>NW_003852650.1:418581-492497 GCF_000181295.1 Otolemur garnettii | reverse complement strand
ATATATATATATATATATATGTATATATATACAAAACACAGTGGAAAGTCTTAAGAATTGGCTAATCAGGTGGAAGAAAGCACATCAGAGCTGGAGGATAACACCTTTGAATTAAACAAGTCAATTAAGGGGAAAGAACAGAGAAATATTGGAATGAAAAAAGTCTACAGGATATTTTAGATTATTGAAAGAGACTTAATATAAGATAATTGATGCCTAATAATCATAGGCATCCTTGAGGGTGAAGAAGAAAATACACAATGGCCAGACAGCCTATTTAAGGGAATAGTCAATAAAAATTTGCCAGTTCTTACTAGAAATCTGGGTATTGAGGTGCAAGAAGTGCAACAAACTCCTCAGAGATTCCTCACCAAGAGGCAATCACCATGACATACAGTCATCAGACTGGCCGAAATTAAAATAAAACAGGAACTCCTATGAATTGTAAGGTGAAAGCATCAGGTAACTTACAAAGGAAAAATCCATTAGATCAGACTAACTGCAGACTTCTCAACTGAGACTTTATAAGCCAGAAGGAACTGGGCACCATTCTAAGTCTTCTCAAACAGAATAATGGCCATCCTTGAGTTTTGTATCCTGCAAAAATAAGTTTCTTGCATAGGAAGAAATAAAGATATTCTAAGACAAGCAAACACTGAGAGAATTTGTCAAGACCAGACTTCCCCTGAAGGAAGTACTCAGGTCTGCATTTTACATGGATCAGCACAATAGATAACCACCAATGTAAAGTCATCCAAAAGCTAAAGGTCAGAACCCAGATACCACAATGGCTCAGGAGGTAAAACAAAGGAATAAAGTTCTACTCATCAGTATAAAAAGAAATATACCACCTTTATCAATTCTTTCAATGAATGTGAATGGCTTGACTTCCTCACCAAAAAGATATAGGCTGGCTGAGTGGATAAAAAAGACAAGTTAAGTGTCTGCCATTTTCAGGAAACACATCTAACCCACAAGGACTCGTTCAGACTCAAGATGAAGTGATCAAAAACAATAGTGCATACAAATGGAAAACAAAAGAAAGTTGCTGTAGTCATTTTCAGATAAGCTAACATGACGTCAAATCAATACAATAAAGATAGACAAAAATGGTCCCTATGAAATGGTGAAGGGAATGATTCAACAAGAAGACATAACAATCCTAAATACTTGTGTACTTAATACAGGTGCGCTTGGATTCATAAAGCAGACCCTAGTCATTCTTATCTAAACAAAATGACAAACAGCAGAATCACAATTGGTGAGGATTTCAAAACCCCACTGATAGAACAGGACAGATCCTTCAAGCAAAAAATAAGGAAAGAAATGATGGACTTAAATAGAACTCTAAAAAAATGGGCTTAATGTTTACAGAACATCGTATCTCCAAACCATTGAATAATGTTCCTGGTATTAACTCATGGAACATTCTCTAAGACTTATCACATCCTAGGCCACAAAACTTACCTCAACAAAATTTAAAGAGGAAATTATATCATGTATCCTCTCAGACCTCAAAGAAATAAAATTAGAAATCAATCTTTATGTCAAGATAAATGCTCATCTCTACATAAAGGCATGGAAACTAAGCAACCTACTATTGAATGATATTTGGAACAAAAATGAAATTAAGATCAAAATCAAAATATTTTTTGAATTAAATGACAAAGGGGACATGAGTTATAAAAATTTGTGGTACTCAGCAAAGGCAGTCATAAGAGGAAAACTTATTGCCAGTAAAGGCCTACATCCAAAAGACAGAAAGATCACAAATCAACAATGTAATGAATCATGTCAAGGAATTGGAAAAGAAAGATCAAACCAATCCCAAACTCAGCAGAAGAAAAGAATTTCTAGGGTCAGAGAAGAACTGCATGAAACCGATAACAAAAGAATTATATAAATCTTTCTACCATCTTGGAGCCTGTGGAGGTCTGCTGGGAACAGGACTCAAAAAAGGCAAATGTGTCCGGAAGGCTGTGGTCCAAGACCGTTTTTGCTGACTCCAAGCAGGGTCTCCAGAACCAAAGAGATCACACAGCTCTTCTTAAAACTGACAGTGTTTATGTCCAAGATGAAGCCAAATTCGATTTGAGCAAGAGATGTGTTCATGTATACAAAGCAAAGAACAACACAGTGACTCCTGGTAGCAAAATGAACAAAACCAGAGTAATCTTGGGAAAGGTAATTTGGGCCCACAAAAACAGTGGCATGGTTTCTGCCAAATTCCAAAGCAATCTTCCTGTTAAGGTCATTAGACACAGACTATGTGTGATGTTGTACCTCTCAAGGATTTAAACTATTGAAGAATAAATAAATAAAAGTGGATTTGTGCACTTGTATTTTTACTAAATGGTATTTAAAAAAGAATTATACAGAAGATTAATGAAACAAAAAGTTGATTCTTGGCAAAAATGAACAAAATCAACAGGCCTCTCAACTGTTAAACCAGATTAACCAGAAACAAGAAAGAAAGAATCCTAATAAGGTCAATAAGAAATGAAAAAGGAGAAATCACAATTGAGATCACAGAAATACAAAATGCCATCTCTGAATACTATAAAACTGTGTGTACACATAAACTTGATAATGTGGAAGAAATTCTTGGCAACATGCAAACTTCCTAGGCTCAACCAGGAAGAAATTGAACTTCTGAGCACACCAATATCAAGTAGCAAATTAAAAAACCTTGCCCCCAAGAAAAGTTTCAGACCAGGTGGTTTCACAGACAAATTTTACTGGACCTACAAAAAAGAACTGGTACCTATACTAAAAAAATATATTTCGTAACATTAAGAATGAAGGCATCCTCCTCAATTCATTCTGTGAAGCCAACATTGTCTTGATGTCAAAGCTAGGAAAGGACACAACAGAAAACGAGAACTACAGACAAATATCCTTTATGAATACAGATGCAAAAATTCTCAGTAAAATCCTAGCAAACCAAATTCATTTGTATATTAAAAAAAATCAACATATGAAAATCTAGAAATGTAATACACCACATACACAGAAACAAAACCAGACACTATATGATCTTGTCAACAGATGCAGAAAAAGCATTTGACAAAATTCAGCACCCTTTTATGATAAGAACTCTCAAAAAAATAGTCATAGACAGAACATGCCTCCATATTATAAAAACCATAGATAACATGCCAACATCATACCAAATGGGGAAAAATTAAAGCATTACCACTTAGTACTGGAACTAGACAAGGTTGCCCACTGTTACCACTTCTGTTCACCATATTGCTGGAAGTCCTGACCAGAGCAATCAGCTAATAGAAGGAAACCCAGGGTATCCAAATAAGGGCAGAAGAAGGCAAATTATCACTCTTTGCCGATGATATGATCTTACATCTAGAAAATTCCAAAGACTCTGCCAAGAGGCTTCTGAAATTGATAAATTCATCATAGTCTCAAGTTACAACATCAATATACACAAAAATCAGTAGCATTCCTATACAATAACAACAGTCAAGCTGAGAATCCAATCAAAGACTTAATACATTTCACAATAGCAGCAAAGAAAATAAAATATCTAGGAATATATTTAATCAAGGAAGTGAAAGGCCTCTATAGGGAGAACGACAAAAGACTAAGAAAGGAAATTGTGGAGGATGTAAACAAATGAAAAAATATATCTTGCTCTGGATTGGCAAAATCAACATTGTTAAAATGTCTGCTGGACCCAGTGGCTCACACCTGTAATTACGGCACTCAGGGAGGCCGAAATGAGTGCATTGCCTGACCCCAGAAGTTCAAGACCGACCAGAGCAACAGTGAGACACTGTCTTTACTAAAAATAGAAAAACTGAGTGTTGTGATGGGTGTCTATAATCCCAGCTACTCAGGAGGCTGAGGCAAGAGGATTACTTGAGCCCAAGAATTTGAGGTTGCTGTGAACTATGACACCATGGCACTCTGCCTAGGGCAACAGAGTGAGACTCTGTCTGGAAAAAAAAAAATGTCTTTGCTACCCAAAGTGATTTACAGATTCAATGCAACATCACTTTTTGAAGATGTAGAAAAAATAATTCTACAGTTTGTATGGAACCATAAAAGAGTCCAAACAGCCAAAGCAACCTTAAACAAACAACAGCAACAAAAAGGCAAACCAGGAGGCAGCACATTACCAGACTTCAAGATATTCTACAGCCTATATAGTAACCAAAACAGCATGGTACTGGCACAAGAACAGAGATCAGAATAGAGAACCCAGATATAAAACCATCCCCATAGTGCCATGTGATCTTTGACAAAGCGGAAAAAAACATACAATGGGGGGGATCCCCATTCAATAAATGGTGCTGGGTTGTAGGCTGGCATGGTGGCTCACACCTTTAGTTCTAGCACTCTGGAAGACTGAGGTGGGAATTCAAGACCAGCCTAAGCAAGAATGAGATCCTTTCTCTCCTGAAAAACTAGAAAAATTTAGCCATGTGTTGTGGCAGGCACCTGTAGTCACAGATACTTGTGAGGCTGAGATAAGAGGATTACTTGAACCTAGGAGTTTGAGGTTGCTCTGAACTCATGGCTGACACCATGGCACTCTAGCCTGAATAATAGAGTGAGACTCTGTCTTGGAAAAAAAATGGTGCTGGGAACTATATAACCACATATAGAAGACTGAAACAGGATCCTCACCTCTCACCACTCACAAAAATTAATTCACAATGGATAAGAGACTTAATCCTAAGGTGTGAAACTATAAGCATTCTAGAAAAGAGATTGGAAAAACTGTTATTGATATCCTCCTAGGCAGAGAATTTATGAGAAAGACCCCAAACACAAGCACAGCAACAACAAAAATAAATGGGACCTGATTAAATTAACTAACTGCACAGCTAAGGAAGCAATAAATAGAGTGATAGGTGACCTACAGAATGAGAGAAAAGATTTGCATGCCATGCATCCCATGAAGAGCTAATATGGAGAATCTACAAAAACTCGTGCAAATCAGCAAGAATACAAAAAAAAAAAAAAAACACTTGAAAAATAGGAAAAAACATGAACAGAAGCTTTTCAGCAGAAGATAAACTAATGGCCAACAGACATATGAAAAATGCTTAACATCTCTAATCGCCAGGGAAATGAAAATCAAACCACAATAAAATAGGGCCTAACTCTAGTAAAAATGGCTTTTAAACAAAAGTTCCAACACAGCAGATGCTGGCGTGTGTGGATGCAGACAGACAGAAAGGAGCATTTATATGCTGTTGGTAGGACTGCAAACTAGCATAACCTCTGTGGCAAGTAGTGTGGAGATACCTCGAAAAATTAAAAGCAGACCTACCTTTTGATCCAGTAATCCCACGACTAGGTATTTACCCAAAGAAAAAAAAAACATATTCTATAAAAAAGATACTTGCACTTGAATGTTTATAAACAGCATGATTTACAACTGTAAAGATGTGGAGACAACCCCACTGCTCATCAATACGTGAGTGGATTAACAAATGTGGCATATGTGTACCACTGGAGTATTTCTCAGCTATTAAAAAACGGTGAACTAACACCTTTTGTAACAACCTGAGTAGAACGCCAGGGCCTGTGGTACCTATGACACGGGGTCCTCTACCAAGGTCAACAAAGTGAGACTCTGTCTTTAAATAAATAAATACCCTTAACTTGTTAGATGTCAGTGAGTTCAGGCTTAAATGTTAGCTGCCCATTCTACTTGCTTGGCACCATGTAGTAAAAGTTTTCTTTCTCCCACTGAAAATCTTGGCATCAGTGTCTGGCTTTGCTGCACTGTGTGAGTGGACCCAAGTTTGGTTTAGTAACTAATGGGGAGTGAGATGAAGAAAAAGTCCTGAGTGAGTATCTCATCTGTGGAACATCAGCCTCGGGCCATAGTCCCTCTTGGACCCCATCCAACAGCTACCTGAGACGTTTTTCAGATCCATGCATTTAGCTGATGGCCAAGTGTCACTGACCTGCAGCTCTTCCATCTTACATCATTAGAAAAGCAACTTAGCCCAGACGACATCCCAGGTAAATGCAGATTCATGGACCCAGTATCATCCTTTTGCATCACTGGTTCCTGTTTGGCGGGGTGCAGGGCTCTGCCCCAGCAGAGCATCTGGTTTGGTGGGGGATTCTCTCAAGCTGAAGGGACTATGGCCTTGAGAAACCACATTTGATTTACTTGAAATTTTGTTTCTGGTGTTGAAATTCTGATTTGAGAGTTCTCATGTCTGTCTTTGTCTCGTTACATCTGTGTGGGGAACTCTAAAAGAATCACTAACACATTCAGTGAGCCTGACTCAGGGGTAACTGATCTACTCATTTTGTTTGCTTTGCCAGGTTAAAGCTTGGGTAATGAGCAGAGTAACCAGCATTTGTGTCCACGTTATGTATATACAATTATGTATATATAATTGTGTCTTGGCTGATATAGGAAATGCTAATTCAATTCCTTCTTGCATCCCATTGGGTGTTTTCTGAAGACCTGGACAGCTTTTGCCTCTGAACTCATAAAAAGAAAGAAAATGGTTTTCTTTTATAATCAGTGAGCAGAGGGATCAAAGCTCTGCTCTTCTGGAAGCCGTAGTGGAGGGAATCTAGGAACCTAACAAACCAGCAAAAGAATAAGACATCCTTACAAGGCTCCTGGGCTCTCCCTCCCTGTATATCTCAGTTGAGCCAATGGTAAAAATCACTGTTCCTCTGCAAGGTTCGATTAATAAGAAAAAAGGATTAGTCTTGGGGTAGAGCAACTCTGGTATACTTTTGGTGCTTTGTGATATGAATATTCATATTGTTCTCTTTTATCCTATAAATGATCTTTTCCTTTATCTTTGTCTATCTGTGTTCTGGCATAAAGAGGGGTACAGATTGAGGTTTTTGCCTTTCTAGTTTTATGTCCTTGAAAGCTTGACTTGTGACTAAGTGGGAGTGTTCTACTGGGCTCCCCCACTGGGGGGAGGGGTGTGTGATTCTTGGGTCACATCAGGTGGCCAGTCTAAAAATGTCTGAAAAAAATGTAAAAATATAAAATGTCTGGAAACCTGGGAGTTTTTATTCCAAATGTGTCAGGCTCTCAGGGGTTTGTCATAAGAAGTTCCATTCATAAAAAGGGCTTTGTCATTTTGTCAGGTTGATAGTGAGAAATCTGGCTCTCCCAGTGAGAAAAGGCAAGGGCGGGGACCCCAGGCCACCATCTCACCTGACCTTTGGAGGAGGGAACCCCAGAACATAGCATGCCACCTGCAAAAGGATGTGGAAGTCTCTAGCCCAAGGGCCTAGCAACAGGTGAGTTAGAATCTTAAATGTTATCTGGAAGAGCCTTAAGGCTAATTACCAGTGTGATTAGCCTAAGTATACATACACTGGGCTTTCAGAAAGGCTCATGGAGGTTCACATGCTCCATAAGACACAAGGATTCCAAGGTGACCTCTGAACCAGACAGTATAAAATAGAACTGTTGGCCATAACCCAGGCATCTATGCCTCTCTGCCTTTTTGTCTTGGCAATGGAGGCCCATTCGCTCTCTCTGGCAAACGTATCTTGTTCTGTAAACTTTCTTACTCTGTACACCTACCTTTCTCTTCCTCAATAAACTTAGTTTTGCACTTGCCTTATCTTGGAGTGTCTGGTCATTCTTTGACCAAGAGCACCCCAAGAACTGAGGATGTAGACAACTGCTTAAAATCCTGAATATTAGGGTTCCTGCAGTAGCCTTGAAGCCCAACAGTTTCAACCATTGGCTGGTTAATGCTGCTGCGACAAGTCTGTTGCTGTTTTAGCTAATTTTGGGGAGTGTGCAGGCAGCTTTGGGATTGCTTCCTTTCTGAAAAGGCTATTAAAGTGGGTCACTATCAGTGACTAAAAAATAGATCCTTTAAATTAGACTCCTATATTAAAAAAGTAGATTTTAGAAATCTCTCCTTGTGACCAATTGCCTTATTTGTATTGATTAAAAGAAATTTAAAAAGAGACACATAGGGCCACACCTATGGTTCAGTGGGTAGGGCGCTGGCCACATATACCAAGAGTGGCAGGTTTGAACCCAACCCAGCCAGCTAAAAATCAGCAATGACAACTGCAACAACAACAGAAAAATCTGGGCATTATGGTGGGTGCCTGTAGTCCCAGCTACTCAGAAGGCTGAGGCAAGAGAATCACTCAAGCCCAAAAGTTGGAGGCTGCTGTGAGCTGTGACGTGATGGCACTCTACTGAGGGTGACAAAGTGACACTCTGTCTCAAAAAAAAGAGAGACACATAATAGAATCATAGCTAGTCTTAAAAATTCACTTGACAAAATTAAAAAGCAAAAAATCTGACCTGAAGCAAAGTAAAAATCCTTTGTATACTCAAACCACATCACTCTGCCACTACAGTGCAGTGAAGCCATCATAGCTCACTGTAACCTCAAACTCTTGGGCTCAAGCCATCCTCCTGCCTCAGCCTCCCGAGTACAGGGACTCCTGAGCTCAAGTGATCCTTCCTCAGCCTTCCAAAGTACTAGGATTACAGATGTGAGCCACCAAGCTCTGCTCTGAGGGTGGCATTTAAGACAATTGCTTTTCTTTTGGAAAGAAATTTACTTGGTCAGAGAATAAAACTCTAAAGAGATTATTTCTCTGCTCTTGGGGAGCAGGGGCAAGACATGGTTAGAGAAACCTTGATTTTAAGGCCTTTTGATAGGCCACAGTGCCAGTTTCTGGGGTATCACTTTTGGAGCCCCAACAAAACTGTACAATATACAAACCCTTGAGACTGTCTATTTTTCACTCAGCATAATTTCTTAGAGATTTATTCAGATGGATCCATGTGTTAAAATTTCTTTCCTTGGTGTTACTGAGTAGTATTCCAGGTGTGGCTATAATAGTTTGTTTAACCATTTACCCCTTGAAGGATATCTGGATTGTTTTCGGTTTGGGATTATTGTGGAAAAAATATCTATGAACACTCATGCACAGGTTTTTACTTGAACATGAAAATCCTTAGTTTTATTTATTACTTCTATTACATATTACCAAAAATTTAGTGGCTAAAAACAACACAAATTTATTATCCTACAGTTATGGAGATCACAAGTCTTCTTTCCTTCTAGAGGCTTTTTAAAAAAAAATCCAATCCTTGTCTTTTCTTCCCATAGGTTGCTGACATTCCTTGGCTTGTGGCTGCATTAATCTGGCCACTGTTTCCAATATCACAGTATCTCTGACTCTCGCCCTCCTGCTTTCCTCCCATAAAGATCCTTGGGCCAGCTTGGATTATGCAGTATAATCTCCCCTCTTAATTTAATCACATCTGCAAAAAAGGCCTTATGCCATGGAAAGTAACATATTCCTAAATTTGGATTAGGGAATTAGGGAATTAAGAGTTAGGAATTAAGACATGGACTTCATCATTGGTCTAATATTGAGTTTAGCCCATTGGGCTACAATGAGTTTTCAGTTTTCTGGAATAAATGCCCCAAAGTATAACTACTGGGTCATACAGTGATTGTATGTTTGGTATTATGTGAAGTTGTCAAGCCATTTTCTCATAGTGACTGCACCAGTTTACAATCCCATCAGCACCGTGTGAGTGCTAGAGTTTCTCTGCAACCTCACCAGCATTTGGAGCTGTTACTATTTTACTTTAGCCATCCTCATTGATAAGGAATGATATCTCATCATGGTTTAATTTGTATTTCTCTAATAGTTAAAGATTTTGAACATATTTTCATGTTTTTATTTACTATCTGTATAATCTTTTTGGTGAAATATCTGTTTGTGTCTTCCTATCTGTATTATTTTCAATAGAAGTAAACAGAAGTTCTTCAGAAACACTTTTACCAGGGTAATAACAGAATTGGGAGATTATTTCAGTAGAGTGACCTGTACTTTTGAGAAAATTTTAGTGGGCATCAGAATCACCAGTAGGTCTAGTTTAAACAAATTGTTGATACCCAGCCTGAATTTCTGATTAATAACTATGGGATGATAGAGGTGGGACACAACTATTAAGAAGGACTTGGCTCGATGCCTGTGGCTCAAGTGGCTAAAGCACCAGCCATATATACCTAAGGTGGTGGGTTCGAATTCAGCCTGGGCCCGCCAAACAACAATGATGGCTGTAACCAAAAAAATAGCCGGGCATTGTGGCGGGCACCTGTGGTCCCAGCTACTTGGGAGGTGGAGGCAGGAGACTTGCTTGAGCCCAGAAGTTGGAGGTTGCTGTAAGTGATGTCATAGCACTCTACCCAGGGGATAAGCTTAAGGCTTTGTCTCAAAAAAAAAAAAAAAAAAAAAAAAGAGGGACTTTACCTAACAAATTCAGTATAAACTGGTCCTTTAAAACCTATGGCATAAGGCCCTGTTAGAATCTGCACTTCTAACAGACTTCCTGGTGATGCTGACGTTCCCACCCCAGGATGTGTTCTGCTGCCTTATTCCTGTTGTTGTAAATTTCCCTGCACTAAACGTGACAATGAATGAGAAAGTTGTACTCAAAAGTGAAGTGATGAAAAAGAAAAAAAAAGAATGGGGACATGCCAGAAGATACAACCTGAGCTCCCAAATGCCAAAGGCACAATAATTTGAGCAACAAAATAAATAATGACAGTAATGGATTATAATGCAAAGAATAAAATTAATATCCGTAAGTCCGTAGTGATATATATCAATGCAGAAGAAGGGAAAAATCTCCCTTACATGTGAATTCCAAATAATGCATGTAGGTATTCTCCCATCCAAGAGGTGGAGCTCTGATTCCCTTTCCCTTGAGTATGGGCTGGATTGAATGACTTTCCTCCCAATATGAGGGAGTTTGGAAAGGGAAACATACCAACTTGGCATGGAGAAACCTGCTAGACACCAATTTAACCACATGGACCAAGAAGAACATGGATATGTCTTATTGATGGCATGTATGACACGTGATATAATGAGAAAGGCACCTTGCCTTGTGGCATTGAAGGAAATTAAAAATATATTACCCCCAATATATATTTCTATGACATATTTTGAGATGGTTTCCATGAGTCTCATACATGGAAATAACATTGCAAGGCTGTCTTTTTGGGGGGAGGGAGCATAGATTTGTATCTGTCGAGAATGCAGCCAGGGCTATCCTTTCCTGGTCTAGAAAAGATTGGCTGAGAGTCTGACACCTGTAAAGGTCTGAAAAAAGAAAAGAGCATTTGTCATCTTCTCTCTGTGAGGGCTGCTTCCTGTCAGGTTTCATTTATAGAACACAGCTACCTTTGTTAGCTGGTCTGGCCTCTTCCTCTCTCTCTTCCAAAACCTGTTTTTTCTGTTTTCAAGCCTCCATTCTTCAAAAAAAGTCTGTACTCATTGAAGAGTAGAGTCTTGATTCTGAGGGTTGACATGTATACATAGTCAATGAAAAAGAACCCAAACTCTGTAAAATAACTTAAAGAGGCTTATTCTGAGCCAAGTAAATACAATCGTGGTTTGGAGAACCACACCCATGAAGCCTTGAGCTAGTGCTCTTACTGGGGTTGGGTTACAGTTTGGTTTTATATATTTCAGTGAAACAGGAATTGGGTATAAATTCATAAGTCAATACATGTGTTATAGCCCAGCCAGGTTCATTGCCAGCTGCTCAAGAAGAAGGCAACAGACTGAGACAGCAGGTGCTACAGCAAAGGGTTTACTGTCACAGGTGCTGTGCAAGGAGATGGGAGAAATTTCTCAAATCCATCTTCCTGAAAATTTGGGAGAAAGGGTTTTTAAAGACAGTTTGGTGGGCAAAAGCCTAGCAAATGGGTCTGCTAATTGGCTAGGCTTGGGGTGGAACCACATGGGTGTAGAAATTGTCTTCCTGGGTGAGTCAGTTCTTGGGTGGGGGGATTCACAGGACCAGTTGAATCAGTTCCTGGTAATGGGCTGCTGGTCTGGGTGGGTCAGCTGTTCCAGTGGAATGTGGAACCTGGAAGATATTGCAGAAACTATCAGGTTGGTGTAAAAGTAATTGCAGTTTTTGCATTGTTGAAATTTGCCATTTGATACTGGAACACATTCTTAAATAAATGTGGTTATGTTACACATCATTTTAATGTGCATCTTTCACTTTATGTGTCTGCTAATAACATATTACTTGCTATTTATTTTATATTTATTTTGGCCTATGGAAATGATGTCAGATAAAAGGGGAAATTGAGTGATTTTCTTATTCAAGTTCTAAAAGGGTGGTAAAGCAGTGCAATATCATGTTTGGCCCGAGGACTGCTAACAAACACGCAGTGCAGTGGCAGTTCAAGAAGTTTTGCAAAGGAGATGAGATCCTTGAAGAAGCGGAGTGCAGTGGCAGACACTGAAAGTTGACAATGACCAATGGAGAGCATTCATCAAGGCTGATCCTCGGACAACCACGTGAGAAGTTGCTGAAGAACTCCACATCTACCATTCTATGGTCAATTGGCATTTGGAGCAAATTGGAAAGGTGAAAAAGCTTGATACATGGGTGCCCCATCAGCCAAGCAAAAATCAGAGCAATTGTTGTTTTCAAGTGCCATCTTCTCATTTTATGTAACATGAAAGCTTTTCTTTATTGAATTGTGATGTGGTGAAAAGTGGATTCTATACGACAACTGGTGATGGCAAATTCGGTGGTAGGACTAACAGGAACCTCCAACACAGTTACCAAAGCCAAACTTGCACCAAAAAAAGGTCACGGTCACTGATGGTCTGCTGCTGCTCTGATCCACTACAGTGAAAGCATTACATCCGAGAAGTCTGCTTAGCAAATCCATGAGATGCGCTGAAAACTGCAAGGCCTCCAGTCAGCGTCATCAACAGAAAGGGCCTCATTCTTCTCCCCGAGATTGCCTGGCCACAGGTTGCACAAGCAACATTTCAAAAGTTGAACAAATTAGGCTGTGAAGTTTTACCTCATTCACCATATTCACCTGACCTCTCGCCAACCAATTACTACTTCTTCAGGCATCTCAACAATTTTTGGAGGGAAAACACTTCCACAACCAGCAGGATGCAGAAAATATTCTCCAAGAGTTTGTCAAATGCCAAAGCATGGATTTTCACACTACAGGAAGAAACAAACTTATTTCTCGTTGGCAACAATGTGTTGATTGTAATGGGTCTTATTTTGATTAATAAAGATGTATTTAAGCCTACTTATGATGGTTTAAATTTCATGGTCCCAAACTGTGCTTACGTTTGCACCATCCTAACATGTTTAGGTTTTAAAAAGGTGATGTCATCTAAGGAGAAACTTAAGAACCTTTATGACAGCCGCTAGAGTAGCAGTTGGAGAGGTGCAAACAGTGTGGCGGCCGCTGATTATTATTAAGCAAACAAAGGGACATTGGCTGATTACTGTTGTTATTTTTAGCTGGTCCTGTGCTTTGCAGAGTTTTGAGCCTTGTACCCCTTTATTGATTTGTAAAGGGCAGTTTTAAATGGAACGTGTATATCGATTTGGTCTAAAAAGTCTGGACATCGGAAAGCAGGGCATTACAAGTTATAGGTGGGTTTAAAGATTCTTTGGTTTGTAACAGGTTAAAGAAATGAAGCTTTGTCTAAAGCTCTGAAATGTGTTAAGATAAAGAAATCTATTAATCAAAGAGATGCCATGTACCTGTAGGTGTGATTTAAGCTTTGTCTTGTACCACCTATAGACTTAGGCCTGTAAATGAGCTACAAAGGACAGCTCCAAGCAAGGAGACCGGCAGGTGGAGGCACGTCTCACCTCCCTTCCATGGCCAGCAACTCAGCTTTAGAGTATCGCTTGGATCCCCTTGGCCAAGAGGGAGTCCATTCGCTTAGATTTTATTTTCCTTCACAACATTAAATAAATCTGTGCCTTCTTTCTCCTATTAATCAATGTGCCTCTGCCTCATGACATTGATTTTTCAGTGAACCTTGGCAGCGCAAGAGCCTTTACTCCCTACAGTTATGGCGTTTGCTCACCAAAACCCATAACACCAGTCTAGTTGTGAGAAAACATCCAACAAACTCACAATGAGAGACACTTCGCCAAATATCTGTCCACTATTCTTCACAAGCATAAAGGTC
Source organism: Otolemur garnettii (assembly GCF_000181295.1). Classification (NCBI taxonomy): domain Eukaryota; kingdom Metazoa; phylum Chordata; class Mammalia; order Primates; family Galagidae; genus Otolemur; species Otolemur garnettii. The sequence continues at coordinate 478,499 of NW_003852650.1, read as the reverse complement.
ACGCAAGACAAGACCAAGAAACCTTCATAAACTGGAGGGTAGGTAACATGACACTGAAATGTAATATGATATTCTAGAACAGAAAAAAATGTTAGTGAGGAAACTGAGGAAATCTTCATAGTCTATAGCTAATAGTACTGTATTGTTGCCAAAAACATTGCACGTGTACCAATGTCAATGACAGTGTAAGACTGAACTTTAGGGTAAGCTGAGCATAGGCAATATAGAACCTCTCTGAAATATCTTTGCAACATTTCTGCAAACATAAAACTATTTCAAATAAAATAGCTTTAAAAAAATAACATGAACTTTAACCCTAGAGTTTCTGATTCAGTGAATATGAGCTGGGTCCTGAGCATCTTCCCTTGTGGTAAGTTCCTAGTTGCTGCTATTGGTCTCAGGGAAACACTTTGAGAAACATTGTTTTAGGGAAACCTTAAGGTTACTTGATGTTTTCTGCTGCCTTTTTCTTGTCACTATAAATTTCCCTGTAGCAAATATAAGAATGAATGAAAAAGTTCTTGGCTTTTCTGTCTCAAGGAAGGTTTATTTATTTATGAGCTTTTCTTTAGTGTCCTTTTCAGTTATTAGTAGTTTTGCTTTAAGGCAGCGGTTCTCAACCTGTGGATCTTAACCCCTTTGGGGGTCGAATGACCCTTTCACAGGGGTCACCTAAGACCATCCTGCATATCAGATATTTACATTATGATTCATAACAGTAGCAAAATTAGAGTTATGAAGTAACAATGAAAATAATTTTATGGCTGGGGGTCACCACAACACCAGGGACTGTATTAAAGAGTCGTGGCATTAGGAAGGTTGAGAACCGCTGCTCTAAGGATTATCAAATCCAGCCTCTTGGCGGCCTATTGTCCTGATTCTTTGGCTCCTTGCTTGGAAGAATCACAAGCAGAGCCAGGGCAACAGAGTGATTACAGACAGAAAGCAATTCCACACAAACAGCAGAAAAGAAGGAAGCTATATAAAGTAGAAAATACATTCCAGAGAGAGGAACAGGTCAATCCTCAAGTGTGGAGAAAGATGTTCAAACTTTCCTTTTATTGGCCTGGTTCAAGGGAGGGATTATGGGAGGTGTGGGATGTTACTGGATGATTGATATGTATGATTGACAGGTATTCTGTGTTTTTGCTGCATTTCCTTTCCTGGATTGGTCCCTGGCCTCTTCCCCCCCATGAATAGCCCTTCTGGACTTTATCTGTCACCTGCAGATTTGGTTCCTGCCTAACAGCATGATGTTTAAAGATATACCATTTAAAAAATACATTACTCAAGTTGAATTTTTCACATTTGATTCACATACTATGTTATTTATTTCTTTTTTTGAGACTGTGTCTGTTGCCCTGGGAAGAGTGTGGCATCATCATAGCTCACAGCAACCTCAAACTCCTGGGGTCAAGCCATCCTCTTGCCTCAGTCTCCTAAGTAGCTGGGACTACAGGTGCCCACCACAATGCTCAGCTAGAGTTTTTTTTTTCCCCCTACTTTTTAGTAGAGATGAGGTCTCGCTCTTCCTTAAGCTGGTCTTGAACTCCTGAGCCCAAGCAATCTACCTGGTGTGGCCTCCCAGAGTGCTAGGATTATAGGCATGAGCCACCATGGCTGGCCATATAGTATGTTATCTGAAGTTTTGGTTTAAATATTGACAAAACTGAAAGATACTTTTTGTTTGTTTGGTTTTCTTTTTCTTTTCTTTCTTTTTTCTTTTTTTTTTTTGACTCAGGGTCTTTCTCTGTCTTATGGGGTAGTATGCGTCATCATAATTCACTGCAACCTCCAACTCTTGGGCTTAAGTGACCCTCCCACCTCAGCCTGCTGACAAGCTGGGACTACAGGCATGTGCCACTAGGCCCAGTTAATCTGTCTTTTTTTTTTTTGTAGGGACGAAGTCTCCCTGTTACTGTCTCCCTGTCGCTCAGGCTGATCTTGAACTCCTGGCCTCAAATGATCCTCTTGCCTCAGCTTCTCAAAGGGCTAGGATTCTAGGTCTGAGCTACTGTGCCTGGCAGAAAAGATAAGATGTTGCTAGTTAAGAAAGCAAATCCAGGAAATTACTATGTACACACTTTATTACTAAATAGCCACAGCTAATTATCGATTCTTCTCTTCTTCTTTAGCGGTAAACTCCCTGAATTTTTAGCTGAGCATATTGTTAACCTAAAAGGAAGATGCTGAGGTAAATTATTTGAGGACTGAATTCTAACTTTTTTTTTTTTTTTTGCCTACATTCATTAGAGGCCTGGTGAGTCACATCTACAAAGGATAAACTTTCACTAAATAGGTTTTATTTACCGAATATAATGTGGTTAATTACCAATCTGAGTTTGGTATAGCCTCCTATGACGAACAGAAGACCCCCCCTTGTCTTAACTCAAGTATCATAGCAGACCCCGTCTTAGCGAAAGCATTCCTTTCCACTCACTGCAAGTCTTTAGACAAAGCTTAACTCTTAGAGCCCATTGTCAACTAAAGAATCTCTAAAACTCACCTATGATTTGTAAGTCCCCTGCTCCACTTTCCAGCCAAAACAAGTACGCCTTCCATGCATTGGTTTATGACTTTACATGCAATTTCTGTCACCCTAAAGTGAATAAAATCAAACTGCAACCGAACCATGGCACAATTACTTGCTCAAGGCTTTCTGGGTGTGGCTCTGAACCAAGATTGCACATACGCAGCTCAGAATAATATTTTACAGTGTAAATTTTTCTGTCCACCTAAGTAGAAAGTTTATTTGGGCTAATCTGGAGTACTACAACCCAGAAGCATAGATTCTAGTTGCCTTGAATATACACTTGGATTAGCAGCAGTTACAAGTAGATTTTTTTAAAGAACAAAAGAGGCAGTTCTTGAGTTATTTACCAAGAATTTACATTAAAATAACATAAGCTATTGATTGGCTATAAGTATTATTATTTTTCTTTTAGGCAAGCATAAAACAATTGTTTACAAGCAGTATACATTTGCCATAGACAGTGAGTGGGCCTCCACTGCAGGGAAAAGAGGCAAACAGGTCAGTATTATTCTTTGTATCATAAATTCTAGGAATGTGAAAATAATGGGTGAGGCAGCTAAACAGAACAAAATGACTTTAAGCAACTGGTCCAGGCATGGGTGCAGGGGTGGCGCTGTCCCATACTCATTTCTCTGGACCTGCATACCTTGCTTAGCTCAGCCTTCTCTGATTATTTTTCTTTTCTCACCATGACCACCCAGAGTATGTTTTCCAGCTTTTGTTCAACTAAGTATTTTTAAGAAACTACGTTTTTGTTCATAGGTTGGAGGCAGAAGTAGGAAATGCCATTTCTATAAAATGTCCTTAAAAGTCAGAGATGTGCTTTCTTCACCTTGTTTTCTGCTAGTGGAAATGTGATTATGGTGGCTGGAAGCTGAGCAACCATCCTGCACAACTAGAGGTGCCATACCAACCATGGTGGAGCAATAGAACAGAAGCCAGAAGCTTGGATATCTGACAGTAGGGCAGCCCAACCCTGAGACTGGCTACCTACAGACTGCTTTTGTGAAAGAGAAAAACAGACTTCTATTTTCAGCTCCTTTATTGTGAACTTGATGCCCTTTGTAGCTGAATCTAATTTGAACTGTTACAAGTAGTCATACAGAAGTTACAGTTGTGCAGCATGTAAGCACTAAGGTTGGCTGAAGGGCAAATGGAGGTTTAAATCCAGTCTGCCCTCCCCTTTCCAACCTTAGCATTGAACTGTGTTCACCCGGAGGCTGTGACGTACCAGTGTCTCTGAAAAGGATTGCTGTTTTGTCTAGAGTAGAGATTCTAGAACAGTCTCCCAAAATATCCTCTGCATACTTTCTGGAGGTATTGGGAATGTTTTTAGGCAGTTCTCAGATATGCTTTAAAAATCTATTAATATTAAATTGGTTTGTATCTGAGGGTAGCTTATACTCTATTCAACAACTTTAGACCTCATTGCCAGGAAGCAAGGCCCTAGGGAAACAAGGAGTTTGTTGAGAAGCAATGAAAGAGAACAGAAACTCATTAGCACATTATGTCAGTAGACAGTATTATAGGGTGGCTACAGTACAAGCTCTGGAGACAAAACTACCTGTATTCATAGTGGCTGTGTTATTTTCAGCATGTTTCTCAACCTAGTATGTGTTGATTTCTACAGTAACACTTGATGCTTAAGCCTATGGAGGACTGCCTTCCTGCACTGCCCAGAAGTTCCCGTGGGGCCTGGCCATACTAGACGACTCAGCCTCTTCCCCATCTCTCTAATATATAACGTGTACTCAGTAAGTGTAAGTTATTACTATCCAGAAATCATTTAGCAAAGGAATTAGAACAGTCACAATTTGTTGAAAGCTTATTCTGTGCGAAGAATTGTACAAAGAGACCAAATTTTATTCATGAGGAAGACTTAGAAAGTTTATTTGGGCCAAACTTGTGGACTACAACCCAGGTGCATAGATTCAAGTTGCCTTGGTATTCACTTGGATCAGCAGCAGTTAGAAGTATACTTCTTAAAGGAAAAAATCTTGGGACGTTTGGAGGGGGTAAGGGTTAGCCTGTTGTAACGAATGAATGGGAGAGCAGGGGAAGCAGGCTGATCAGATCTTAAAAATGCCTTTTGGTGATTTATATGTGAAGTAGCCTTTCAAGTTAAGATCTAGTTCTTTTATTCAGTGCTTCTAAGATATTGTTGAATTATAAACCACAAAATTAATCCTGTGATTTGGAAATTTATACTTTATGTCCTTACATGAAGTCCATTATCACCATAAGGCAAGGAAACGTTGCTTTTATTGCAAAGACATTTCAACACAAGTTTCAAAATGTTGCAAATTGGGTGCTTTTGGTTTTGCCAGTATGTAGAAAGACAACCTTAAGGGTTTCTACTGAAACCAACGTTCCCTCTCTGTAGGACCGGAAAACTCTGTCAACTATTATGTTTATCTCTCCCAAGCAATTTTATTCATTCATAAAAATTAACTGGCAAAGGGTAACAAAATCAAAACAGAAGTCCACCAATTAGATGGCAAAGTCTGACTCCGGAGATTACCGTTGCATTGAGCTATTCCTATATAAGGTTCCACTTTTTTCAGTGCCAGAGTTCTAACCCAGTCACTTTCCCGGCTTGCGCTGACTTGCTGGGACTACGCAGTAACTCCGACTCCAGGACGGCTGAGTCCGTCAGCCGCCCACGCAGCCTTGGACGGTCTCCGTAGGCTCCAGCGGAGGCCTAGCCACTGCATCCCGCTCTCCTGGGGCCAGCACGGTGGCGGTGCTTCTCCCGGCCTCCGTCCAATCCGCCTCCAAGAGGGCACGCCTTTGGCCAGGCCCTGCGATCCCGGAGAGCCACCGCGTCCCGCTCGGCCCTTCTTCCTGCTCCAAATGCGACGGAATCCAGCCTTTGGCTAGCCTTCCAGCTGCCGCCACTCTCGCGCGTCCCGCCACCTGCCAGCAGGACCCACTGCAGGAGCCCTGGAAGTTGCGGCTTGCAGTAGAGGCTCCCTGCGCGACGCATGCGCCCAGGAGCTGGCCGCGCAGGGCCTGTCTCCGGTGACGTGGCAATGCGGAGGCGGAGCCAAGCTGGTGGCGGGAGGGTGGGAGAGGAAGAGCGAGGTGAGTGCGGACGTCAGAGTGGAGAGCGGAAGGTCAGGGAGGCTCGGAGCGGAAGTGAGACTAGGGAGCCTGTCCGCCATTGTGGACCCGAGAAGCGGAGAGCGAGAGGGGAAGAGGAGCGTGCAAGCGGAAAAGACGGGCCCCTTTCGCCGACTCCGGAGCGCGAGGCCCTCATTTTGGCTTCTTAACGAGCGGCAGCAGCGCCGGTGGCTGGAACAATCACTCGGCCGAGGGCGGCAGCCAACAGCTGTGAGTGCACGGGGAGAGGCCCAGGCGGCAGCGGCGGCGGCGGCGGCGGCGGCGGCGGCAGCGGCAGCGGCGGCTCCTCTCGGGTTGCGGTGAAGAATGTCAGCCACTAGCGTGGATCAGGTGAGGGAGCAGAGGCCCCAGGCTCGGCGAAGGCCGGAGCCCCGGAGCTCCACCCTCGCGTGGGGCTCGGCTCCTCCCCGTCGCCGCCGCTGCTGGCCCCAAAAACGGTGCCCCGGGCGCAAGTTGCTGCGGTCTTGCGGCCGCGGAGCCTGCGGGCGGGCGGGCGCCGCGCCGCGCCGGGTGGGGGGAAGGACCGCTCTCGGGGGCCTTAGGACACCTCTCGAGGGCGGCAGACGAGGGGCTGAGACCTGGGAGACGGATTTCGAGTGGCGGGTGGGAGGTCTAAAGGCTGGGGGTGGTGGGGAAATGGGTGGCAGTGGAGGATACGATCCGTGTGTGGTGGGTTTTACTCCTACGCGGATTGTTTAAAATAACTTATGTTTGGTAATGTCTTTAACACACCCTTTCTCTCTCTTTTTTTCCCTTTTTACCACACCTTTCGTCTTGGTACACAGAGACCTAAAGGGCAAGGAAATAAAGGTGAGTTTTGATATTTTTTCTTTTTTCTGAGTGTCGCCTTGATGTTAACCTTTAAACTGCGTGATGGGTTTTTGTTGTTGTTGTTTTTGCTCCTTTTTTTTTTTTTTTTTGAAATGTAGACTTAGAAGAATGTTCGTTATGGCTAAGGCAGCCAATGCTATCCAAAAGTTAGGTAGTTGCTTACTTTGAAGCCGGTTTTATAGAAACCAGAGTAATATAAGGAACAGTTTTCTTAGTTTTTTTTATCATTTACGTAGATAATACCGTGAATATAGTGTTATTTCTTTAGTTTTCCAGTTTATCTGTGTTATGTAATTCTGCCACAAACACTTTTACATATGTATACAGAAAAGTATGTTCTTAAAAGTGTACTTTTTGTTTGATAGGTCTGAATTGCGTTGGAACTGTAACTCACATTGTATTCCAAGTCACGTTAGTTAAAACTGTACTATTTACCACTGGTTCTATTGAAGTCAGTTGCAATGAGGCAACAACATGAGAAAAAACTGAATAGGCAGGTCATGGTGCTGTGTAGTACTGATTGCAAGATGTAACACCCATCTCCTATTTTATAAAGGGTTGAAGAGGAAATAATTTGTGAGGTTTCTGCCAGGATTATTTGATTTACTCCTCAGAAAAGTACCTTTGAAAATAAAGCTTTTAAAAAATGAGTGTGTTTTGTGTTAATATAAAACAATGCAGTCAGCTGACTGAAATATTATGACATTAGTCATGTGACATTTGTAAGATAGAACAATAACTGCTTTCTTGGGATAGTGCCAATTAAATAACATTATTGTGGATTACATATTTGTAACATTGGTAGTGGTGCTTGAAATACTAAATAGAATTGTGCTTCCTGTTTTTGTTTTTTCAGTAACAGTATTGCTTAGAAAATAAGATCTGTAATTGCCTTATATGTAAGTTCAGTGTCTTCATTGGAACTCTTTAAATTCTTGCTACAGTTTTTATTTGCTATTGCAAATTTGGTTAATGTGAAGACAAGCAGGTTTCCTATACATAGGTTAGTTCCTTTATTTTGCATTGTACTGTTTATATAAGAATTTGTACATATTGAATGTATGCCACTGTATTAGGTAGAAAATGTATTGCTTTGTTTTGATTAAGATTTGTTTTCTTGAAGTATATAAATATTTGGAAATTGTAAGTTTTAGAATTTTATTTTTGTTCGGAATTATTTTCTGTGTTGTAAGCATAAACCTTATGGATTTGAAATTGGATTATTGATTTATTTTAAATGAATTTTAAATTTGTAAATTTAAAGAGAATGATCCATTAATTTCTTTTTTTTGCTAGTCTGCCCATTAGGAAATACGTAGACTTGGTGATTGTGAAATCTGTGGTTATTATTGCCTAGCATAAATTATTTTATCCTAGATCTGTGGGGAGGTGGCACTTTGCAAGGCTATTTGAAATGCTAAGTGTTTTGTGTTACCTGCTTTAAGGTAAGTACACAAGTTCTATAAAGTACTTGCTTGATAAAATAGAACAGCACTGCTACAAGTTTGATTTATAATGGTCATTTCCCTTAGGTGAAACAATTATCCCAGTGTTATCTTTGATATTATGGATATAAATTACCTGTAAACTATGTTATGTATCCACTCTTTTTTAATATTTTTGGCTATTTAAACATTTTAATCCATCAGTATCACTTCTGTTAGATATATTTAGACACGTGCCCTGTGTGTTACTTGGATAGTTACTTATTCCCAAGAACTCTCCCTCCCCTTATGTTCAATAACAATAATTTCATCCAAGGATAGACCCATCAGGACTGGGATTCCTAGGAGTCCTGAGTTCCAGTACTGTTTTTGTCTACTGACTTGCCAAGTGAGCTTGCACACAAACCTTTTCTTCCCCTACATTAGAAGTTCCCCTCCATAAAATAAGAGCAATAAAAACTCTAGCCATAATTCTATTGTAAAAGGATTGTAATTAGAAAATTTGTTGTTTATTATATTTGCCAGATTTCTTTTCATCTCCCTCACTTCATCTGTTTTTAAGGTGCAGACAGACTCTATTGCATGGAGTCATGGCAGGAGGGGAAAAGTGCTACTGGCCTAAAAATATTGGTAATCATTTGTGTTGCTTTAAAATGGCAGATGGTACAAAGTGTACAAGAGAATTATAAGGCAAAGGTAGCACCACCAGTTAAACGGATAACAATAGCTGTGCATGTATTTGAGCAAACTATTCTGCTTAGATGACCTGGTTTTCAAACTAGTAAAATAGTTTTACAGTTGATTAACTTTATGAAGCAGAAAGCAAAGTTATTTTTCTTAAACTGCAGCCTAAATAGTCTTAAGAATATGAATAGTAATTTTGAGATCAGAACTTAGCAAGCTGATGAAAAGTATGTTCTTGAGAAGTTGGTGTGAGTTAAAATTTTGAACGCATAATCCTTTTCAGTTGAGTTGATAGAATTTCAGAGATGCTGAATTTCTTTTCTAAATTATCTTCAGTTGATAGCATTAGCCTATCACTTGGTTTCAGTGTCTTTGATTTTCTGCTAAGTGTTTTTCTGTATGTTCTTAATGACTTAATGCACCAAAGGCACTAAAAGGAATTATACATAAGTCTCTTTGATAAGGGGGAAATGTTTTTGTAGTATAAGTAATCTAGTTTTATATGTTTATAAATTTGAATTATTTTATAATTAATAGATTGTCCCTATATTAAATATAAACTTCACTATTCTTGGCAAGGGTAGTACCAAAGGATAGTAAATTTAACGGTAATTATTGACCATTGGTCCATAGTTTAATACTGATTTCATATTTAAATTATTAACAAGTAGATTTTTTTCTTATTGGAATAAAGGTAGGCTGTGCCTTTACTTGGAAAGCACTACAGACGGAAGTATCAGATGCTGTAGTTGTAATCTTAGGCTTTGCTGCCTGTGCCTCCTGTCCCTAAGTTTACAAATAGGCAAATTTATGGAAAATAATTTGTCATTTTCTTCCTCTCTTCCCCTTTCCCCTTTCCCCTATGCCATAGAGAAATGTGCATCGTTTTATACAATTGCAATTTAAAAGAATTAGGTTGAATTTGGCTAAGTTTTAATGTTTCAGAAAGGTAGCGGAATATGCCTTTTATTTTGGCAATATTTTGTTGTATCTTTTCTCCATACTGCCCAGAAATGATTTCAGAGCACTTTACTGTTGTTATTTTAGGTTTCATTTTGTTACTAATCCTTACAACATTCCTATAAGGAGATAGAGGGTATATGGTATTGTCGCTGTTTTTGTAGGTGGGGAAACATGATGCACAGATCTGTTGACTTTCCTAACTTGATGTAGTCAGGACCAGAGCAAAGAATCACCTGGCTCCTAAGGCCCATGTTCTATCTTGATTTGACTCTGCTTCATAGAGCAGAGGAAACAGGCGAAGAATCATGTAAGTCGTTGTTTTTTTTTCCCCCTGCAGAACTTTACAGACTATGGAATTAGCTTGGATTTCTTTACTATTTAATGACTTTCAGACTCCAAGACATTAGGTGGTCATTAAATAATGTTCAAAAACTAAAGTCTGTAAGACGGTTGAGTGTTTTGAAAAACTCAAGGGCTGGTTGTATGGAATTTAATTTAATGTAAATTGGTTATCACTATATGTGAATTTAAAGTATTTAAACATCTTTTCTGGGGCAGCGCCTATAAGCTCAGTGAGTAGGGTGCCAGCCAGATATACTGAGGGTGTCGGGTTCGAACCCAGCCCCAGCCAAACTGCAATAAAATATAGCTGGGCGTTGTGGTGGGCGCCTGTAGTCCTAGCTACTCAGGAGGCTAAGGCAAGAGAACAGCCTAAGACCAGGGGTTGGAGGTTGCTGTGAGCTGTGATGTTATGGCACTGTACCAAGGGTGCCAAAGTGAGACTCTGTCTCTTAAAAAAAAAAAAAAAAGTTTTCCTTTGGCTGGCCTTGTGGCTCACACCTGTAATCCTATCACTCTGGGAGGGTGAGGTGGAAGGATCCCTTGAGCTTAGGCATCTGACCAGCCTGAATAAGAGTGAGACCCTGTCTCTACTAAAAATAGAAAAATTAGCTGGGCGTTGTGGTAGATGCCTGTGGTCCAGCTACTTTGGAGGCTGAAGCAGGAGGATTGCTTGAGTCCAACTTGAGGTTGCTGTGAGCTAGGTAGATGCCACAGCACCCTAGCCTGGGCAACAAAGTGAGACTCTGTCTCAAGAAAAAAGAAAAACCAAAACCAAAAAGAAAACCCATCTTTTCCTTAGATTACCTTACTGTTTGTATAATATTTTAGGACTTTATAGACATTTATGCATCATTTAAAATTGTAGACTTTACGTAGAATATAAGAATATTGAGTTGTTCTCAGGCTCTGCCTCTTAAAAGAGAAAGTGTATTACAAAAGAAATAAGAAAAGAGTACACAGTAGAACCTCTGTAAGTTGACTTCCCAAGGGCCTATAACTGATCAGATGGAAATGGTCAACATAAGGAACCGGGCCTGCTGTACTGATAGTACATGTGGTCCATGTCTGGTCTATGAAAATTAGGTCAACTGTAGAAGGTAGTCAGTATAGGTGGTCAGCTTTGGAGGTTCTACTGTAATAAATGTTCACATAAATTTTAAGTAGGCATTTTGTGACTGTTAATGTCGACTGGATTCTGAGAACTTGATACAGGAGATAATTGCAATTTTGAAATGGCTCGCTGTTTCAAATATTGTGTAATAATCTAATAGTGAAGAATTTTTTTTTTTCCAAGAAGCAGTAGATCATGCAGTACATCTTTGATAAATGAACAGTGAAGCCAGTAGTAAAGGAGAACAGGTATGTCAGAATCTGAAATAATTAGCCTCGCCTTCTAAGTAACCTAAGGCACCCTTCTCTTTACTTTGGTTCTGGTGGCCATTATGTATTTAAATTCTGTGGAGCACATTTGACTTAACCCTAGTTCTGATGGAGTCCTTATTAGAAACAGTTAAATCACTTCAGTTCTGCCTAGGTTCAAGTTGATCTCCTGGTTACTCTTGTGGCCTCTAAGGGCAGTGGAGTATAAGAGGTCTACTTTGAAGGCTTCACGTAGTAGCATTGTATCTTTGAGTCATTTTTGCTGCTCAGTACATGGCAAGGAACTAAGGAATTTCACATATATCTTTGCTCCCATGCCACTGTTAACCTATAATATTACTTTTTAGGTGATCTAAACTCATGAGAACATGAAGAACAGTAAAAATGTATAGAGAAACACACAACTTAAATCCGTCACTCCAGCCTTAATTTATAGTACTCTGTGATTTATAATACAATGTAGTTTTGAGCATTAAAAGTGCGGCTACTAAGTTCTTTTTGTTCCTTAGTTGACATCTGTCAGAAATTGCCATTTTCTTTGTCTTACACGTTTCAGTAGTATAGGACAGTGTATTTACATGGTGCCAACATATCAATTTTTAGCGTAGGAATGCTTTGCTGTTTAAATGGTTCTAAAGGCATATTTAGTCCTATTTGGATCTTTTAATACCTAATATAATTTCCAAGATGATTGAACATTGTCATTTAATCGTCCGATGAGGTATATACTATTAATAATCTCAAACAGAGCAGTACTTAAAGTCATTAATAAACAATCGCCATGTCAGTGGTGGACTTGAGATTCAAATCTGGGACCTTTTTACTTATAGAGACTGTGCTGGAGAGACAGCATCCAAACAATAAGAACTTTATAGACTGTTTGTGGAAATGACTGCTGAAATGTAACATTCTGAATTACTTCCTGACTCATTTTCTTATGTGTTGCAGGAATAATCATGGTTATCTCCAGTGTTTTTATTTGTACTTTCTTGTTTTCATTGGGGGGGTGGGGTTTAAATTAAGGCCTTATTAGGTTTTTAAGTATATTTATTGTGATACTGTATTAAGTGAATTTTAGTCACTTTATTTGAGACATGTAAGACATTTACTATAACCTCATATCAAAAATAGTTATTTCATCTTATCTTTATTATACCAAATTAATACAGAGATTTAAACAAAGAGAATGTTCAGAAATCTTTTTATTGTTAACATTATTTGAAATAGTTATTTTAGATTTAAATATAGTATTAGGGAACTTTTTCCAGGATTTTTGTGTAATATTTACTCAGTACATTATTGAAATTTGGATATTTACTAAAAGGTTCTGATAAAGGGCAGTATACATATGATGTGTTTATGTAATCTTGGGCTTACACGGTATATCATAGTTAAGTTCTTTGTGGAAAGTAAGATATTTGTATTCAAAATAAAGTTTATTCTTAGAGGTTCCTAAGTGGAAAGAACAAAGAATTCAGGATTACTTTTTCTGAGTTGGCTTGAAAAATACTAAAAGTGTTACTTTGTGCTGTGAGTTGCCTAAAGATAATGACCACACTTCTAAAATATTAAAAACAGTAGTTTTTGTGCTGTGCTTTGTTATCATAAAGATAATTGTAACACTTCTAATACAAGTATATTTTTTAGTTTCAGTACAAAACGGTTCGATTCATCAGAAAGATGCTGTAAATGATGATGATTTTGAGCCATACTTAAGTAGCCAGACAAATCAGGTAAGTCTCCTGACAGTTTAAGATTTTAGAAAACAAAACTAGTCATTAGATATGTTAGTTGAATGAGACTAACCATAACATGAATTAATTTAGTAGGCCTACATAGTAGTGAATAGTAGTTACAGATTTATAGCCTAGAAGAGTTCTTTGAAGATTTGGAAGTAAACATTAATTGTATGTATCATGGTTAGATTTTTTTGAGTGTTGAAAGAATTTAATCTTTTAATGTCACTTCTGTATCTTCATACCCGTGTTTCCCCAAAAGTAAGACCTACCCCCAAAATAAGCCCTAGCAGAATTTCTATGCATTTGTTAAATATAAGCCCTACCCCCATAATGAGACCTAGTGATGGGAGTGGCTGTGCACGCCATGCTTTTTAGCATGGAGGGGTAAGGAAGGCTGGAATACCTTTTATCCAACCATACCTCCTTGCTCCGAGCCATTGGCACTTGTGCAGGTGTGTGTGTGTTAACCATGGTCGCAGGCATCCTATTGTGCACGTGGGAATGGCTAGGGGAAGGGAGTTCACGCATCATTAGTGCCAGCCCCACCGACAAGATTGACTCCCCCTGTTAGGTTCCAGAAGAAGATGACTTAACTATATTTGAATAAATGTAGATTGTGGTATTATACTTAATAAAAATAAGATATCCCCTGAAAATAAGCCCTAGTGTGTCTTCTTGAGAAAAAATAAATATAAGACAGTGTCTTATTTTCAGGGAAACACAGTAGCTTAAGACTATAAGAAGGTTTAGGTAGCTAGAAATTTGTGCTGTGTAGTAGGGGATTTGTTGTCTGAAATTGCCTGCCATTTTTGGTTAAATGTAGTATTTTTTCTTTTTGAATTTATTGATAATTATTGAATGTTTTAATAACTTGACAATGTTAGGGAATAGACCTCATAAAATACTTCTATATGGTGGACATGGAGAATTTCCTAGAATTAAGTAACTGGTAACTTGAGGATTTGTGTATGGGAATAATTCAGATTTAAACGTTGAAAAATGTTGGTATTTGATACTATATACTATTTTGTATCCATTTCTGTTATTAAAAATAGCTTTTCACTGCAAACAAGTTAAAATAAATTTCCCATGTTAACCAGTTTCTTTAGAGAGAACAACCTGAATGAAACGTCTTTTTTTGCTAAAAAAGCAAAAACCTTCAAGTCTTTTTCTTTATAGTTGTTCATAATAATCTGATGCTTAAGTTGATTCTGAATTATTAAAATTAAAAATTCAGGTTTTAATTGGCATTGTTAAAGACCCTCTGTAATTTGTGCATATTACTTTGAAGAATGAATTAGACAACTAAAGTTTGAGCTTGTCTGTTTATATGTATGGGGAAATATGAAAATGTACTCTGAAATTTTAACCTAGAGCTTTAAAATTATGAAAGAGTAAGGAACCAAGTATTACTACAGAACTTAACAGTAGAGGGTAGAGAAAATATGAACTAAATGGTTCCCTTATTGTGGAATGTAAGATTGTTCTCCAAACTGGAGAGTGGTGGTTTGTGTTCAGCCTGACCTACCTCTCGGTCATTTCTTCTTACCACCCCCATCTATCTGCTGTATTCCTAGCAGACATAAAGAGGAATAAATAAAAGAAGGAATAAAAACTGGTTATATAATCTGTGAAAGTTGACTGTTCTTAAAAGAATGAAAAGATTTATATTTATGTAGTTTAATTTTATGATCTCTACAAATTTACTCTTCTACCTAACGTTGTGAAAGTATAAGATCATTTGTTGTGAAATATAATATCAGTTTCATTTATTTATTTACTTATTTCTTTTAAGATAGAGTTTTAGTTTGTTGCCCTAAGTAGAGTGCTATAGCATCATTGCTCACAGCAACCTCAAACTCTTGGGTTCAAGCAATTCTCTTGCCTTAGCCTAAGTAGCTGGGACTACAGGCGCCTGCCACAATGCCCGGAACCTATGAGCTCAGGCAATCCACCTGCCTCGGCCTTCCAGAGTGCTAGGAACAGGCTGCTGTGAGCCACCGAGCCCGGCTGTCAGTTTTAAAAGACACACTCTTTTATTCTATTCTGGCCTGTATAGTAATCTCAGTTGACCCTTATGGCAGTATTCTCCAACTTTTTGTAGGAATTCTAATACTGTGAAGTATATAGCAATATGTTTCTCCATGAAGGTCGCTATGATGAAATAAGTTTGGAGTTTTTTTCTGCTTGATTTCATAGTTTATAAATTATAAACGAATTTTTTAAGATAAAGATATGTTAAGTAATTTTAGTGGACTGTAAAAGGCAGTTTCAAAATTGCTACCTGAAGGAATCGTCTTACTTAGTTTACTTGGTAACAGATACTTTGGAGTTCTTTAGTATTTGCCTGAAAGATGGAGAAGTGTTTCGTTGCAGAAGTTTTTGTCATAAGGGTTTTCGAGGTAGCACAGAGGCACTTGAGGGTCTCCCTAAGGGAGATGAGGGGATCCCATCAATATGGCAGCCAGAATTGTGCTGCTCTTCTTGTCTGTGTTATATATTCAAATTATGCATAAGATTTTACTTGTAAAAAAATTTCAGGAATTATTGGGAAGCCATTATGGTGAACACAAATGAGTTTCAGTTGGATTATTACTCCTTATGTTGGAGCAAAACCATTTATAAAAGGTTTGTTTTAATGTGATAGTAAAATGAAAAGCTTTTAAAATTTTGTATTAATTAGATTATTATGACTTTATAACATTTTAAACAACATACTCAAGTCCTTCTGAAGTTTTAGAGTTTATTTCATTATGGCCTAGTCTACCTCTCCTGGCCAGTACTGAACAGGTGTTTTCTGGTCATCTTTCCAAAGTATATTAATAATGATTATCTGTAGTGCACATATTTACATTTTAAACAGCACTAATGTTGTAGAATATTGAAAATTGGGTTTACTGTAGAGAAAAATTGAAAATTATCTGGAGTCTTAAAGGTAACTTATGAGAATTTAAATTACTTCTAATTAATGACAATATAAAATTTTAAGAAATTAATAAGATCTTTGTATGCTGACCTAAGTGAAGCAGTTGTTTAGTAAAAATAAATACACACTGTGTTTTCAAATTAAATTTTTTTATTTGATTTTAAAACTACAGATAACAAAACAATCTTGATGGGAAAGATGTTTAATATTTTGACTATGATTTAAATTGTTTTGTATTCTTAGATTTAATTCACATCAAATCCAGGGATAATTTAAAATAAGTCATTGACTTTTCTATTTTATAATATTCACCTTCTTAGGGGACAATTTATAGTAATTTTGAAAGCAAATGCCTTCCCTTCAGGTCTTAAAATTAATTCTCTATAGTTCTTAAGAATAATTTGGAAAATTCAGATTTTAGTAGGCATTGTTAAAGATACCATGTAATTGTGGCTATTAGTTTGAAAAGTAAATTGGAAAACTGAAGTTGAGGTTTACTTGCCATGTATGGGGAACTAAATTCCTAGCCATGTTTATCAGAGAAGTATAGAGAATTAAGAATAAAAAATATTTTGAATTTTATTTTCCTCTCCGTGCCTTCATTGCCTTAAGGTTTTCATTATCTCTGCCCATTGGAATGATTTTCTTTTTTTTCTTTTTAATGCAGGGGTTTTGGAATGATTTTCTAATTGGTAATTCTGCACTGCCATTCAGCAATCATCTTAAAATCTGAGTCCGATTGTGTCACTGTCATGTTAAAGAAGTACCACAGTTTCACAGAGTGTGTGTTTATTATATGAATGCTCTTAAAATGTCTCCAGGTCTCTCTCTACCCCATCTTTTGTTACTTTTCTCCTTCTGTTTACAGAAGTAGGACCTAACTATTATTACCTGAAAGTATAAATATTTTCTGACTCTTTCATGATCTCAATTTTTGTATTTATTTGTGTGGTTTATACGCAAACATGTACACACACAGTTTGTGTCGCTTTCTTCATTAAGTCTTTACTGATGTGCTGTTTACTTGCTCCCTTCTTTGAATTTAATTAGTGTTTGGTTTTACATACTTTTTACTTCATTTCTGGTACCTCTTATGCTGTAGGGCAGGCGTCCTCAAACTACGGCCTGCGGGCCGCATGCAGCCAGCCTAGGACATTTATCCGGCCCTCCAGGTGTTTTTGCCGCTGCCTGTCCCGCTTAGCAGCTGACTCGTCCCACGGCCCGCAGTCTGGCCCTCCAACAGTCTGAGGGACAGTGAACTGGCCTCCTGTTTAAAAAGTTTGAGGACCCCTGCTGTAGGGTATATTTGCATGTCTTCCTCACTATACCTGTGAAGTGCTCCAGGTTGGAGACCATGTTCTTCATCTCTTTGTCTTCCTTGACCAGCATACTATCTGGTACATAGTAACCATTTGTTAAAGGTTTATTAGTGAATCAGTGGATTAGGTGATAGAATTATAGAATGCAGAATTACTGTAGATGAAAGATTCAGATTGAATATTACTACATATGTAACATTTTTCTTTTGGCATTGTTTAGATACTCATAGATTATACTTTTTGAAAAGTACAATAATTGAAGAAAATACACAGCATAATATAAGCATTGAAAGTAGACATTTTTTATTAATTCAGAAGGCAGTTTAGGAGTTAAAAGTACCTCAGATTCTTAATGGGAAAAAGTTTTCATTTTTCTCTGTACAGAAGTGTTAACTATTATTGGTGAACAATGCCTTAACCATTTTTACTGAGCTTTTAAGACATTGTCCGTTTTCTTTCTTGGGTGTTTGAATAATTATGAAGTAAAAATGGAAATTAAGTTATTATAATTGAAAGACTCAGTTATAATTGAGTTGTATTAAAATGTCCTTAGGTCAGAACAGTAACCATGAAATTTTTCTTCTTGTTCAAGTTTTCTCTGAATTAATAGAAAAATAATTGACCTACATCACAAGGCTAAGGAATAATGATTATAAATGATTTTGAAATTCTAAGGAAGCACTTTTAAGGTAAAAGACATGATTCATAATACTTTACTTTGATATAACAACACTTTGCAATTAACACAGTAGTTTTTTAAAAATCTTCACAATTGAATAGAACAGTAGGTATTATTCCCGTTTTATCAACAAGGAAACACAGACAAATTGAAATCAGTAGTTCTCAACCTTCCTAATGCCACAAGCCTTTAATACAGTTCCTCATGTTGTGGTGACTCCCAAGCATAAAATTATTTTCGTTGGTACTTTATAACTGTTATGAATCATAATGTAAATATCTGATATGCAGGATGTATTTAGGAGACCCCTGTGAAAGGGTTGTTCAACCCCCAAAGGGGTTGCAGTGCGCAGGTTGAGAACTGCTGAATTAAATGATCTGAATGGATGATTTATCTGAATGATAAATCAAGGATATAGATCCTTGATTCTACTATGACTCCTGTGACTGTGACTTTTGTACTCTTAAGTCTGGATTAGGTTTAAATTATACAGTATGTGGTGATGAATTTACATTTTAAAGAAGCAAGTTCGATTATATTAATATAACTACTGTTTGCTGAACACCTTTTTCCTAAGCACTGTATTTTTATTTCCTTTTATTAGATGAAAATGCAATTTATAATATAAGTAACTTGGACCCTTCTGGATTGGTATTATTAATATCTAGGTACCTCATAGTTTTATTTCAGCCTTATAGTAGATGGCTTCTTCGGATTATGTGTCTGTTTAAACTGTGGATAAAAGGCCTGTAAATTTTTTTCTCATTGTATATTTAATTATATCCAGTGACTGTTATATCTTTTTCTTAATGTGTTATTTTACTTCTTTTAGTTCAGCGATTCTCAACCTGTGGATTGCAAGCCACAGGAACTGTATTAAAGGGCCGTGGCATTAGGAAGAATGAAAACCACTGCATTAGCAGAATGTTTATTAATTTACAGTTAGTACTAAAAGTTATATTTGATGCTTTACTAATTCAGAATTAGTTGATCATTGTGTGTGTGTGTATTGGGGAGTTTCTGGTAAAAAAAAAAAAAACAAAAAAAAAACAAACAAATGAGAAAACCTGCCAGACAGATTCTAAAAGAGCTGTAACAGTTGATAATAATCTTACTTTTCGACTTTGCTGCAACTCTTTTATTAGTGGAACTAAAACCAAAGCCTGGACTTTAGAAAGAAATTTGCATTAGTTACTTTGCTAGAACTAAGGAAAAAAGTCTTGTTGAAAATCTCTACTTAAAGAATTGGGAAATAAATGGTTAGCTTCTTGAATAAATAGGAGAAAGCAGACCATTTATACCGTGTGTTTGAGGTGGTGATTACACTTAGAACATCTCCATAATCAGGTAGGGATTCCTGTGTATCTCTGCTTTATAGCCAAACTGTCTGGAGGCACTTGTGTTTAATGGAGCACATTTTATAGTAAATTAAACTATTAATTCAACAAAATCACTGATTCAGGGGTAAAGTAGTAAAAAATCTTGACCCACACACTTAGAAAGTTTTGCCTTTTATAATCCTAGGTGTGACAGAATTGACAAAAAATTGCTCTCCATGGATGGAATGGTACATGTTTGGGGATTTTCTTCCTTTCAGAGTCTTGAGAGCTGTCATGCAGGCTGGAGTATATTGGCATGGTTATAGCTCACTGTAGCTTTGAACTACTGTTCTCACGTGATCTTCCCCAGCCTCCCCAATAGCTGGGATTATAGGTGTGCAGCACCATGCCAGCTAATTTATTTTATTTTTGAAGAGACAGGGTCTTAACTATGTTGCTCAGGTTGCTCTTGAACATATGGCCTCAAGTGAACCTCCTGCCTCTGTCTCCTAAGTCTTTGGGATTACAGGCACTAACTAATATGCTCAGCATGGAGTTTCCTATTTTTAGAAGTTGGCCCAGATAGGTAAACAGATAAACTTGGATTGGTAAACTGTGGCCCAGCAACTATGACATGTTGTTTTTTGAGAAAACTCTCAAGCTATAAAAATGATTATTTGGGGAGGGGGAGGGAACCCTGAATCTGTGCCAGAGATTGGACATGGCTTTGCAAAACTTAAAAATATACCCTTCAGCCCTATAGTTTAATGACCTTTGGATTATACTATGGATATAGACAAATTAAGAATTTGATGGTAACTTGTGTAGAATGCAGCATTTGTCTTGGTGAAATAAAAGCATTAAATTATGAGCATAATTTTGCTGATTTTTTTTTTTTATTTTAAAAATGTACAAACTTTCGGCTTGGTTTGCTTTTTCACTCTCACATCCATCTAAGATTTACTGAGTCCAGATTTTACTGCCAACATTCAAAATAAAAACTTCAAAATCAGTTATCTCCATATTCAGCCAGCTTTCCTATTCTTTCCCATTCTTTCCCCATGTGGAGTTTATTTGCTTCCTGTGTAATTTGTCTTCTACTTAACTGTAGGTTTTCTTCTAGAATGAGTATCTTCTGTGTTTTTCAAAATATAGGCATTTTGTAAGTAGTCAAAATAAATAGTAAAATTATAAATAAAAGGATATGGTTAAGTAACAGTTTAAAAAGACAATTTTATCTTTTAATCAGTTATAAGATGTTCATTTGTACTGGCTGAATATCTGTTTCTTTTATTATATTTCTATTTATTTATTTTTTGAGATAGTGTCTCCCTATGTCACCCTCAGTAGAGTGCTGTGGTGTCACAGCTCACAGCAACCTCAAACTTTTGGGCTTAAGCCATTCTCTTGCCTCAGCTTCCCAAGCAGCTGAAACTACAGGCGTTTGCCACAGAGCCTGGCTATTTTTTGTTGAAGTTGTCATTGTTGTTTAACAGGCCCAGGCTGGGTTTGAACCTGCCAGCCTGGTTGTATTTGGCCAGTGCCCTACCCACTGGGCTATGGATACACCTCTATATTTCTATTTAGAATTTTATATCACATTTCCTTTTCAGTTTGTGAAGCACTATGAATATTTTTATTTTTAGCAGGTATTTCAGTGATTGAATTTCATGTGTACATCATCTTTATGGCTTCTAAAATTTACTCATTATTAAGTTCTTCATGATTTTTTTCCTTGAAAATCATTGTTGGTGTATTTGAGCTTCTCTCAGGCTCTTTGTAGGTGTATTTAAAATATATAGCAGTCATTACTTCCGATATTAGTTTTTGTAATGATACTATCGTTGTGGTTTCATAAACACTGTTAATTCCTTTCATGTTAATATTGTGAGTATTCTGTGATTATATTTTCAATTATAGGTAATGTCCAGTCTAACTAAAGAATATGTTCAACTGAATTAATAAATTGTACCCCATGAATTTCCTAGTTTCAAATATAACCAGTCCTCTGTGTCTGTGGGATTTATATCTGTGGTTTCAACCACTTGCAGAGCAAGAGAACAGTTGTTTCTCTTATCTATGGGGATTGTTTCCGAGATTCCCCTTGGATACTAAAAGTCTGCAGATGCTCGAGCAGCCCTTATATAAAATGATGTAGTATTTGCCTGTGCACATCTTCCAGTATACTTTAAGTCATCACCAAATGATTTATGCCGAGTACTACCTAATATGACGTTAAGTGCTATGGTGAATAGTTGTTACACTGTATAGTTTAGCAGATAGTGGCCAAAAAACAAGTCTATGCTGTTAATCATTCATTTTCTTTTTTTTTAACCTGCGAACATTATTTTACATTTGATTGAATCCACAGATGTGGTGCCCATGGATATGGAAGGCCAACTATATTTGGGGGAAAAAAAGGTAGCACAACAATAAAAAAAATAAAAACAACAGAAATGTATAATCCTACAAATTCTAAAAATGTATCCAGAACTTTAAAATCACACCCAGGTCAGAGATTGAAAGCCTAGCATCATACAAACAAACTATAATTTAATTCTGCTAACATTTGATGTAGTTTAATCCAGTTTTAATCTTTGTATGTAAATTTTTAATACAACAGTAGATTAAAACACACCTGGCTGTCAATGAAAATTACATGTCTGCAAAGTTTAAAAATTAGTTTTCTGTAAAAATATATGGTATTAAATTGTGCTGGGGAATCTGACTCTTCAAAAATAATTTTTATACTACTGCCCCCACCAACATGAAAAAAAGCCCTGTAAATAATTGTATTACAAGTACTTTCAAATGCAAATACTCATTAATAACTTCTGTTGACAAAATTGGGTTTAAAGTTATAATTTTTGTTTACCTAGAATAGGTTTTTTTTTCTTTATTTAAAACTATTTGATTTTAATCTTTCAGGTGTCTTTTTTTTTTTTAAACCTTTTATTAGGAGGACAATTCACTACTGATTGTGGTATTTTGTTTTGCAGAGTAACAGCTATCCACCAATGTCCGATCCGTATATGCCTAGTTACTATGCTCCATCCATTGGATTTCCTTATTCTCTTGGGGAAGCAGCATGGTCCACAGCTGGAGACCAGCCTATGCCCTATCTGACAACCTATGGACAAATGAGTAATGGAGAACATCATTATATACCAGATGGTGTGTTTAGTCAACCTGGGGCATTAGGAAATACCCCTCCGTTTCTTGGTCAACATGGATTTAACTTTTTTCCTGGTAATGCTGATTTCTCTACATGGGGGACAAGTGGATCTCAGGGACAATCAACACAAAGTTCTGCTTATAGTAGCAGTTATGGCTATCCACCTAGTTCTCTTGGGAGAGCTATTACTGATGGACAGGCTGGATTTGGCAATGATACTTTGAGTAAGGTACCTGGCATTAGCAGTATTGAGCAAGGCATGACTGGACTGAAAATTGGTGGTGACCTGACAGCCGCAGTGACAAAAACTGTAGGTACAGCTTTGAGCAGCAGTGGTATGACTAGCATTGCAACCAACAGTGTGCCCCCAGTCAGCAGTGCAGCCCCTAAACCAACTTCCTGGGCTGCCATTGCCAGAAAGCCTGCCAAACCTCAACCGAAACTTAAACCCAAGGGCAATGTGGGAATTGGGGGTTCTGCTGTTCCACCACCTCCTATAAAACACAACATGAATATTGGAACATGGGATGAAAAGGGGTCAGTGGTGAAGGCTCCACCAACCCAACCAGTTCTGCCTCCTCAAACTATAATCCAGCAGCCTCAGCCATTAATTCAGCCACCACCATTGGTGCAAAGCCAACTGCCTCAACAGCAGCCTCAGCCACCACAACCACAGCAGCAACAAGGACCTCAGCCACAGGCCCAGCCTCACCAGGTGCAGCCTCAACAGCAGCAGCTGCAGAATCGCTGGGTAGCTCCTCGGAACAGGGGGGCAGGCTTCAACCAGAACAATGGAGCAGGCAGTGAAAACTTTGGTTTAGGTGTAGTACCTGTCAGTGCTTCACCTTCTAGCATAGAAGTGCATCCAGTGCTGGAAAAGCTAAAGGCCATAAACAACTATAATCCCAAAGACTTTGATTGGAACCTGAAGAACGGACGTGTGTTTATAATTAAAAGCTATTCTGAGGATGACATACATCGTTCCATTAAGTACTCTATCTGGTGTAGTACTGAGCATGGTAATAAGCGTTTGGATGCAGCTTATCGTTCCCTGAATGGGAAAGGCCCACTCTATTTACTCTTCAGTGTGAATGGCAGTGGACATTTCTGTGGAGTGGCTGAAATGAAGTCTGTTGTGGACTATAATGCATATGCTGGTGTATGGTCTCAGGATAAGTGGAAGGGCAAATTTGAAGTTAAATGGATCTTTGTCAAAGATGTTCCCAATAACCAGTTACGGCATATTCGCTTAGAAAATAATGACAACAAACCAGTTACCAATTCAAGGGACACTCAAGAGGTACCCCTAGAAAAAGCTAAGCAAGTGCTTAAAATAATTGCTACTTTCAAGCATACCACCTCAATCTTTGATGACTTTGCACATTATGAAAAGCGTCAAGAAGAGGAGGAAGCCATGCGTAGGGTAAGAATATAGTAATTTGTGTATATGGAGTCTTTGTATTTCTGATGGGGTGTATGATGAATATTCTTTAATGCCTCTTAATATTACATTTCCGAGTTTAAGAACTTCAATCTGAAAGAAACCAACCACTTAGCTTGAGAAACTGAACTCTACAAACATCTTGGAAGGGGTCTGTGTGTATCCCATGTGAATTGTTTCTTTTTTTCTTCCCAAGGGTAACCCTTACACTGAATTTGCATCTTGCCAATTCTTTATACCCTTCAGGTGATAAAAGGTCGTTGAGTCTCTGCTGATCAAAGCTGAGTGAATTTGGCATTTATAATTAAACAGACTTTATGGACTGGCCAGGGGCTCTAATCACTGATCTTACTAGTCACATTAATTTTATGAGAAAATGTGTTCAGAGTTTGAAACAACTTTTAAATAAATGTTTGACTATTTTGTGTTTATGAAAAGTAAAATAGATTTTCTTAAACATAAAACTGAGGAAGTATTTTCATAATTTCTATATTTAAAGCATTCGTACAAAAATACAGTGACTATATGGTTTTTAGAAGGCAACTAAGAGGCATAAGGCTTTAGAATTAGGCTATGGGGTTTGGTTTCTAGTTCTGTTATTTATCTCTGTGAGGCTGAGGGAGACTTCCCCGAAATTACATGCTCTGTTTATGCTGGTATCACATTGACCAGAATTTGGTAACAGGCTAAAGTAGATGGGAGTGTTTTCTTTTTAAAGGATATTATTAAAATTTGCTTTAAATATTTCTTTGGGGAAGGGGACACCACACTTTCACTTAATGAAGAGAAACATTTTTACAGTAGCCTTTTAATTTTTTGTACCTATTATGCTGTGAATTCATAGGGAATAGGTTCCAGCAGGTCAGGGGAATGTTTTCTGTTCCAAACTACAACATAAACTCAGAATCCTATTTTAATGGAGAGAGAATAGATGACTTTTTCATCAAAAAGAAGCAGGGATAAGGTTAGAAGTTCCTCTAGTAAGTAATGTTTGTTACTATGGAAAGGTCTATGTAGAAATTAAGATAAAGTGGGAGCTTAATTTAACTCTGTATGTAAAATATCATAATTGGTTGCTGTGTGTGAAGTTAAATTACCTTGTGGTTTCTACATTATGTGCAGGAGGGGAAACTGGTACAGGTAATATTCCTCAGTGGAGAACATTGGTTGTTGAAGTAATAATACAGCAGTACTTTCCAAACCTTAGGGCATGTTCTTATCAGTTGGAGCATTTCTTGAAATTGCAGATTCCTAAGATCCACCCTCTGGTGTATTTGGTAAGGGACTTGCTGGTATACATTTTTTGCTTTATTTTGTTCGATTTACGTTTTTTTTATTTTTTTAAATTTCAAGACAATGCAGGGCTATGATGTTTTGGTTACATGAATTGCTTTTTGTGAGTTACGTGAGTTAAAGTTCAAAATGTGCCCCTCATCTGAGTAGGGTACCTTGTACCTTTGAGGGTGAATTTGTTTTGTCCTGTGGTTTTTTTTTTTTTTTTTGGGATAGTCTAGTCTCTATCATCCCAGCCATAGTACAGTGGTGTCATCATAGTTCTCTGCAGACTCAAACTCCTGGGCTCAAGTGATTCTCTTGCCTCAGCAACACCCCACCCCCCAGCTGAGACTACAGACGCACACCACCACTTCCAGCTAATTTTTTACTTTTGTATGGTCTCATCTTTGTTCAGGGTGGTTCAAAGTGCTTGGATTAGAGGAGTGACCCACTGTGCTCTTTCCTAGTTTACATTTTTAACAAACACTCCAGGTGATTTTGGTGCTATTGATTATTGTGCTGAATTGTTAGAAACTTTAGAGTAATACACACGATTTAAGGCTCCATGAACCTTCTAAGTGGATTGCTGAATGTAATTGTACTTTCTCTAGCTTAGGATGCCAGTAAATACTTCATTTTGGGATGTGCTGATTGCAAAGTACCTTTGAGCAATTAGATGTGGGAATCAAAGATTGAGGGACTTCCTGTTTTTGAACACTTGATTCCATGGAGGTGGGTTGGGATGCCCCCAGAGAAAGATGCGAGGAACACTTGTCAGCGTTTCCCACCGCTGAGACAGTCAGTCACCTTTGTATGTCTTCTCACTTTTATACCCAGTCCAAAAGTTCAGTCCTAGTTGTTTTGTTTTTGTTTTCTTCTGCCTCCTGCCCTCTGGTTTTATTATTTAAGTATTTCACAGTTAGAGAAATTTTTCTGTGGTAGTTGTAGATTGTAGCCACATTCTGACCTATTGTAGCCATGTGCACAGTGTTGATTTAAACTTTTTTGCATTTGTATTTGTTTCATTATTTGCTGCTAGTCTTTTTAATGTTTAGCCCACCTTTATCAGCTTTATTTTGATTTTTTTTTTTTTTTTTTTTGAGACAGAGCCTCAAGCTATCCCCCTGGGTAGAGTGCCATGGCATCACGCTCACAGCAACCTCCAACTCCTGGGCTCAAGTGAGTCTCCTGCCTCAGCCTCCCAAGTAGCTGGGACCACAGGCGCCCGCCACAACGCCCGGCCCTTTTTTGGTTGCAGCCATCATTGTTGTTTGGCGAGCCCGGGCTGGGGATTTGAACCTGCCACCTTAGGTGTATGTGGCTGGCGCCTTAGCCGCTTGGGCCACAGGCGCCGAGCCCTTTATTTTGATTTTTACTTAACTTTTAAAAATCTTTTTTAGATTGTAAGCTCCAGATTCATAAAATGTTCTTCTTTGGCCAGGATGTGTGAACAGCAAGTTAGTGGAGTCTAGAATTCTTGGGTCCCAGTTTTTAACTTAGTGCTATAGGCTTTCTTTATGGTTTTATATTATGGAAAAATCTTAGGCCAGCCTAAATTTTCTGTTTGTAAATAGCTGTTTTTGTGTACACAAAAGGTTTTTCTTTATTCTTGCAATATGAATGTATATGTGAAATGTGTACAAGATGAGTTTCCTTTTTTGAATACTCCTTAGGCTACAGATCGTTTTCTTCTCTTGTATATTAATGTCTGTAAATATGTTGAATCTTTGTCCCTGAGTACCATTTGTTCTTCATTTTTCTCTTCATTTGGAGGATTTGGATTTTTACATCCATTTCATTGCTTTGTGTTGATGCTGTGATTTATGAAGCGTTCTTCAACGGTCTGGTCAGCATTAGTATTAGTTGGCTGGTCAGTTATTAGTATTAGTTGCCTTACATTATCACATTCAGTTTTCTTTTGCCTCTATTTTCTTACTTGAATCTCTTGAGCCAGAGTTCATCTTGTTTTACCTCTTTACCTCTGTCTACTTTCTATAATTATCTCTTTAGAAACCTTTTATATTTTTCTTTCCTTTTTTTTTTTCTTTTTGAGACAGAGTAAGACTATTGCTTGGGTAAGGTGCTTGTGGCATCATAGCTCACAACAACTTCAAACTCTTGGACTCCAGAGATCTTCTTGCCTCAGCCTCCAGAGTAGCTGGGACTATAGGTGCCCACCACAACGCCCAGCTAGTGTTTCTGTTTCTCATAGACATTGGGTCTTGCTCTTGCTCAGGCTAGAACTTGAACTCCTGAGCTCAGGCAGTGCACTTGCATTGGCCTTCCAAAGTGCTAGGATTACATGCATGAGCCATCGTGCCTGGTCCTTAAAAGATTTTTTAAAATAATCATACAATAAAATTTTACTTTTGGGGTGGTTGTGTTTAGCTCTGTGAGTTTTAACGTGTAGATTTGTGTTACCACCACTTCAGCTAGGTTATAGAACACTTTCATAATCCCCAAACTCTTCTGTATTCACATTCTTCCCCTGTGTCTAACCCCTGGCAGCCCCCTGATTTTGGCCTTAAGGTTTTGATGTTATCCCTCTTGTCAGAGAAGGGAGAAAGCTTCTAGGCTCTGGCCTTTTCTTGTTCTCTTCACTGAATGAGGGAGAGGATCCTCCAGCTCAGGAATTTGCTTCATAATAGGTACTCCTCATGCCCACCCGCTATTTAATTCCTGGTGTTAGTTGCATATACTTTTCCTATTGCAAATGTGGAGATGGGTGAATGATGCTGTAATCTGACTTTACCAGTTGAATGAGTCATCAGCATGTGGACATTTAGAAGGGAAAGTCAATATAATGGATACTGCTAGGTATTTGACTTTCCCTTAAGTTGATTTACTGTGTCAGGAACCAGTGTCACTTGCTTATTAACTGGTGTTAGCATATGGGTTACCATGTGTTTTGCCTTGTATTTTTTCTGGTGCTGTTAGCCCTGCCCAGGAATATTTGTGGATGTTTATAGATGTGCTGTTCGATATATTTGATATAAAGGTAACAGTTGTTTAATGATGCATTTGGGCATCTCAGCATAACTGCTTTCAAATACTTGGCATCTCAGTGATGAAGGATATACTACCTGGCTATTCTCAGTCTTCAGTGGTTCCATCAAAAAGGATACAAGTTATTAGGAGTGTTTTGTAGGCATTTTCTTTACTTCTTATATCTTTTTTTTTTTAATAAAAGTAGTGGCAAGTGGTTATTAATGTTATCTTATAATATGAACTCATCCATCTTGTTTTTAGCTGAAATATCTGCAAATTTCTGTTATGTGATTGTCATACTTTCCCAGGTGAACATCTTATCTTGTAGACTTTGGGTAAAAGTTGAATTTCTTATTAGACAAGATACAAGTAGCACTAATTGTGAAATAAAAATTGATAAATTTGACTAGACTAAAATCTGTTCATCAAAAGATACCTTAAGGAAAGTTTAAGAAGACATATTTTTGAAAAGACTGGAAGAAATTTGAACATGACTGACTAAAGATTAGTATCAAGGTTATATAAAGAACTCTTACTTAAGAAAAGGATAACCCAATAGAAAAATAAGCAAAAGATATTGATAGGCATTTAATGAGACAAGAAACACTAAAGCTAATAAGTATATAAATCCTTATTAAAAATCAGGGAAATATTTTTCTTCATCTGTTGATTTTAAAAATTAGGGAAACAGAAGTCAGGACTATAATGAGAATATTTTATGCCTGTCTGTTTGGCAAAATAAAGTTTGGCAGTCTGAGTATTGGGAAGAATATAGGTGAACAAGGGCTTACTTACACAATTAAACATGGGAGTATAAATTAATACAGCTGCTTTGGGAAGAAGCAGCTTTGCATTTTCTTGCAAAGATTAACATTCTTATACTTTATAATTTAGCATTTTCTTCTTGCATACATACCTAATAAAAGTTTCAAATTACCCCCCCTAAAAAATGTATAGAAATGCTGTTAACACAATTGATAATAGTAAAATAAGGCAACAATTCAAATGTTCATCAGTAGGAAAATGGCCAAGTGCTCATGTGCTACAGTAGAATGAATGATAGTTAATGCAACGTATGGTGATCTTTTTTCTTCTTTTTTTTTGGGGGGGGGGGCAATCATTTTAAACATACATAACACCTTTTATCCAGATTTATCTGTTACAAACTTTTTTTTTGTATTTGTTTTATGGTTCTTTTAGAAACACTTGAGAATAATTTCCACATATCATGACTCTTCCCCCCCCCCCCAACTTGTAGTGTACAAGGTCAGACAATTAAGTTCACAAATCTCATCCTAGAAAAAGTGCTCCTTAGCTCATTGGATATCAATATGGTTATCAGATGGCCAAGGAGAGTAAGTACTTTGAAGGATGTTTGTGAACTTTATTGTCTCACCCAGTATATTTCCTAATAAGATTATTCTTATAAAACCATAGTTCTATCAGTTGATCAACAGAGTCCTCTATTTCTTTCTTAATTTCTTCTAGTAGAGGATTTCTTCTAGGATCAGGTAAAGGATCTTGATAAGTCAAAACAATTTTGATAAGAAGAACAAGTTTAGAAGATTTATGCTAACCTGACATCAAATTTTTGCCTTCCCCAGGTTTGGGGGAATTTTTCTATTTCTTTCTCGAAGTTTCATAGTTATAAATTTTATATTTGTCTGTGATTAACATAGCTTTCATTTCTTCTCTTAGTTCATGTTTTTCTTAAAAATCTTAAGCCTGTTTATGATAGACAAGGACTTTAAAAAGCTAACTCCATCTCTTGTCATTGCTGATTATTTTTTACTCACTTTTTTTCTCCTGATTATTTTGGCAATGGGAGTTCCCCAGCTTGTCTGGCCAGTCAACAGAACTCTTCCTGTTGGGAAGCCAACCTAACATATCCTGTCTGCTTATATAAAGCTTGGAATGCCAGCTCTTCTGTTTTTAGAGTGAAGGATATTAGTGAAGCTTCAAACTGTAGGAGAAATCCATGCCAGTTAGTACTTGTGTAGTTCTTAGATCTGAAGACATAGTTTTGATACATGTGTTTGAGTGAAATTGAATCAAGCTTAGATGAAAAAACAACCAAGACAAACCCATTAAAAGCGATAAATAATCAAGGAGACAAAAGATATTTCAAAATATAAAACAAAATTGTTATTTTTTATTGTTAAGAAGGATTCCTGCATACAAAGAACATCAAACCAGAACATGTTTTTGGAAATCAGAGACATGATTGTCAAAACACAAAATCTGTGAGTAAGTAGATGAGTAAAATGCTTGTTTTAGATTTAGTCAATGATACAGGATTTCAAATTAGGGAAAATTTACAAATGTGGAGCAACAGAGATGAAAATATAAAAGGTAAAAGATGTAGTGGAAAGGAAGGTGGTCCAGTATCTCCACAGGAAAGAGCTGTCAAAGGGAAGAATGATTAAAGGAAAAATTTCAGAGCCAAAAGATACATGTTAGATGGAATGGGTATTTACTGAGTGACTAACAGGATAGTTTAAAACTTAAAAGGTTAAGGAGAAAATCTTAAAAGCTTCCTAAGCAAAAAACAAATTACCTACAAAGGAAGGAGGAGATCCATCAGAATTTTCTCATCTACAACCTGTATAGTAAATGTAAAATTTTATTTCCGGTTGGAGGGGAGTTGGGTATAGAATTACACCTATAAACATGAATATATAACTACATCAGTAAATTGGGGTGGTGGGTGGGGAGAACAGAATAAAGAAATTTAGGTTTACAAGAACTTGGTCACAATATCCTTCATGAAAAAGTTACTTGACATGTTTCAGCAGAATGAAAAAGGAATTTAAGAAAGATAACACCACATGGTCACACCAGGTTGTGTTAGAACAAATGTCTCTCAACAGAAACTATGCATTTCGAGTCAGGTCTTCATTGTCTACAGTGCGTATCAGGACTTTTGGCATATCACCCTGTCTGCTGACCGGCGTTGGGATCCTTCAAGCCTGACAAATGAAATGAGTCCTTATTTGGGAGCTGCTGGCTTTGGAGAAATGAAGTTAAAGAGAAAATTGATAGCTTGGTGACATAACTTCTGAAAAAGCAGGACTGGCTTTGGTCTCTGTTGAATCCATAGCACCTAAAAAAATGCCTGGCACATAGTAGGCTTGAAGTAGACATTTGTTAAATGAGTAAATGCCTTGAAGAATTTTACTTACTTTTGCGAAGCTTGAATGCCATTCAAGTCACATAACAAATGCTGTCTGTTGGTTTTTCCTTTTGTAGAAATGGACAATAGGATATAAAAGATTAATTGTATTTAGAACAGAATGTTAACAAGATGGAATAGGAAGGAAGGTTGCAGGAAGGGTAAATCACTTCTTTCTTATCTTTTTAAAAGGTAACAGTTGTTTAAAGATGATGTTAAAGAATAGTGCCTTAAGGGTA
The DNA here is from genome assembly GCF_000181295.1 of Otolemur garnettii. Taxonomy (NCBI): domain Eukaryota; kingdom Metazoa; phylum Chordata; class Mammalia; order Primates; family Galagidae; genus Otolemur; species Otolemur garnettii. Next base: position 446,926 of record NW_003852650.1, on the reverse strand, counting down.
ATATTTATAGTCATAAGCGTACAGTAATTAAAAGTAAATAGTATGGCTTCCAGTATGAGACCAAAGAAGAGAGGTGGTATATGTGATCAAGGAGATAAAAGATAATTAAGATTATAAAACAAAATTGGGATATTGACCATTATAAATTATTTATCATATACAATGGGAATTGTTAGTGTCTAAATTGATAAGAAATTTATGTTAGTATGTTATTTAAATTTAAAATACTAGCCTACTAGAGCAACTTAAAATAGAGTTAGAGGATAATAGACAATTCTGTTACCTTAAGTTACCCTCAAAAGAAATTATTTGTATTCGTTAGTTCTGTGTTAAAGCTAGTTTAATTGGAAAATAATAGAGAAAAAGGAATTACCAAGATTTTGAGTATATTTGTCCAGTATAAATTCTAGTAAGCTGCATAGCAGTAAAATCTACTTTTGACTGTAGATATTTCTTGTTTTGAAATTTTTTTGTTGTTGTACTGAATATGAGCCACTTAAATTCTGTTTTTCTCAGTTCTTGTTAAAATCTCATTGATCGGGAAATAATCTGAGGTAAGATTTTTAGTTCAGTAGCTCTGTCAAGTCCACATAGGAATGAATAATTAGTGTTTTCACTTGCCTATAACTTTGAAAACATGACATGTATCTTTTTCCCTAGACAGAGGTGGAGTCCTTAAGCTTGTGCAGAAATAAGCAAGGTAGAATTGTAATAAAATTCCTTTTAAACAGTTTTACTTTTCTAGAATCTTCTATGTGTATTAGTGATGTGTGCTGTTATACAGTTGGGTATTTCTAAAGACTTAAGTTTAGTGCCTGATACAACTTTTTTTCACATTTGGATTGAATTTGATTTTAAAATGAGGTAATGTTAGGTCTGTCTGAGAGTACCCAAGTTTGTGTTAACATACATGATTTTGCTTCAGCCATAATTATGACAGCAGCAAGTGTTTCTCTGGCAATTGCATACTTATTTTTAATAATACTGTAATTGTGAATAGTCATCATTAAATTGAACAGAATTGCACTTGTTCCTTAGTGTATCTGGGGGATTCCAGGACTACTCTGTACTATAACAAAGTCTGCACATACCAAAGTCCTGCAGTTAGCCTCTGTATTACGTGGGTTTCAACATGCCTTGAATACTATAGTTTTGGTCCCAGTTTGGTTGAAAAAAGTCTGCATGTAAGAGGACTCTCACAGTTCAAACCTGTGCTATGAAAGTGGCAACTTATTTTTATTTATCTTTTTCTTTAATATATGACTAAAGGAACATACATATTATATTTAGCTATTATGTGGATATAGAATATTTTAAGTTTCAGAAGTAAATATTGAAATATTTCTGTTAATAGTTTTATTTTAAACATGATATGCAGTTTCTTAATTTAGAATACATATGTTCAAGCAGAGAAAATATTTTTTCATGAAAAGAGCTGTAGCTGTTAAATGTAAGGTTTATTCTTCAGTAAATGTAGATCAAGGTGCTTGACTGACTTTACCTGTTCTTTGGAATGACTTAAACACTTTTCATCTGTATGGATCTCTTGTATATTTTACCCTTCTCATATAGTGAATATTGTTGAAGACAAGGAAAGATGCCATAGTTCCTTCCCTGAGAGTCCAAGATTTATGTTGTACTTTAGGGGTTAGAGCTTATTAAGAAAATTTGTCTTTAGGAATCTAAAGTTATGGGGGGGTGGCGGCGGAGAGGTAGAATCTCACTCTGTTGCCACAGCTAAAGTGTAGTGGTATTATCACTACTCAATACAATCTTAACTCCTGGGCTCAGAGAAGACTACAGGTGCCCAGCACCACTCCCAGATAGTTTTTCTATTTTTAGTGGAGGCAGAGATCTCACTCTTCCTCATGCTGGTCTCAAACTCCTAAACTCAAGAAGTACTTCTGCCTTGGCCTCCCAGAGTGTTAGAATAACAGACTTAAGCCACCACACCCAGCATTTAAATACTTTTAAGCAGGGAAGTTATATACAAATGAAAGTTTTGTTGAAGTGTTAATTTAGAAATATCTAAGCTATTGTATGTTTATGTAGAGATATAAAGATATGTATTGTTTTCAGTTACATGGGATATTACGTGAATGAAAGTAAAACCTTTATAACTGTTTTTTCCCGTTTTGTTAGTGCATGTAATGTTGGTATGTGTAAAACTCTGCTTATCATGTGGTCTCTAGCTAGGTAGATGTGTCATTTATTAGATGTTGAGTTAATCTCTTCATCGTAGACAGTTCCCACCAGACTTTGTTGTGTTGCACTCTTAATTTCTGAGTGAAATTGATTATACTGTCTCTTGGCAGAAAACTTTGAATTTATTCAGAGATGTTTCAGTTCTACCATCTTACACATTTGACATACTCAATATTGATAGGATTTCTTTTGCATTTGAAATAGCATGAGGGAATGGGCAAAAGCATTATAGAGTCCTAGGCTTAAAAAAAGCTGCTAGTAATTCTACTTATGAAAGACAGTCTATGATACAGTGATTTTTTTTTTTTTTATGTTGTCATAAATAGTCTAAATCTGACATCCAAAATAAAATTGTACATGGATTTCTTTACTTGGCTTCAAAAGCCGCTGTTACCAGGTCTTTTTTTCTTGTGAGTTCTATTAGCAGTCCACCTCTGTCACTATGCATTTGGATCCGCAGGTTCTTTTTTTAACTGTTTTCCCTCACTCATTTGGTAGATATACAGTTTGTTAAAGTTACCAGTAAGCTGCCAAAGATAAATAATTCTTACTCTGTAGAGATTAGTCTGCTTGGAGAGACAACCATTATATTTCCTCTCAGGAGAATTGTGTAGTTTTTAGTGTTGATGACTTGTATATATTTTGTTAAATTTATTTCTAAGTATTTTATATTCTTGGATGTTTTTGTAAATAAAATTGCATTTTCAGTTTTTAATTTCTAATTGCTGCTGGCTGGTAGACATAGAATTAATTTTTTAATGTATCATTGTATCCAGTGATATTGTTAAATTTACTTATTAGTTCTAGTAGTTTTAGGAATACATCTTTATGATTTTCTACCTAATAATCATATAGTCCAGAAATTGAGACTATACTATATCTCAACTGTATATACTATACAAAAGCTTTTTGATCTTTATGCTTTTATTTCCATTTTATTTTAATAATACTTAAATACGATTTAGTTAGTATTAATATGAAATTAAGTAAAAACTATAGAAACAAAGTAAGACTACACATCAACAAAAAATTGTATTGATGAATGATGTTGTTTTGCCAAATTAAATAACATCTTAAAACGTGAATTTAGTTCTAGGTCTTAAAGCCATGTTCTTAGTCTCATTGAACCATTAAACATGTTATGACTGCTCTAGGTACAGGAACCTTTCAGAGTAGTTTTGTATTATAGTGTGATCATGCCAAGATGATCAAGAATGTTAGAACCTCATTGAATTGGAAATGTAAGTTAAAAAAAATGGAACTGATTTCCGAAAACAGAACTTCTCCATTCCCAAAGCTTAATCATTGTCCTTCTCCCTGATGACTGCATGATTTTGAATTTGTTTTACAGTACAAAATTGTTTTGTTTCCTTTACATTTTTTGGCCTTTGCTTTTTTAATGCAAAGGAAACCATCTTGTCTCTAGGTATATTTTAGCACTTTGAAGACTCTGAATCCATGCAGAGATTTTTGAGCAACTGGGGTTTTATCTGTTAACTCCCCATGTTCTGCTCGTTGGCATGAATTATTCTAGACTAATCAGCAACCTATGTAGATTTCATTCCTGGTAAATCATTCATTTTTATGAAAAATTGTCTATTAGACCTGTAAACCTTTTCTTCTTTTTTGAAACATGCATACTGTCTTTTTCATAATTTAAAAATACAGTCTTGGTATATTCCTTGTTTTTAACTTTTGGGTAAGATTTAATACTTAACCTTCATAAACTAGAGAAGCAGGGCAGCCATTAACATAACACTACCTTATGAAATACATTCATTTGGGTATTTCTGCCGTATAATATTTGACATTTGGCAGTTGTATGCAGGTTATATTTCTAAATTTAGTGGTGATTTTTAGAAACTTCATTTTGAAATAATTTTATATTTATGGAAATTTTTTCAAGTAATACAGGGAATTTCCATATACCCTTTATTCATTTCCCCCAGTATTAACATGTAGATAGTCATAGTACCTTATCTAAATTAAGAAATGAACATTGGTACAATGTTGTTAAGTAAATTACAGAGTTTTCCAAATTTCCCTAATTTTCTCACTAATATCCTTTTCTGTTTTAAGATCCAGTTTGGATACTGATATTACATTCAGCTGTCAAGTCTCTTTTTAAGTGTCCTTCAAGCTCTTAGAGTTTTTGCAGCTTTTGTTTTTCATTACATTTTAAAGTGTTCTCTGTTCAGGTATTTTGTAAGTTTGTCTCCAGGTTCAGTTTGCCTGATGTTTTCTCATGATTAGCTTGAGGTTATGAATTTGGGAGCAGAATACCACTAGAAGTGATAATGTCCTTTGCTTTTCATCATGTGTAACTTTTTACCAGTGATGTATAGAGTACTTAAGTGGTATCTGCTAGGTTTCTTTAGTAAGTGTCCTGTTTTCCCCTTTGCGTGCTCTATTCCTAAAAGCAAGTCACTGTGCAGCCCACACTCAGGAGGAGGAGGAGGGAAATGACTCCCCACCTCCACCATTCCCCCTTCCCCTGCAGGAAGAGTATCAAGGAATTTGTGAAATTTTGTTGTTTGTCACTCTTCCATTTGTTGTTTTTCTTCTAGAATATTCATTTTGTCTTGGATCTGTACTCTAGTTATTTTACTTTTGTATGTGTGCTTCCCGTTTCATTTTTCTTGCTCCGTGATGTATTTCATGGATTTAATATTCACTGTAAAAGAGTAACCATTTCCCTCTTTATCTACTGAAGTTTTCAATTTAAAAATCAGGTTTCTCAACCACAAAAAGTGCTTTTTTGTGTGTTTGTTGCATTTGGATTTCACGTGTTTGCTGGCTTTTTCTTTGTTTTCCCCTAGGGGTTCCCTGCCTCCTTCACTATTTTACCTGTGTTCTCTGTGTTTATTCTCATTTTCCTTCTAAATGCTATGGCTTCTTAGATACACAATTACTGTTTCCCTTGTGGCTCATTTGGGCTCTGGTCTGGTTACTGAAATATTCCTAATGGTGATAAACCTACAGATGATTAGAGGGAAAATACGTCATTTATCTGTGATGTTAAGGGCAGCTATTGGCCCCTTGTTGGTCATTGACGAGTCTTTGTATTCTAGCTTTTCCCTAGTTTGGAGACTAGGGAAATTTTAGCTCATTTGTTAACTTCTCTCAAGAAAGACAGAGAAGTTGGCCATACATTTCCTCCTGGGTTCATCCCTATAGGCCAAGTCCTGGTCTTTACCTTAGGATCCTCTCTTTGGTGTCTGTTGTTACTTGCTCAGTTCAGGGTGGGCAAGAAGCCCTACACTTTACAGTATCTTCCTCAGAGACTCATTAGCTTTCAAGTCTCAGAGAATCTGCATGATCAAGGCTTAATGCTGTAAATGGAAAATGGTTGAGAGGAGGGTGAGGGAGGGATCCCTCTCCAAGTCATTTTTTGAGGTATCCCTAATAAAAGGAAAAATTAAGTTCTGTGAATCACTTTGGAAAGTGATTGGAGAGTATATATGTTTAAACAAAGTGACATTCTCTGAACTAGTTCTAGGGGCTGTTTATTCATGTAATTCAGGTGTTTCCTTTCCAACAATACATGCACACCAGTACCTATAATTATGAATTAGCTGTGTAATACAGATCTCACTTTATTATAATACAGAACAGTTAATGATATCACTTTAAGCTCATCATAATTTTTAGTCTCATATTTCTAGTGTTCTGTAGCTGATAGCACGCCCATAAATATCGAAATACTTTGTTACATTAAAATATGTGCTTAATAGCAACACTATGTGGAACAGTCCATCTTGGTAATATAAATGTGAAGTTTTGGGTCTTAAAGCAGAGGTTCTTGAAAAATAGATCATAGGCTTCTGGAGGACTTGAGTTGATTGATATTTATCGTGCACTTAGGACTTCCAAATTTGTATTCCCTTTCTGGACCTTTCTTGTTCTTTCTAGCTCAAATATCCAGCTATCTGTTCAACATCTTCAGTTTGTTGTTTCATAAGCATCTTAAATTTAATATAACTGATGTTTCTTTGCCAAATCATCTCCATCTTGCAGAGAGATAATACCAAAAATTCTGGACTCATCCTTGATGGTTCTTCTTCTAATTCCTTATCTAATCACTAGGTCCTGTTAATAGTGCTTTCAAATATTTACTGAATCCAAGTACTTCTTACTAGCTCTACTTGTTTTAAAGTTAATTTTGTCTTACTCTTTCAGATTTGTTAGCATATTGGCATTTGTTAGATTTTTGTGCTAATAAGTCTTCATGACATTTATACTTCTTCTTTTTTTTTTTTAGTCTTGTTTTGTTGCCCTTGGTAGAGGTGCCCTGGCACCGTATTTCACAGCAATCTCAAACTCTTGGGCTCAAGCAATCCTCTTGTCTCACTTTCCAAATACCTAGGACTACAGGTGCCCACTATAATGCCTGCGCATTTTTAGAGATGGGCTCACTCTTGCTCAGACTGATCTTGAGCTACTGAGCTCAAGCATCCACCCACCTCAGCCTCCCCGAGTTCTAGGATTACAGGCATGAGCCACTAATGTGTGGCCCTTTATTTCTTTTTTAAATCCATTATTCCGAAGATTTTTCTGTTGCTTTTTTCCACTCTCCCCCTCCCCGCCCCATAAAACAAAACAAAACCAGCTTTTATTATTTTTTTCATTTTATTATTCTTTTCTGATTTCCATTATGATTTCTGTTTAGAGAGTCTTAAAACTGTATTTTAGAATTTCCAAATGTGAATAAAGTTTTTCTTGTTTTCTGTTTGCTAAAATCGATGTCAGAAAATATATATGACACTGGTTCTTTGGCATTTATTGAGATTGGCTTTCTGGTTTGGTGTTGAGTTACTTTTTGTGGTTCATTGTATACCTGGGTAGAATGTGTACCTTGCACTTACTTGTAAGTTTTCTGAATTCTGTATTTTTTTTTTAAAGGGATAGTCTCACTTTATTACCCTTGGTAGAGTGCTATGCTGTCACAGCTCACAGCAACCTTCAAGTCCTAGGCTTAGACAATTCTCTTGCTTCAGCCTCCCAAGTAGCTGGGACTACAGGCACCTGTGACGATGCCGGGCTATTTTTTTGTTGTAGTTTGTCTGGGGCCAGGTTTGAACCCGCTACTCTTGGTATATGGGGCCGGTGCCCTACACACTGAGCCACAGGCACTGCCCTGAATTCTGTATTTTTAATCTATATTTTTATTAACATGTCTGTTTTACCAGTTACTAAGAGAAATGTGTTAAATTCTCCTGCTAGCATCATTAATTTGTCAGCTTCTTGTGATTCTGACTTTTAAGATTTTAAATGGTCTTTTTAGTTTATTATTTTAATGGTTTTTCAAAACTATTTCTTATTCAGTATATAGTGACTTTTTTTTTGCCTTTGGTTTTTGCCTTTAACTCCATTTTGTCTGATATTAATATAATTGCGTGAGTCATTTGGCTTGAGTTGTCATGTCTCCATAATTTTAACTTTTCTCCTCACATTTCCAGTTTATTTCTTGTACTTTGTATATAATGGAATCTTTTACAATTTGAGCTGATACTGTGGTTTCATTGATGAATCTCCATTCATTATGACTCCTGATACATGTTATAAATGTTTATTTTTACCTTCTGACTTTGTGGGTTTTTTTTTTTTTTTTTTTTGCAGTTTTTGGCTGGGGCTGGGTTTGAACCTGCCACCTCTGGTATATGGGGCCGGCGCCCTACTCCTTTGAGACAGAGGTGATGCCCTTTTTTTTCTTTTTTGAGACAGAGTCTCACTTTGTTGCCCCAGGTACAGTGCTCCTGGCGTCATAAGCTCATATCACCCTCAGACTCTTGGGCTCAAGTGATTCTCTTTCCTCAGCCTCCCCACCTGCCACAGTGCCCAGCTTATTTTAGAGGTAGGGCCTTGCTCTAGCTCAGGCAGGTCTGGAACTTGTGAGGTCAGGCTATCCAGATGGACCTGCCTCAGCCTCCCAGGTTCTGGGATGATAGGCGTAAACTACCACGCCCCTTTGGGTATTTTCTAATTAATCTAGGTCTTTCAAGTTCTCTCTCCCTTTTCTGTCCTTTTGGATTAAGAGTTCTTTATTTTCCACTTTTCCTGTTCATTGAGAAGTCATGTATTATGTATTATAGTATATGTGGTCTCTCTGTTTTAGTGATTCAGTTAAAGTATATAGTTGATTACAGTTCAAACTGAAATAGTATTTTCACTTTCCATTTAAATAATGTGTATATCTGTATTATAAATTATCATCCTTGTATTAAACTTCTCTTTGTCTATATTATCTTATATGGAGTTGCATTTTTTTCCCTTGTACTTTCTGGGACTCCTTGTGGAGTTTTTCTTTATTTTGATTAGTGATTTTCTGGGGAGGTCTGAAGAATATGCTCTAAGCTCTTTTTGCTTTATATGTATTTTATTTCTAGGTAACAGTTTCAGAATTTTCATATTCAGAGCATTCTTCCAAATTTGTCATCCAAACTGTTTGACTCCTTCAGCTGAGAACTAAACTTTATGTTTCAGCTGGTTCATAAAAAGTTTTAGGGCCTTTGTAAAATTAGGCTACAGCTTTATGGTACCAAAGCTGTTTTGTTTATTATTTTGAAACATAAATTAGTTGTTTGTTACTTTTGTTTTAGTTTTTCATTTCTCTATATCTCATTGATATTTGTTAGTATGTGAAATCAAAGGATTTTACTAGCAAGGAAGTTGGGTTCTCTGAAATTTAAAATACAGTTTTCTGGTGGTGTCTGAGAAGATGGGAAATAATGACCACTTGCAGAGTATGTTTTGCATTTACTCTAGAATGTACATTACTCATGCAAATATGCACTGGGAGTAGCAAAAGCAAAATGAGAGAGTCGCACAATGTGTTATAAACACCGGTGGTTTTCAAAGTGCTATCCCTGGATGAGTAGTCCAGGATTACCTGTGAACTTGATAGAAATGAAAATTCACGATTCCATTTCAGACCTCTTGAGTCCCAACAGTCAGATCCAGGTGATACTGTTATTTGTTAAAGCTAGAGAACCCCTGATGGTGCACACTACTTGATTTGTTACATTTGTAGGTATATACAGTGCTAGTCATTTTTTTTAGACAAAAGTGTTATAGATAAATATACATGGTGGCCATAAAGTTTGAACTTTATGTATTTGATTAATCATAAGTTTGTGAAAACATGACTCAGTTTAACTTTTGTTCAAGCGATTTTTGCTTTCTTATATAGAAGGAATTATTTTTCTCTCAATTATGTCATGAATTAACATTCAACTGAATCTGCCTAACATTCATCATACTTCTTGATGAGAAAAGTTATGATCAACGTGAGAGTAAGATAGGGAAGAAGTTAGTGATTCAAAATACTAATACTGAAATCTTAATTGAATGTAACTTTAATAAAATTAATGCAACTCTTTACCTTTCCTCCTACCCTCACTTCAGCCATATCTTTCAAATTTCTATAAAGGCCTTTTTAAGTCTGTTTAATACCTCACCATCAAAAAGTCATCAAAAAGACTCAAAATACATTATAATATTCTTAAGTTAAACAAAATCGTGTGGGAAAATGGGGCTGTAGAGAGGACCTGTATGTGTTTAGCAGTTCTTGAAATTCATTACATTATGGTATGTAGAAGTCATTGTATATTGTTTTGAACTAACTTGATTTAGTATTTGAATAACTTTCTGTGGAGATCATTTGTATTATATGTGCATATAGTTTAAAGTCTTTAAATAATGATAGTATTTTGTTATAATTCTTTATGTTTTTCTTTCAGGAGAGAAATAGAAACAAACAATAACCATATGGAGATGTCCTGTTAAAATTACAACACTAATGATGTAGACTCTGGAAATGCCTAATAAGTCAAAGAAGACATTATTAAAGCTTTTTTTCTGCTTAAGGTGACATCTTTGAACACTTTAACACAAAATTGACTCTTCTTGTTATGGTTTTCATCAGCGCATCTGCCCTTATACTCTCACCAAACACACTTGAGAACTGTAACTTCGTCAAGCACTTTCTGTCCTGAAGCTTTTACCAGTATCTGCTGTCTTTTGTAATTATGCATCCTAGCTAAGGCACAGAAGACTGAATGAATGCAAGGATTCATTAACTCTTTGAATTTGTTAAATACTAACAGTTAACCATTAGAAGTGGTTCAATGATGTAAGAGTCACACTGCTTCAACTTTTCTTTGTTGTAGTTTTTAAATTGTCAATTTTTAGCTATTTGACAGATTACAAGCAAAATAATCATGCCATATTTAGTCCTGGAGTTCAAGTCTAAATGTTTATGTGAAAAATTATTGTAGTAAACTTTTAATATGGCAAAGCAACCTTAAGCTCTATTTTAGCCAAATAAAACATAATCTGAAATTATATTAGAACATTTCCCTTGTCTTCAAATGTTTGGTGTAACAGAATATTGATATGCAGCGTGGTGGATTTCACCAGTTAATGCACATTCTTCTCCCCTCCTTCCCTCAATAATATGTATATTGAAAAATGTGCATTTGTCTGAGGAATTATTTTGTTTGCTACCACTTAATGAATCTCAAAATTTTGAGTAAATGTACCTCAGTCTAATCAGACTTTTTATGACCTTTATAATTACATTTAAAACCCTTAATTCCTATTTCTGGGTGTTTGCGAGCCTGATTGCTATCATGAAGTAAAAATTTATTACTCTAGGTATCACTAGCTGAATAAACATAGTTCTTGTTTAGCAAGCATATACTGTTCCTCAGCTCTTTTCTCCAGCTTTTGCAGTGTCCTGGCATCCTTAAAATACTTTGAAAATATGGCCTTGATCCATGGATTAAATCAGTATCTAAGTGAATGTGTTGATGTTTTATTGATCAGATCTATATAAGTGGGAATACATATATCTGGGTATTCTTATAGTTATCTTTTTAACATCTTATTTTTTTCATTAATTACATATCAACATTAATTTTGTATCTTGAAGCAAATTGATTTTGTATAATTAAATGTCAAGCATCTGTATTGATTTGATGGCATAAGGTTATGAAAATAATGTACTGCCCCTTATGTTACTGTTTCAAGAGGAGAAAGCTATGTAGAAAGATATGCTAAGGGTGAAAATAGCAATGCAGTAGATTTGAAGACCTTGATGTTTTGCATTACTCCATTATGTTTACATCATGTTTAGAAACGTTTTCATTTACTATGGTCTTTGGTCACTTCAATTCAAAAATCTGGTGTCAGATTATTTTTTTAGGCTTTCATTTGTGATTTTTTTGTACAGTGTTTTCTTAAAATATACAAATACTGTATTTAAGTGAAAAAATACAGTATTCGTAGAGAACCATAGCTTCTACACAGTTTTGGTAGTCCCAGTGTAGTTACATCAGTGTTTACTGAAGGGAACATTAAAATTTTAATGGTATATTATAAAATAAAAACTTTCTTAAAGGAAAATTGCACCTATTTTACCTTTTTAAGAGTAAGCCATGAAATCTTATGTCTCATTACTATTTATAATGAAAATTGGCATTTGGGTATAGTCTTCACAGTAATATTCTCCATCTCTTAAGACTATATAGTTGGGACATGTCAAAGATGACTGTTGTCATTCTGGAGGTCCTACTAGAGAAAACTTTAAAAGGGTGACCTTGTAGGAAGGATCTGAGTCCTCCCCCTGAGGTTCTCTTTTTCTTGGTGCTTTATTAGCAACTCTGGATATTTTTTATAAAACTAGTTACATTATAAATGGATTGAAACTTGTTTAATTTACATTAGGTTTTTATGTAAGATTGTCATGGAAGCACCCAGCAAGCAGGCTTGATTGCAGTAGACTCAGACATGTTAAGTAAATGTCTGTGAGAGTCTATTCATGGTACATCCCAGTGCCTTTAACCTGGATTTCTAATCTGAAGGGAAATGGGTGCAGCATTCCTTTGGAAAAAAGCCCTTTTTCTTTTTCAGTTGATAATTTTGTGTATTTCTCATTTTCTCCAGAGCACCCACCTTCTCTTCCTTCTTGGTCTGTCATTGTATTGCAAAATGTTTTTCCTCTAAATGAAATTATTACCGGTTGTCTCAAGAACAACAAATAGAATGTTTCTTAACCATGGGGACCAAAAGGGAGAGAGCTTGGAGTCACCTGGGGTCTACAAGAGGAAACACAGTCAAATGTTTGAATAATCACAAATTAAGATGACATTGGCCCAGTAAATTTTCTTGCTTAATGTTTTTCCAAGTTCTGGTTTGAATGTTTCTTACTAAAGTTATCTTATGTGGGTATTTTATTTTGAAAGGTATTATAGTTTGTATATTTAACAGTAAGGAGGAAAATGTAACCAAAATTAGTATTTCTTCTCTATACATATTGGTACTTGAAGATTCCTTTCAAAAGAAACCCAGCCTTTTCCTAATTTTAGTACTTAATTCCTCTTTTTAACTTAAGTGATCTTTCTAATTCAAAAGCTGTGTTCTTTTTGAATACCATGCATGGGGGTTAAGCTGATGTTTAAAACAGTTTGCAATAAAAAAAAGAATCAGCTTAAGTCATTTAATCATTTCAAGTGCATTCTGCATCTTTTAAAAATACGTTTGAGAAATTTAAGAGAATTGTGTTTTCATTAAGTTTTGCGTATCTTTTGTTATGCCATGTAAATTCCCTTTTACGTATGATTAAAGGAAGGTTATGATAAAATGATTAGTTCATTTACATTCACTTGTAGCAATTACATGAAAATTTGAATTTTGTCGTGTTTGGGTTTGTTCATTCCTGTGAATGATGGTACAGTTAGGTGAGGTTTTCTGTTATGGTACCCAAACTCACCATTTGGTCCTCTTTAATCTTTGAGGGTTTCAATAAAAATTGTTCACTCATACCTGTGTTCTTTCCATTTTATCTTTATTAATATGTATTGCCTTCCTGAAAACATTAACATTTTCGCCTTCTCTCTCATGGATTCCCTGATAGATGTATCTTCCAAGTATACGCACCTTCTAGTTGGTCATTGAAGTAGATAAATTAAAGGGAGGATAGCAGTTTATCCTCATCTTTACCCATCCCAAAGAGCTTACTGAATTACATGCTTGCTCTTCATACTAAACTCACAGCAAAAGAGAAAGAGAAGGCCTGTTTATTTTTTTTCTAGTAGGAGGCAGTAGTGGCAGCAGTTGCTAATAATCTTAATACCCTACTCTTGGTACCAAGGCATTTTTTGACATTGTACACTAGCCTTTTGGGATTGATGGAGTTTGTATGGTAACTCTGGATGGTGCACGTTATTGCTGGGTTGTCTAAGGTATTGTACTCCTAAAACTAGCAGGACTGTTACAACACTGCTGGCCTGTGACCAGGTCGTAAAGAATCACCCCACACTGTGTCATCATTAGAGTTCTCCTTCCTACTCGTCGTCTAAAGGGAGGGTTTTCGTCTCATCAGTGCACTTAGAGTTGCGGCTAGTCATTTGTATTTGGGACTTAATTTGTTTAGTGTTACTAGATTTAGTAATTCTAGTCTATGAAGCAAAATATTCTAGTCATAAGTTAACAATTTAAGGCTATCTGTACCTTTGTATCATAGTACTTGCCAATGTGTAATTTTAATATATTCTTTCCTCATTTCTCTTGGTGCAATAGTTAGAACTTCTGTATATTACCCACACATAGTAATGGAAGTTTATTTAAGAATAGTATACTAAATTCAGAATTTATCACCTCTATAATTTTAGTTATGTGTACAACATTGGTCTAAATGTAAATTAAAAATTGTTTTTGTAGTTTTGTAGTATGCAGTGAAGGTATAAGTACAGAATTAGTAAGAGGTAAATTCCTTAACCCCTTCCTGCTACCCCACTTGCCCCTTCACAGAACACACTTAAAGATTTAGATATTAGAATGTCTTTTTGTGGGGGGGGGGCACCGTCTTTGTTGCCTTTGGTACAGTGCTGTGGCCTCATTCCTCACAGCACCCTCAAACTCTTGGGTTTAAGTGATCCTCTTGCCTCCGCCTCCTGAGTAGCTGGGACTGCAGTTGCCCACCACAGTGCCCAGCTAATTTTAGAGATGGAGTCTCACTCTTGCTCAGGCTGGTCTCAGAAACATTATTGCAGTGGCAACTGTATTAAAGGGCCACAGCATTATTGGATATGTCTAAGAGACACCTATAACAAGAATGGAATTATCATCTAAGGAAAATTTTACAATTAGTAGTTGAAAGATCAGACTTAGTTATTTCTAACTGGTAGGAATGACTGAGCAAGTCATTTCTGTTAATGGTGCCACTTATCATGAGTTTGGACGAGACTGCATCTAAGGTTCTTTGCAGTTCTGAGATTTTATAATTCGTTATTTAAATAACTAGTTTTGTAGGCTCTGCCTTATTCTAGCAATAGTGAACGTTTGTTTTTGGAGATAAGTTTGGAAATCAATATGATTTTTTCTTTTTTTTAAAGTGACAAGGTCTTTGTTGCTGAGGTTGGAGACCAGTTACGTCATCTTCACTTACTGTAGGCTTAAACTCCTGGGCTCTAGCAGTCCACCTGCCTCAGCCTCCTAAAGGAGCTGGCATTACAGGTGTACTTCACCGTGACGGGCTAATTTTCCTTTTTTTGTAGAGATTGGTTCTTGCTTTGTGTCCAGGCTGGTGACCTCAAGCAGTTCTCCTACCTCAGCCTCCCAAAGTTCTGGGATTATAGGTGTAACCCACTGTTCCTGTCACCGATGGGATTTTTAATAGTTATCCGTTAATACGGAGTGTATGTAATGAGTAACCCAAAGTGTTTTGTTGGTTGAATCTGACCAAATATGACCACTAGTTTCAGTGAATTTTGAAGTCTAATGGTACAAAATCCCCATTTTTGCACAATATTAGTAGATGAGGAAGAGATGGATGTCCCAAAGAAATCCAAGGGTGGTTTTCCCCGTTTTGCTGCCATTTCATATTCTTTTTTTAAATTATTTTTTATTTTTTTAATTTTTACATATACGTGTGTTTACTAGGTTTCCACTTTTTGCCTTCACAAAATCAAAAGTGCTTAAAATTTAACAATAACAATGCTTAAGATAAGGACTAGAAACAAAAACCTTGTAAAGAATGAATGAAGATAAATACATTCATAAAAGAAATTTGAGGATTGCTGCAACGAAATATTAAGCAATAATAATGCAAAGTAACATTTGCATTGTCAAATAAGAGTATGTCTATTATAGAATTCTTTGACTCTGAGGTTCAGTATGGAGTCATCAATTTACTATTTTTCTCCTAAAGTCTTAAAAAATAGACAACTAATATTTATAAATAAAAGTAAAAGAATTTCAAAAAACAGATCATGCCAAATCTTACAGACAATAGAAAGAGAAGAAATACTTCAAAATCATTCTGCTTAATCTGGATACACCTGACTTTTAAATGAGGATGCAGTCAGTATCCTGTATCCTAAACAACATATGAATAAGTTGAAGTAAAAATTAGTGTTTAAGTAATATACTTTAGTCAAAATGGAATCCAATTTATGTGAGAATTAGTCACCATTTTTTTTCTTGTCCTTACCCTCACCCCATCCCTCCTCTGTCTGCTCTCCCCATTCCCCATGCCCCACCATGCCATTAATTGTCCTCATATCAAAGTTGAATACATAGGATTCATACTTCTTCATTCCTGTGATGCTTCACTAAGGATAATGTGTTCCACCTCCATGCAGGTTAGTACAAATGCTGCAAAATCTCCATCTTTTTTAAGCCGAATAATATTCCATGTATACACATACCACAGCTTGCCAGTCCATTCCTGGGTTGAAGGGTATTTAGGCTGTTTCCACATTTTAGTGATTGTAAATTGGGCTGCAATAAACAGCCTAGTACAAGTATCTTTATAGTAAAAGTTTGGGTTTTTTTTCCTTCTGGATAGATGCTCAGTAATGGGATTGCAGAATCAAATGGGAGGTCTAGGTTGAGTTTTTAGAGGTTTCTCATAAAACCCCATTTCATATTCTTTGTATTTATTTAAAAATTATATTATTTTTAGAAGTTTTACCAAATACTTGGAAAGACCTTTAGAGAGTTTCCATATACTCTATCTAGTTTTCTCTGTTATTAGCGTCTTACAGATGAACTAATATTGATAATAACAAAAATACTTTTTTTTTTCCCAGATTTCCTTAGTTTTTCCTTTTTTTAACCTGGGATCTTTTTTCTAGTGGGGATCCCACTAGAAAGGATATATTACTTTTAGTTGTCATGTGTCTTTGGATTCTGCTGTGATGATTTCTTGGACCTGGTTTAGATGACCTCTATAGTATTGAAGAGTACTAGTCAGATATTTTGTAAAATGCTCCTTTGGAAGTTGGCCAGTGTTTTTTTGCTTAGCCTGGAGTATGAGCTTCAAGAGGAAGTGCCGTTTTTATCACATCGTATCATGCCACCACCATTTTATGACTCGTGATGTTGACCACTGGCTGAGGTAGTGTGTGTGAGGTTTTTTTTTATTTCATGTTACTCTTTCTTTTTCCTTCTTTCTTGACAGTACTTGTTGGAAAGAAGTCACAGCCCACACTTGAATGAGAAACTGCTCTTTTTACATTCTTGTATTTTCAAAGAGGAAGACAAGAATCTCTTTTATTATTATTTATTCTTATCCCAGTAGGCTTGTGTGCCAGTACATTTTTGGTTGTGTCCTTTTAGAACTCCCTCTCGTTTTCTCAGAGGGGATTGGATATTAGAGGAATTCTAACGTAGACTCATACTTACCTACCTGAATTTAACTCTAATTGTGTGTGTAGAGGAACCATGATTCTAATAAAGGACTGAAGACGTAGTAGATTTAGATGATGGCGAAAAACCTTGTTCTTTTATGTATAGGTAGGAACTGATACTCTGATTTGGCTGGGTGGCAAAACTTGAGGTAGGTGTATGGTTAGAATAGTTTATTTCTTTGAATCACTCTAAAGTGACAGTGTCTGGTTTTGATCTAATTATTTTGAAACACTTGAGGCTGCTGTGAAATGGTCAAGGTCATGGACTTTGAAGCCTGATCTACCCTGGAATCCTGGGTCCTCTATGCAACTGAGAATCAATTTTCTGGTTAAACAAAGGTTACAAAAATGATAATAGAAGCTATTTCAGAAGGATTAAATGAAGTAGTACTTATCAAGTGTTTAGCACAATCCCTGGGCCCGTGGCAAACTCTCAAAAGTTAACTATTCTCTTTTGTTTATGATGGAGAATTTAGAGTTTATTAATGCCTTGCAAGATTTCTTATGGTAATATTTGCTGCTTGGACACAGCAGTTGTAGTCAAAGTTGATTACTTTCAACTCATATAGTTAGAACATTGTTATCCTCAGAATAGCCACTGTGTGAATAAAGCTCTGTTAAAATACAATTTATTGTTGCTTTTGGTTTCTAGTGTTCTCAGGGCCTGTCCGCCATGCCTTTTCCAAGTAAGCAAAGTGTTAACAATACAGAGTTCATTCTGCTGGAGCAGATGGCAGGACCAAAGGTGAATTTGGGGAAGGCAAACATGGGAGACTAATGATAAGAAAACCTATGAACATAGAAAATTAAGGAAGCCAAGGTGAAAATTAGATAAGAAGTCTTTTTTTTTTTTTTTAGACAGAGCCTCAAGCTGTTGCCCTGGGTAGGGTGCCATGGCATCATGACTCACAGCAACTTCCAACTCCTGGGCTTAAACGATTCTCTTGCCTCAGCCTCCCAAATAGCTGAGACTATAGGCACCTGCCACAACACCTGGCTATTTTTTGGTTGTAGTTGTCATTTTTGTTTGGCAGGCCTGGGCTGGTTTTGAACCTGCCAGTTCCGGTGTATGTGGCTGGCGCCTTAGCCACTTGAGCTACAGGTACCAAGCCATAGATAAGAAGTCTTTAGATTTCCTTTTGCCCCTTGATATAAAGCATCATTTAAGTATGTAAGTATATTAGGAACACTTCATTATGATAACTTAGTAACATTTCAAAATGGAAACATCAAGGGGAATGTGTTAGCTCCATGTTTTTTTCATCAGTGAAACTACAACTTCAGAAGGAAGAGGTACATGGTATGCTCAAAATGGGATGGTAGTTCTAACTATCCTAGTATATATTCAAATGAAAGAGTATACGTTGAAATAAAAAGTTCACAAATATAATAGCAAAATAATACTATCGCATGCTCATATTAAAGCTTCTGTTCTCAACAGATACATTAAATTTACTGTTTCTACTTGGACTTGCTGGATTAACTGTTTTCCCTGGAAAACACCCAGTGCTGATCACAATTAGCACTTGTGCCTCAGAGCTGTTTTCTAGTTTGCCTGTTTGGAGTGCCTATCAAGAGTCTTTTGTGCTTCTTTCTGAACTTGTTTATTCCAGTTGTACTTTATTATGAGATTTAAACATGTGAATTGATAAAAGGACTGAAGAAGAGTTGTTTCTAAGAAAGCTAAACTGACTGCTTTGGAAACTCCTGAAATAGGCGAGTTGTCTGGTTTGAAAACTAAAAGCTTGAGAACAAAATCATAAAACTACAGAAGTTAGTATTGAGTTTGCAGGGGTATTCTTAGTTCCTCCTCCACTAGGAAATCGCAGATGATAAATTACAGGTGTAGTTTATTAAAGAACGTTAGGGAATTCAAATCAATGGATTTCTCATTCAAAGAAAATGTCTTGGATGTATTAAGTAATTAAAGTCTATATTTTAAATAAAAATGTTTAAGGTAGGTTTGTATCACTTTGTGATCCATTTCATAACTAACATCTCATTATTTAACACTGTTTATTTTTAAAATTTTAACCTAGATTACACGTTTTAAAGTTCAAAAAACACTTTATTCCTCTGGATTAAAAAAGATGACCATTTTCTGCCTGTGGCCACATGTGAACATGTGTAATGATACACTGTTAATATCTCTTCAAATAAATGCAATAAAGAGAAGTATTAATGCCAGTTAGAAAATATATGTTAGCACTTACATATATAAATATCTAAATTGTGAGAAATATTTCCAGTATGAAATGCTAGAGAAAAGAAATGTATCCAGCAACAATTCCTAATACCTACATTTAAAGCCACTAACCATGTCAAATCTTGGGAATTGCAGTGAGTGACTCATTCCTTTTTTAGGTGGGCACGTGTTTTGGTTCTCGGATCTTGTATAAGCTGTTCCCCCACCCCTCATGCTCCCTTTTAAATGGAAAAAAAATGTGTAAGGAAGAGGAAATTAGTCATGAAATATCTGTCTTGAAATTATGTAGCCTAGGTTTTCCAGCTAGGCTTGTTTTGTTTTAATTTCCTGTTTCTTTCCAGGCAGTATTTGAAAGGTCAAACATTTAAAAAAAAAAAAAAAGAATGGAATGCATATCAATAGCATCTATATGTAGAAATAAACCACTTATTTAGATCAGTGTTGATTTTCATGGGCAACCGATTACAACAAAACAAAAAAGGTTTCACAGGAGACATTTTGAATAGCTTTCCAGGGAAGGTTCACATTTGAAAGGCTTTAATACAGCGGCTCTCTACCTGTGGGTTGCGACCCACAGGAACTGTATTAAAGGGTCATGGCATTAGGTAGGTAGAGAACAACGGCTTTAATAACATAGCCACTCTTTCCCTTTTTCGTTCATTCTCACAGTTTGGTGAAGATAGGAGTCACAACTTCTGTTATTTTCAAGGGAAACCCCAAATCTTTCATCATTATGGAGCTCTTCTTGTACACAATTCAGGAACGTTGCACAGGCCCCCCGGAGACAGAGATTACAGTATCTTCTATCTTAGGTGGTTCTAGAGCAGTGGCCTCAACCTTTCCAATGCTGCGGCCCTCAACCACAGGTTGAGAGACGCTGTTATGGAGTTTTGATATTTGGATCTACTTCCCAGGTATCTGGTCTTAATGGACTCTCATGATTTATTAACAGTAAAATTATCAAAAATGTCAAATTTATAAACATACATCTTTATTAGCAGGGTGGGCAACAGTTAAACTTAGTAGTTTCTGGGCCCCTTTCTGCACAAATTACTGAGGAACCCCCAACTGCCTTTTGTTTATGTGGATTATAGCTACTGATACAATTACCATATTAGAAATCAAAACTGAAAAAAGTTCCAGCATTTTTTGTTTTATTTAATAGAAAGTGCTGGATTTTCATTCTGCTTCTGCTTTCGATTGTTGCACTGTCACATGTCCCAGGAGTCTCCTGGAAAACACTGCCCATGTGTGAGAGAATGCAAATGCGAATGTCTTAGTGTTCGCTATGAACGTAAAGTTGGCTTTGCAAATTCCCTTTGAGAATCACTCTTCTGTGGTGCCAGGGGTGATGGATCGTTCACGCTTCTCTGAAAATGGAGGGTCTCAAGAAGTTCAGTTGGAACACTTCTGGAGCAACTCTTTCTACAGATGCTTCACGTCAGTGTAGATCCATTACGAGGCATCTGCATTGCATCATAACTTTTAATTATCACTGAATTGTTTTCATTAACTGTATCATTTTCTTTAACTTTGTATCATTATCTCTCTATATCTCACGCTTCAATGCCTGTAAAAATAAAGGTGAGTAGTAGTGGTTTAACTATAAAAATTGGTTTGTTTTGTTCTGAGACAGAGTCTCCCCCTTGCCACGAGAGAGTGTCCTGGCATCAGCCTATCTCATGGCAACCTCAAACTCCTGGGCTCAGTGGATCCTCATGTCTCAGCTTCCTGAGTAGGTGGGACTACAGGTGCCCATCATGATGTCTGGATAATTTTTTTCTATTTTTAGTTCAGATGAGGTCTCCCTCTTGGCTCAGGCTGGTCTAGAATGGGTGAGCTCAAGTCATTGTCCTGCCTGGGCCTCCCAGAGAACTAGGATTACAGGGATGAACCACTGGCCCTGGCCTGTAGAAATTAGTTTTGATTTATGTTTGATTTGTGCCACACAATTAGTTTTGGTTTTGTTTTTAAAGGGATTTTTGTAAGGATACTTTGAAGAGAAGTATCCATTTTTAACCTTGGTGTTTCCTATCTGTCCTAATCCCAGCTCTCCCAAGCCAGCATGCTCTTGCGTTCTTTCAGTACCACTAATGGATTGATTGATAAAGCTTCAAGCCAAGGTAGAGGTAAACTATTGATTATTCTTCTCTACTTGCCTTTGCTGTGTTTCTCTCTTTCATCCAGATCCTCACTCTTCACTCCCTTTGTTAACCCAGGCTCACACCTTTTGCCTTGTCACTGGGCGCCAGCCACACTGGCTGTCTTGTGTTCCCGCCAGCTGTAAGGTGTGTTTCCATGGCAGGGTTTATCTGTCCTCTGCTGGTGTCAGCTGTGTCCTCCCTTCTGCAGGGCTCTATCAGAGAGCGTGTTCCTGATCACTCCCTCTGAAATAGTTACTCTGCCCTCTATTCTCTTATCATCTTTTTACTTCATGAAACTTTTCTAAAATCTGTGTATGTCCGTGTCTTTATTCTGTAAACTGTGATATTCGTGAGGAAAAGGACTTTGTTTTCTTTGATTTCTTTTCCTACCCGGCACATGGGTCCTCCATAGCTGCTGGGTCAGCGAGAGTCCTGACTATCCTCCAAACCCATTTTTAAATTGTGATGAATGGACTCGTTAACTGTTGATGTAGCAGTGGTGTTGCCAGGAGTCAGTCTATGAACTGTGATGCATAGAATAGGAAAAAAGTGGTGCTCTTAGTTAACAAAGAAAGCCAGGTTCCTTTCCAGCACCCTATGACCTCAGGGTAAATCATACTGTATTTCCTTTTTTTACGTGACCCAGATAAAAGACGTTAATCTTGTCTTCCAGTTTATAGATGAAGAAGCAGGCTATTTCCAAGGTTCCTGTAAGTGAGAGAATTAGGGTTTTAAACCCAGATTTTCTAGTCTCCACATCAAAGTCAAACATGTCTACATATCTGTGCCCTCAACCAACAACAGATTGAACACCACTGATCCTAAAGTCTAGAATCTGAAATACCCCAACATTGGAAACGTTCTGACTACCTGTATGACACCTAGAGGGAATGCTCCTTAGTATTTCAGATCGTTGGATTAGGGCTGCTCCAACCAGTAAATACAATGGAAATCCTACAAAATCTGAAATCTGAAATGCTTCCTGTCCCAAGCTTGAATAAGGGTTGCTCAAACCATACATAAAAGCAACAATTAAATGCCCTTGTTTTCTTATTTGCAAAAATGAGTAACATCTTTGTTCAGAATTAAATGAAAACGCATGTTGCATGGGAGCGTGAAGTCTTCAGTGAGCATCACCTTTGGCTCCTCCTCTCTAGCAGTCCTGGCTTCCTTCATTTGGAAGAGTTTGCTATTCTCTTAATTTAGTGCTTTTTCCTTTCTCAAAGCCATTGACTTTTCAAATTTCACATGACAAAATTAAACAAGTGAAAATTTAAAAGCTTTATTTTAAAGAATTAGACTACATTTTAGAGATTGATATTTCCTTGTTATTGAAGCATATATAACATTTTCTGAAATCTAACCCTCCAAATTCCTCTGTCTCTTCCATACAGAAGAAATGCTTGACCAGAAAATGCTCATTATTTATGATGTAGGAGTGATGCTTCCAGTTAAGGAAAGTGATAAGGATTTCATAAAGTACACTTTTACGTGAAAGTTTTGAGACAGACTGTTATTCTGGTACGCCATTTCACCTGTAAGAAATATAGTCAACATCATCCTTTCTGGTTCACCTGTAGAAGTTTCAACTTGCTTGGCTTATTAATGTTGCTGGAAGGGCTTCATGTTTTTGTCCATGCATATTTTAAATTTTTGTGTATCTCAAAACTTTTGTAATGACCCACTCATGCAATTCAGGGTGGCTCCTATTTGAATAATTACAAAGATAAATAAAATGAAACAATTACGCAAAAGGACAGCAGAGGGAGCTATTGGAATTTGATTACATTTTCTGTTGCGTTTAACTTTTGTTTTTCTTTAATGTTTTGACTTTGGCTTTCTGATCTCATCAATATGCAGAAAAGTTTTGTCATATTGAGGGATATATATTGAGTTTGGGGGATTGCAAAGTATGAGGCTTTATTTTTCTTCTGTCTGCCCTAATTTAATTTCATTATCACCCCCACCGCTCCTATAAAGGTAGCTGGTATAAGAATAATAATGATAATTTTCAAAATGAGTTTATGTCATGAGTGTAAATCCAGGCTATTAATGTTAGCCGCTCTACAGGCAATTGTGTCTAATCGTGTTTGGTTGGGCCTCCTGGAGACCTGCTGGGCTGTACAAGTCTAACAAGGATCACTTGCTTGTACTCTGCCCTCCCCTCCCCGCTTCACAGGTGGATCATGAGCCCTGAAAGGGTGAAGATTACAGCTTCTTATGAGGTGCACTCATTAAAAGGGGTGAGGTTGTACCTGGAACATATCTAATGCGTGTGCTTGTGCGTGTGTGTGTATTGTGTACAAGTGGGTGGTGGTTAGGGGGAGGAAGTTCAAAAAACTTATTTCAGGCTTTTCTCCATAATCTTTATGCCACATTCATGTGCATGACCCATTTCTACTCTTTTTTTTTTTTTGAGACAGAGTCTCATTATGTTGCCCTCAGCAGAGTGCTGTCACATCACAGGTCACAGCAACCTCAAGTTCATTCTCTTGGCTCAGCCTCCCAGTAGCTGGGACTACAGGCGCCCCCCGCCCCCTGCCCCACACCCAGCTATTTTTTTGTTGTTATTGTTGTCATTGTTTTGCCGGCCCCAGTGTATGTGGCCAGTGCCCTAACCACTGCTCAGCGCCAAGCGCCTTTTATACTCTTAATATTCTCATGTGTAGTCTCCATGGTGCCTCAGAGGGACCTTTCACCCCAAGTCTATCCACACTTCAGCTGTAGTCATCATTTTTTAAACATGAATCTGAATTCCTCTTCTTGGAATTTCTCCTTTTGTGTATAAGTGCATAGAGATGTGTGGATACCCGAGGATGTTACATGCAGTGTTGTTTGTAATAGCAAATTAAAAATGGGAGCTATTTTGTTCATCTAAAAAATAAATTGTGGCACCTCCATACAATGAAATCCTATATAGCCATTAATGCTAATATGGGAGGATGTTAATGTATTTTCTTAAATTAAAAAACTCACGTAGGCCAGGTGTGGTGGCTCATGCCTATAATCATAGCACTTTGGGAGGCCAAAGAGGGAAGATTGCTTGAGCCTAGGAGTTTGAGACCAGCCTAAGAGTGAGACCCCAACGCTGCAAAAAATAGAAGAAGATTAGCTGTTCATGATGGCACATGTCTGTAGTCCCATCCACTCAGGAGGGTGAGACAGGAGGATCATTTGTGCCCAGGAGTCTGAGGTTACGGTGAGCTATGATGACACAGTAGCTGGGATGACAGCGTGAGACTCTGTCTCAGAAACAGTAGGCACATAATGATCTGTACTGTGTTGTTTAAAATTTAATACACATTTGAAATTTAAGATATACATTTAATTTTAATACATAATTTGAACTTCAATTTTGAAAGGATTTTATAGGTAGAATGTCTTGAAAGATGTGCAAGGCATTCCTAACAGTGGTCACCTCTGAAGTACATTGCCAGCCTTGCGGGCTGTGGGGGAGGATAGAGAAGAGATTTTGCTTTTTCCCTTACATTTGGTTTTGAACAGTCTCACCAAGAACTTATAATTTTATAAACAAATTTAAATTGAAATGGGTAAATCTGTTCTCAGGTTTGGGTCCAGCATCACTGTCCCCCTGGAGCCTGTTCATGCTCCCTGGGTCTGATGTACATGATGCTCCTTTGTGCTCACGGACTGAGAATCCTCCTTTCTGTTTGAGGTGGCTTCATGCAACAGAACCCATACAGATTCTAAAGTCTGGCATACGTGGGTTAAAGTGTGACTCAGACTTCACCTGCTGTGTGATAGGAGGCAAGAAGCTTAACCTCCTTCGGCCTCAGTTTCTTTACCTTGAGAGTGGGAATAATGATGCTCCTGAAACATTGCTGGGAGGAGCAGAGTGGATTAATGCTGAGTTCCATCACAGTAACAGGCAGAGGCAGGTGTTCAATACGAGAGAACCCATGTCATTATTGAGAATGGAGATTGTTTTCTTCAGTATGGAGAATGATGAGTATTCCTGCAATGCCTTATTGAGTAAATATAGCACTGCTTTTTATGCTGAGTTGTTCTTGTGGTATGACATCATTCTGTAGACTTCCGTATCACATCGTCCCTGTACCATGTCTCATTCACTTTAAGCCAGCTCTCAGCTAGTTGTTTGGATGAACCATCTTGATGGCTTGATACTAAAGGCTGCTGACATGTTTCCAGGAGCCTCCTAATGGCTTACTTAAAAGGTGAATCTAATTGTGGCATCCAGCCACCTATTAGGAAGAGCACGGTTACAGAAAATTCAGAGTGAAGATGTGGCAGTTTCAAACCAACTGTACAGAGTGGCTATAAATTTTGTGTGCAATTTTGAATTGCACATGAATTTTGTGGCTACCCTGCCTAAGTAATTTCTATCTTCCCTGGTGTGAGTTTTATCTGTCTAATGTGAAGCAGAATATATCACCTGCCTGCAGCATAGATTGTGTCTGGTCTTATCATTTGCCAGTATCACCCCTCTTATGAATTACCTCTTTTTAAAGGCCCTTCTCCTATAATGCCTTTTATTATGCCTTTATTTTGAAATTGTAAGTAGCATTTGCCCTCTATCAGTCTTGTCAACACAAATTTTTGAGTGAATGCGTGAATGAATCAATCCGTGGCTTTTGCCCAAGTCTGAGAATACTTCTGAACATCTAATTGTATATCATCTATTTAATAAGGATGTCATCAAACTGTTTCTTCTACTTCTTAAGAAGCATTTATGTGGTAAGAATCTCTGATCAACTTGATCTACAAAGATATAAACACTACTAGCAGAGTTCATTTGTCTGGAAGGTGCTTCTGGCACCTGGCACTGCAGTACTGTGATAAGATGATGATGCATCCAGGTGAAATTCATGTCAGAAATAGAATCTGTCAAATCTCAGTGCTGCCTGTCTCCTTTAGTTCCTTTCGGCAACAAAAATGCCTGGTTTCAGCTTTTCTGTTTCTTTTGACACTTTGCTTTTTATCAGCAAGTGTTGTTTTGTTTTCTGTTTTAAATCTCTGTTTTAAACCTTACTCTCTTTTTCCTCCATAGGAACAAATTAAAGATGTATTTTTCTTAATCTCTTAGGTTGTTACCCCAGGGAATAAGTCAGTGAAAATGTTTGCATAAAATAACAGTGGCAAAAATCTGTTCTTAATGAAATACATTGTTAGAGGAATAGGTCAGATGATTCTCCTAGACTACCATGACCAAAGCCTTTGCCAACCAAGTTGATATGCCAAGTTATATACCTGGTAGCAAGTACTGGATTAAAAAGATGGCCTTGGATTGTTTTTTCTTTTTTTCTTTCCCCTATAATTTAGCCTGCCCTATAACTGTTTAACTAGCAGAACGCCATGGAAGTGACACTTACCTGAGGGACCCAAAGCCTTAAGAAGTCTGGCGGCTTTTACTTTGGCAGTTTGGGGAGCCCTGTGTGGCCATGTAAAAATCTGGCTACGCTGTTGGAGAGATTACATGATGGTTCACAGAGAAATACTGATTCATCTGAGTGTCCAGAGAAAGCCTCTGATGACTTCAGTGTCAGCGCTTTCTTAATCAGGCGAGACATCAGCACAAGTGTGAGAGACTTAAAACATTTTCTAAAGTCTCTATGGTTTGTTACCGTTTGTTATTTAACACTAGAAACCAAGACAAACTGTTTCTTGGATGTGGGGTGCTGCCGTAACAAAAAGACTGTAACTTATGGGTTTAGCTTTGGGACTTCAGAAGGGACTAAAGGAGATTGCTAGTGAAGCCTGTAAGGTCAGGAAGGACATTGCTGTTAGAAGCCAGAGAAAATATGACCCATAAAGCTTGACATGAAGTTGCTAAGATAGACAATGCACCGGATGTACTTGTGACTCCAACTCTTTGCATGTGTTCAGTAGAGTCTCCTCAATGACCTGTTAAGAATGGCATCAACATTCCCACTAGTAAGGTGAGGACATTGAGAAAAGGAAGCTACAATATCTTTACCTGCTGTCACACTGGGTGGGTCGCAGAATCATAGCTTTAACACAGTTTGACTGAAGGAGTTTCAGGCAAACCAATGAGATTCTTTTGGCTGTATATGAAAAGGTATAGACACATAGAGAGATGCACTAAAGAAGAAATTCTTTAGGTTTTGAGTAGAACCTGAAGCAAAACTTTCCAAGCAGGGAGGTCTTAGAGATGTGGCAGGTGTGTCTGTGTCACATGTGTACATATTACCAGGAAACGAGGAAGGTTATGCTGTTAGCATGGGAATGGCAGCCAGTGGGCATTCTCATGTGACCCCAGAGTCAGGCTCCACAGAAAGACTTTGGATTCCATCATGGCCAACTCATGGAGACTGTCCCAAGGCTTATAAAAATCTTAGAAAATACTATGAAACAGTTCCTGTATAATCAAAGCACAAGAGAGACAGTTTCTTCAGATTGGCTCTATAGTGGGCAAAATGGTAACTTCAAAACTGTACCTTGTGTTGAAGAACAATTGGTGGGTTCTTAAAATTTACCCCTTCACGTTGAGAACACTAATTTCCTTGTCGATAGCTGGGATCATTGTGCAAGAGGCTGTGAATGATTATCCAGGACAGACAGTGACCTGGACACCCCTAAAGGAAGCAGCATCTCTCCAGAGTGAGATAGGAGCAGGAGACTGCAGACGGGCCTGGCAGGAAGCAGAGCATGATGGATGCGGATTGGCAGGAATTTCCCAAAGAAGAGAGTGATGGGGTTGGCATGTGGAGAGATTTGACCCCACTATTAACTGGGGAGGTAGTCTCACTTTGTTGCCTGGGCTATAGGACAGTGACATCATAGCTCACAGCAAACTCAAACTCCTGGGCTCAAGCCATCCTCCTGCCTCAGCCTCCCGAGTAGCTGGGAGTAGAGGCATACGCCACCATGCCTGGGTTAATTTTTTTTATTTTTTGTCAAGACACCTCTCAGCCTCCCAGAGTGGTATGTTTATGGGTGTGAGTCATGAGACCAGGCCCTGAAAATGTTTTATTTTTAAGAATCAGTTTCCTCCATGGTGATCAGCTCCAGGTACCAGAGAAAATAAGTCAAGAGGCTGTCAGGACTCTTGCCCTGATGTCCCGTCCTGATTTGAATCCTGTAAGGAGAAAGTAGAC
>NW_003852650.1:413723-418338 GCF_000181295.1 Otolemur garnettii | reverse complement strand
CATACACAGTGGCTACTGATGTTCTGCATACTTGTGCTATAAGAGCTCATAAATTTCAAGGGGATTTTTCCAACTGAGTGGACTGCTAGGTCTCTAGCTCCATCCCTGTGATATGACCAAAACAATGTAGAATTACAAGGGGAGATAAGGAATTCAAAGCCATTATTAAGGACATAAAGGCAGCCAGGGTTATTGAGAAATGCAATTCACTACAGTAGTGCAGTGTGGCCATTGAAAAGGCTAACAGGAGCTAAATGTTCCCATTATGGTAGATTATTGCCATTGAATTCAGTTACCAATGCTGGGGTCTTAACTAGAAGTTCAAATGGGAAAGGATCTGCTTCCAATTTTACATGATTATCAGCAGAATTTATTTCTTCAATGGTTGTTGGACTGAGAGCCTCAATTCTTTGCTGGTTGTTTGCTGGAGGCCATTCCCAGTTACTTGGAGCCAGCAAGGGAGAGAGTCTGTTAGCAAGGTGGAAATTACAGCCTCGTATAATCTAATCACAAAGTGACATCTCAATGCTGAGGTAGATATGCTGTTAGTAAGAAGCAAGTTGGTCAAGGGCATAATCATATAAGACTGTGGATACCAGGAGGTGGGGATTAGTGCAGACCATCTTAAAGTCTGCTCGCCACACTCCTCAATATAGAAAAGTGACAGTGACTTTAGAATGTACACTAACTGACGTGACAGCCATCAGAATTGTTAATTCTGATAACATTCAGGGAGCAGTCGGATTTCTGACAGCAATGTACATGAGGCTCGAAAAGTGACCCTTGGAACACTACAGGGACAGGTACCTTCTGGCCCCCACTGCCTAAAAGGGAGCTCAGCACTTCATTAGATTATTTGGATTTTGGAAACAATACCATCTTGTCTTAGTTTGTTCAGGCTGCTGTAACAGAATACCATAGACTGGGTGGCTTATAAACAACAAACATTTATTTCTCACAATTCTGGAATCCGGGAAATCCAAAAATAAGATGTCAGCAGATACAGTATGTAGTGAGGGCCCTCCTGGCTCGCAGATGCTGGCTTTGTGCCGTGTCCTCACATGGTGATGGGGGCAAGGCACCTCTCTGGGCATTAATCTCACTGCCCTTATGAAATAATTGTCTCCCAAAGGCCCCACCTTCAAATGCTGGTAATTAGATCTCACAAATTTGGGGGCTCCTAAACATTTGTTCTATAGCACATCTCATTTAGGCATTTTGTTGAGCCCAAATGATGTATAAAGTGACTAGAAAATATCCCAAATTTAGCTGAGGCTCTGAGGAGCGAGCAGAGATAGAGACGGTGCAACAGGCTGTTTCAGCAGCCCCACTCAGGTTTTATAAACTGCAGGATCTCTTTGAACTACGGATATATACATATGCTATACATATGATATATATGATACATATACATATGATATATATGATATCATATACATATGATAACTATGCTCATTAAAGACTTTGGCAAAGAGCAACTGGTTTCCTGATAGTTGAACTAAAATTAAAACTCATGGCATCTACGGGGTGGCAGCAGCTGTTTAGACCCATGACAGCTTTGGAAGATTGATTTGTAATGAGAGCCAGTCAGCACAATAGCCTAAATTCAAATCAAACCTCTGTTGCTCAATACACCTAAGGGCTGGTATCTTTTATTTTTACTGACTTTTGGGCTGTGACTGACAGAATAACTATCTGGCCAAGCCCCTGGGTAATGAGTGACTGGTATATTATTAATATACAGGGTGACCATAAAGTTTACGTGTAATTTAAAATTGCACACTATTTTAAATTGCACATGAATTTTATGGCCACCCCATATAACATTAATATAATAAGACCATGTATCTTATGGACTCTGAAAAGCCATTGCTGCAGCCAGACGGGACATTTATGTAACCCATGTGAACCCTGGTGGGAAGAAGTCATACTGGGTTAAGACTAAATGAGGCAATGTGGCAGATGGGCCTGCACAGCCCAGGCGGGCAGCATCACTACCTGAACTGCCATTCTATGCTGAATTCATCTGTAGTGTCATTTCTGGGTCAGTTTTCATTGATGGACTTTTCTCCTGGTTATAAGGTTGCATTTCTCGATGCTTCACCTGTATGGTAATTTTTAGTTGGCATTAGTTGTTATCTTAAGAGGTTGAGCTCCTAGTCATTATCTTTCTTTAAAAAATATTTAAGTTTCTTCTGTACACTAGATGGCCAGAAAAAAATTGAATTTTGTTTTGATGGGCTAGGTGTGTGACTTGAATTTTTGAAGTTTGTTATTAAGATACATTAAGGAAGGTCCAGAGCAGTGATTTTCAACCAGTGTGCCATGAAAGGATCTTAGGTGTGCTGTGAGAATTTTTAAAGATCATTGATTACATTATTTTTAAAAGAAGTTCAAAGCACAGTAAGTATGTTTTTTTTTTAACCCTTTTTTTTGAACAACATAATTTAAGCGTGCCCCAGAAGTTTAACTATAGGTTCAAGTGTTCCGTGAGATGAAAATGGTTGAAAACACTGGTCTAGAGTAATCTTTATTCTAAGGTTGGTTTAACTCTAGTCTGTAAAGATGCAGGTAAGTTTTAATAAGAGAATGAGAAATACAAGCCGTAGAACACTAAGTGTAAGAAAGCTGGAGTGGGTATGTCAACATCAGTCGGAGGTGACCCAGGGTAAGGAATAAAACCAGAGACAAAGAAAGGAAAGACAGACAGAACTGGAAAGCAGATCGGCAGTGTATTATAAGGTTAATCATAAATTTAGCATATATCTTAGTGAGCTCATGCTTAGGTGTCTACAAGAGAAATTAAACCATACACCACCAAAAGAACTATGTGCAAATACTTATAGCAGTTCTATTAACAATCGCAAAACCTAGAATCAACCCAGATGCTCATCAACTAGTGAACAGATAAATACATTTTAATACATTTATGTGATGAAATATTCATCAGTGAAAAAGAACAAACTATTATGTATGCAATGTTACGTGTAAGTCTCAAAAGCACTATGGTAAGTGGAAGAAACCAAATTTCAAGAGGCTATAATTTCATCCATATGACCTTCTGGAAAAGGCAAATCTTTAAGGAAAAGGCAAAAAATTAGAAATTAGAATACTGGTTTCTGGGGTCTGGGGAGGGGTCTATTATTTGGGTTGACTGAAAGATTCCATATCTTGATTGTAGTGGTACTGTGTCATTATTTGTCAAAATTTGTCAAATATTACATTTAAAAGGGTGAATCTTTTTGTATATAAATCTTTTGTATATAAATCTTTCTAAAGGTCAAAATTTGTTTGGTCATTTTTTTCCTTTTTGTTATTCAAGTAATTCTAATACTTGGAAGACTCATGCTATTTTGAAGTATATTAACGAGAAGTAAGTGTTTATTTTCCGTGTCTCTCCACTTGTACCACCCTCGGAATTAACCATTTTTAATTTTTTTGTTTTTAGCTTTTTCAGTTCTTACCTCTCTAAAACTATATAAAATACTTGTATTTATAAGAGCTGATTTGTAAGCTTATACAATACTCACTGACTTCCTGCTATGAAAAACAAAGAATCAACTTATTTTGGTTCACTTTTATAATTCCCATTTTATGATTTCGTTTTGGCATTTTTAATTTTAATTCTTATTGTTTACCTTTCTGCTCTTAATACCTGAGATATCATCTTCAGAGTTTCTTTTGCCTCCCACTATGTAAGATGAGGAAGGCACCAGGCCTACGCGTCCCTACACCTGTTTTCCTCCTTCCCAGTTTAGCCAGCATACCATTATTTTTACACAGTCAAGCTTTGTACCAATTGTATTCTGTCTCATATGACAAGATCAAATGCATTTACCTTTGCTTACATACAAATCAGTTCACAATCATGCAAAGTTTTATTATGGTACTGTACTTTCCCCTTGGAGGGTCTTGGCTCCCACTCCCCTGCCAAGGACAAAGTGTTGATGTTAGAAGCCTGTATTTAATTTACTCATATGAATAAAGTCTTCAAGCTTTTTAATAGTTTCATCTATTGAATGCAATGCTTTCTTTTCTCGGCGCCCTCTGGTTTTCGTTTTAATTTGGATTGAGTGCTTTCTGGGTCTGGGAGCCATCTGTCTCCTGAGATTTGTTTTGATTGCACTCCTAGTTTAATTCCATTATTTCTTTGCACTATTGT
Source organism: Otolemur garnettii (assembly GCF_000181295.1). Taxonomy (NCBI): domain Eukaryota; kingdom Metazoa; phylum Chordata; class Mammalia; order Primates; family Galagidae; genus Otolemur; species Otolemur garnettii. Next base: position 414,176 of record NW_003852650.1, on the reverse strand, counting down.
TTTCTCTTTCTTGGGTACATTTTCATTTTTGCTGGATGAATTAGTCAAGTAAATATTTTTATGTAAATATTTTAAGTGAATCTTTCTTCACAAAGGGTAAAGCTTCTGAGTCTTTGCACATAGAAGCAGTCTATCTTCTGTCACGCCTGTTGATGTTTTAGAAGGATGTAGTATTTTAAATGGAAAATTATTTTTCTCTCAGATGTCTGAACCCTGGTGTTACTGGTAAAGACTCTAGTGCCAATCTAAAACTTCTTCCTTTTTACACAGCTAATTTTAATTTTTCTACACAGGACATGCTCTTTGTTTTCATAGCAGAGTCTACATGTGACCTTTCTTCGTTCATAACGGGGGGTATGTCCAAACTCAAGATTTATGCCATCCTTCACATTTACAGTATTTTCTTCTTGTATTTATTTAGTCATCTCTCATCCTTATTTTACTAATTTTCTC
>NW_003852650.1:411828-413392 GCF_000181295.1 Otolemur garnettii | reverse complement strand
TCCTGGAACCAATCTCCCACAGATACTGAGGGACAACTAGTTCTACGAAGTGTTTTCTCCAAATATCTAGTGACCTTTGTTCATTTCTGTTTAGGAATAAAGGGCCAGGTAGATTATTGCAGGTTGATGTGGCTTTCCTCTGCTGTTGAAATATGAATGCAAAGGTTGAAATGGGATCTCTATTTAAAAGGGCAAGAGTTTGTTTGTTTTTTTGTATTTATTTGTCCAACAAACATATAATAAGCACCAATTGGTAGTTCTGGGAAATATTGAGGTTATCGTGGTGAGTAAAATAAGACATGATCCTTGCTTTCATGCATATTACATTTCAGAGGGGGGAGACGATAATCAAAATATATTCAAATAAATGAATAATGACACTAATAGTTGAGGAAAGAACCAGAGTTCTGTGAAAGCATGTATAGGAAATAGACTGATGCTTGGATGCTGGCAATAGAAACCCAGCTGAGGCTGATGGTTCAGTTCGTGGAGTCCAGGTCTCCAATTATATTGTTAGGAATCATCTTTTTTCATCGCTTGGCTGCATTTTCTTTGTGCTGTTTTCATTCTCAAGTGTTTTCATTCACAAGCAGTAACAAAGATGACCACCAGGAGTGTGGTGGTTGCTCTAAGCCTAGAAAGTCCGTTGTAGACACAAGCAACTTACAACACCCAACATCTCCTATTACTTACTTAAACCCTATGAACAGATATCTTTTTCACTTTCGTGATGGTCCTGGGAGTGAGTTTAATTTACCTGGCTCAGATTCTATTACTGTGAACCTGTCCTGGCTCAGACTCTATTACTGTGCTTTACAGTATGGATTTTTCAGATTGGCTATGTATAGATTATGTGTATACCTATAGTTGGGGGATGGAGTTAGTCTGAATGCCTGAGACTGGAAGACGATTGGTTCTACAAAGAGGGTTAGTTCCATCTTTGCTATTACATGCTATGTCACCAGAGCAAATTAAATATATATTTTCTCCCCCTTTAAAAGAGTATGCTTCTCTTGAATGGCTTGGGATATATAACATAATGGATGCAATGTGTCCTGCATAGAGTAGCTGCTCCATAAGTAAAAGCATTACTTTTGTAAGAAAAATGTGACACTCATGCACTTACAACCTAGCTTAAGAAAGAAAATATTATCAGTATGTGAATTCCCACTGTGTAGCTGTCCCTGGTCACATATTTCCATCTCTTTTACATAGGAGATCACTAACCTGAATTTTATGGTTATCATCTTTATTATTTATTATTATTTTGCATTAGTAAGTTTTACATAAGTAACATTATACTGCATTTTTTGTCCATAACTTCCTTTTTTGTTCAAACTTACATTTGTGAGATTCATTCAAATTGATACATATAGTGCAACCCCTTAATTTCTATTTTTACATAATATCCAAGTGTATGAATACATTGCAAGTTTGTATCCATTCTTTTATTTATGGATGTTTGTTTAGTTTCTTTATATGATTTTGTTATTAGAGATACAGTTGTTTTGACCATTCTTGTCCATATTGTCACATGAATGTGCAAGGGCATGTATTTAGGAAT
>NW_003852650.1:409845-411317 GCF_000181295.1 Otolemur garnettii | reverse complement strand
AAAAAAAAGATATGGGTGCAATAGAATAAGTGTTTCACTTTGCACAATGAGAACACAAAGGAAATGGAAATTCTCTGTGTCTAGAAGCATGAAAAATTGCAAGGGACAGCTGGTAATCTCTTCTTTTTGCAGTAGAGCAAGTAAAATCCTACAGTGTCCACTGATAAGGAGAGGCTAGAAGGTCCTTGATGTTTCTTCCACAGTCGATAAAATGCAAAAGGACACATTTCTCTTATAGGCTTCACATTGTGTGTTCACTGGCCTGATTAACAAAGTGTTACATTCACATACTTTTGTTCACAACACACAAGGAAGAACAAGGGATTCTCTTTGGTGTTCTGGATCTCTGCTAACTATGAAATACTATGTAAAGAAAAGATTTTAAATGATATATTTGGAGTCACCAGGGACTTTTAATTTACCACTATATAATGTATATCTCTCTCACTTAACTCTGCAAATATTCCTCAGAAATATTCCAGGTTTAGTTCAGATGACCTCAGTAAAGCAAATACCACAATAAAACAAGTAACACAGTTTTTCTGGTTTCTCAGTGCATATAAAAGTTATGCTTATGTTATACTGTATTCTACTAAGTGTATAATGGCATTATGTCTTAAAAATCATATCGATGTCTTAATTAAAAAGATTTTATTGCCCTCCCACCCCCAGTGCAAAGGATCATCTGAGCCTTTTACTGGTGGAGGATCTTGCCTTAATGTTGACTTATCAGGGTGGTGCTTGCTGAAGATTGTGGTGGCTATGGCACGTTTTTAAAAATAAGATGCAATGAAGTGTATTTTGTTTTGTTTGTTTTGAGACAGAGTCTCACTGTGTTGCCCTTGATAGAGTGCTGTGTTGTCATAGCTTACAGCAAACTCAAACTCTTGGGCTCAAGTAATCTTCTTGCCTCAGCCTCCCTCAAAGTCATCCATGAGGGTTGGAATCAACTTCCAAACTCTGTTAATATTGATATTTTGAATTGCTCCCAAGAGTCACAAGTGTTCTTAATGGCATCTAATACAGTGAATCCTTTCCAGAAAGTTTTTCAGAAAGTTTTCAGTTTACTTGATCCAGACCCATGAGATAAATCATTATCTATGGCAGTTTTGCTTCATGAGATGTTTTTCTTAAATAATAAGACTCAAAAGTCAAAATTAGTCCTTGATCCATGGGCTGCAGAAAGGATGTTGTGTTTTCAGGCACAAAAATAGCATTTATCTCTTTGTACGTCTCCATCAGAACTCTTGGATTACTATACGAAAAATATTTTGAAAGAAAATTTTCTTTCTGAGCAGTAGGTCTCAACAGTAGGCTTAAAATATTCAGTAAACCATGCTGCAAACAGATGTATTGTCAGCTAGGCTTTGTTGTTCTATAGCTGCAGCATAAGCAGTGTAGATTTACCATCACTCTTAAGGGTCCTAGGATTTTCAGAATGGTAAATGAACATTGGTTTCAACTTAGTCACC
>NW_003852650.1:407057-408677 GCF_000181295.1 Otolemur garnettii | reverse complement strand
TAGCCTGATACTTGGGGTGGCCTACTGGAAGCCTCACGGAGAAGGGTGTGCTGCCTTCTGAGCCCACTGCTTTTAAAACTATCTCTTTGTCTGTGTCTATTATTTCTCTATTAATTCTCTGTAACTTTCATTAATAAACTATTTAATAATTTTCCTCAGTCTCTATGCACTACCAGGCCACAAGGAAGTAAATCCACTGAGTGTTAAGGCTGGTCCATGACCATTTTCTTATCATTCATGTGTTCACTGGAATAGCACTTATAATTTCCTTCAAGAACTTTTCCTTTGCCTCCATATCTTGGTTAACTATTTGCTACAGGAAATAGTTAGCTTGGCCTTTGGCCCCAAAGAATACTTTGCTTTGCTTTTGGCCCATTTCAACTTTTGACACGCCTTCCTCACTAAGCTTAATCATTTCTGGCTTTTAGTTCAGAGGGAGAGATGTACAACTCTTCCTTTCATGTGAATACTTAGAGGCCATTGTAGGGTTATGAACTGGCCTACTTACAATATTATGTCTCAAGGAATACGGAGGCCATAGGAGAAAGAGAGGGGAGCAAACCATCAATCAGCGGAGTAGTCAGAACACACACATTTATTAAGTTTGCCGTCTTAGATGTGTACGGCTCATGAGCATCACAGATCACCATAACAGATACAGTAGTGATGAAAAGTTTAAAATATTATCAGAATCACTCATGTGGGACACAGGGGTAGGAAGTGAGATGCTGCTGGGAAAATGGCAGCGATAAGTTTGCATGATCTGCAAAGCACAATCAGAGAAAATCCAATAAAATGAGTGTGTCTGTGTAGACATGCATATCGCTAATTAACCTTTTTATTCTTCAATTTAATTTTCAACAGTCAAATTTCTTCAGCACTCTGGAATTGTACGTGAGTCCAGGAGCTATGTTAATAGGAGAATCTTGTAGCAAGAACAGTAGTTTGGGGGTAATGATAAGTAAACTGAAGTCCTCAGAGAGTTGTATTATGTGCACATGTGAACTTTTCCAAAGAAACGACCCTACAGGTTCTCTTTCACATCTTCCAAGACGACAGGAAAAGTGTTCAAGCTTGTCTCTACAGGGTGCAAGTGCATTTTAAGGATATATAGACAATGGTTACTTGCCACTTGTGATCAAAATCCTTGTTAAGAAAACTTTGCAGTGGCAGGGGTGTTGGAAACTCAGTGAGGGGAAGGGCGATGGAGGAGGGAAAGTATGAAGTGGGGGGCTCATACTCTCACACTCTGGAAGTCAGGGCGGCAGAGCGAGAGAGGGAGAGAACAGGAATGAAGTTGCTTCCCCTATGTGAGAGTGAATCTTTGGATGGAGGCCACACCTTTTGTGGGGGACTTGGCAAGAGAACAGATGGAAGCTTGCACACCATTTGCCCAAATATTTAAAAGTTATAAATCAAGAGAAAATATTTTGAAGTAAAATATGTTTTATCCTGCTGCCATGATAAATATACCTTCAGAATGACCTAGAAGGCCAAGGCTAACTTCGATTTCTTAGAATTTCTTATCAGAGAGTAGCTGACACAGTTTTCTTTTTATTTTTTAATAATATTTCAGAAATGAATTTATTTCCTAACTTATTAAAGATTAAGTTTGAAGGT
>NW_003852650.1:404811-405933 GCF_000181295.1 Otolemur garnettii | reverse complement strand
GGCCCTCGCGCTCTCCAGCTCCCGTCTCCCTCCCTTTGACTCTCGCGAACAGCACGTGAAGGGACTCAGCTCTCTCCGGACTGACCGTGTGGAAATCAGCAGCTCCCTCAGCTGTGTCCCCCCTTCCGCCTCCTCTCTCACAGCCCAGCTTGCTCGAGTCCCTTCCAGCTCGGTTCCCAGCCTCCTGCGGTGAGGCTCCCCCTGCACCGGCCACCCAGCCTGCTTCCAACGAAGTCACCAGTTACTGAATCCAATAGACACTTGTCGGTCCTCACCTTGGTTTAATTGAAGTCCTGCAGCCTTGATCGAGTTGGTGACACAGCCTTAACATGGAGTGGTGTCAATTCTGCTTTCTCTGGTAGCATCTTCCAGGCTTCTTTCTTGCCCCCTTCCCCCGCCCCCCCCGTGTGTCCCTTACACGTTGGTGTCCTTTGGAGGTGTGGTTGGTATTGTCCCCTTTTCACTCTAACCTTCCTTCTGACATGTGTCTCGGACCTGTCTGCTTGGCGAATGAAAAGGCGGAATCACACTCCACTGTGAAAGGTGGTCCCAAGCAGGTGTGAGGTGGTTCCCGTGGACATCCCAGGACTGAGTGTCACAGAAGCCCTGGGGCGGGAAGTGAGAGGCCTGGGGAGCCAGGGCCCCGGGCTCACTGCCATCACCTGCTCCAGGATGGAAGTGACGCCAGAGGGGTGTCTGGTTCAGAGTCCACAGCACTCCGTGCCCTGCCGCTCCTTGTTGCCTTCTCCTTGCTGCGCCCTCCTCCACAGCTCTTGAGCACTTCTGTTCTTTTTCCAACTCGATTATCTTTTCGCCGCATATAATGCAGCAAAGTTGTTCTCAAACTCTACTTTACATCATAATCACTTGGAGGAATTGTTGAAAGGGATATTGCTGGGCTCTCCCCTACAATTTCCGATTCAGTGGGCCTAGGGTGGGACTAGAAAATCTGCATTTCTAATATATTTTCCAGTGATTGTGTCTGCTGTCCTGGGGCCTCAAGTAGGCAAGTACAAGTGCAGCAGTTAAGAGCACAGGCCCTAAAGTCTGACCACTGGGCTTTGAATCCTAGCCCCACCCCCAATGCACATGTGACCTTGGGAAGTTCACTTAAAACTCTGT
>NW_003852650.1:403908-404437 GCF_000181295.1 Otolemur garnettii | reverse complement strand
TTTGTCAAACACTATCTACTATTTTGTTTTTTATTGAGACAGAGTCTCGCTTTGTCACCCTCATTAAAGTGCTATAGTGTCATAGCTCACAGAAACCTCCAACTCTGAGGCTCAAGAGATTCTCTTGCCTCAGCCTCCCTAGTAGCTGGGACTAAAGGCACCTGTCACAACTCCCGTCATTTTCTTTTTTTTTAAAAGCAGGCCCAGGCCAGGTTCAAACCCACCAGCTCTGGAGCATGTGGCTGATGCCCCTGAGCTATGGGCACCCAGTCCACTATCTACTATTTAGGAAAGCTCTGTCTTCCCTTCCCAATCCTTCCCAGACCAGTTGTCTCCGCTTGTCTCTACTTTTTTACACTCTGTTTACTCTTCAGCTTCCTCAGATCCTCTGCCAGATTTTGCCCCTCAACTCAAACTTTCTGGGCCAAGGTCATAAACAACTTCCATCCCACCAAATGTGAAGGACAGTTCTCCGTGTATTTGACACTAATGTTCTTCACCTGCTCTTTCCCTGGGTTCCTTGCTGTCA
>NW_003852650.1:379220-403349 GCF_000181295.1 Otolemur garnettii | reverse complement strand
TCACCATCATGCACCCGGTGCGCCTCCTTTTCTATTTCTTAGTTACTCAGGCTCTTTCCCCAAAGCGTCTTTGTACTCGCTGTTCCCTCTTCCTGGCTCACTCTCATTCTTTACACCTCAGGTCAACTATCACCCTCTCAGAGGGGTCTTTCTTGACTATCCCACATAGGTCAGCCTCTGTCAGCTGTTATGTAACCATGTTGAGGTCCATCTGTAGCACTTATAACAATCTGTGATTATAATTTATTTGTTTACATATTGTCTAGCTCTCCCACGATACAGTAAGTCCTATCGAGGAAGAATGTTTCTTGCCTTACTTGCCGCTGTATTCCCAGTGCCTAGGATAGCTTGTGGTACACGAAAGTCACTTTAAAAGTATTTTTTGAATTAATGTTTGTCTAGTATGTTATTTTCTGAACACCTACTGGCTCTAGAAAGGTGCTGTGAATACATAAGGAAGTATGAGATGTCTGCACTCTGCCATGTCTGTGTGTGGTTCTATCACAGGGAAATCCTTTAGAATGTGAACTGCTAGAAAGTCCTTTGATGTGTACATACAGTGGTGGGTATAACTGAATGCTTAATAAATACTCTTTCACTATGATAATAGTGATTTGTCGTCAGTTATATTGAGTAGCTATAAATACAGAGTGGCACATCAAACTTTTGAGAAAGAATTTACCAGGGCACATGACTGGTCGACTTGTAGCCAATGGATCAGTTGTAAAGCATTTTCAAAAACAATTTGCTATTGGCTTTGTATTCATTCCCCCTGTGATCAAAGTTCTTTAAATATGTTACCCAACCAAAATAACATATTTAGATTTCTAATAGGGTTTTTAAAAACAATTATAATTTCATGTATTAATTTTATCTTTTTAAAGGAAAACAATGAAAAAGCAAAGGCAAATTGCATTTTGGCGGTTAACTTTTGCCAGGGCTCACGCTGGTCCCACCTCCTGTCCTTGCAGAATCTCCTTTCTGTGTGGGTGAGCTGAACTCACTGACATGCTTCTAATGAGTGGAATATGGCAAAGGGGATGGAATTACTTTCTGAAAATTGGTGACTTCTGTTTTGCTGGCACACTCTTTGGTTTTTCTCACGTGCTTGCCCTGATGGAACAAACTGGGAGGCTCAGTCTGCGGCAAATCCCAGACAACCACCATCAAGGAATCCAAGCCCTGAGTCCTACAGTTGTTGAGCAACTAGATCCTGCCAAGGACCACGTCAGCGATCCTAGAAGCTGAACCTTCCCCAGCCGAGCCTTTAGGTGAGACTGTGGCCCTCAATCTCACCCCATGAGGGAGAGACTCTGACACAGGGGACCCAGTAGTCTAAGCCCAGATCCCTGATGCACGGAAACTATGAGAAAATGAATGTACATTGTGTTAAGCCACTAAATGTTGGGATAATTTGTTACACAGGAATAGATAACAAACACAGCACATTTTCATACAATATTAAAGGGACTGGGGGAAATATTAATTGGAAAGCCCTTTTGTGCCACATCTTTAACTGTATTATCTCATTACTCTTCGCACCGACCCTGTCCTCTTTGGCATTTTAAGTGACTTTCACAGAGTCAGCATAAGCAGTTATTCACCTTGGATTTCCATTTGGGCTCAGTGCCAGTTATCAATTTATTGCCTGTCAGCTCCAAATTCATCTTTTAATACCTTCTCTGCAATAATGGACAGGCTGCCTTTACACATTTTTCTTGACAAGTGAGCATGATTTTAAACTTTCTCATAGAGGGTGCTGGAAGGACATTCCAGGAGGAACAGGCTTTTCCTGCTGGCTCTGAGGGCTGCACTGTCTGTCTATGGCGACGACTTCAGTGCTGCTCTGCCCTTGCCATGGTCCCAGAAGGTCCAGTGCCTCGTGACCCTGCTGCCCAGGCTTGGCTGGATAGTCATAGACACTGTGGGCTGTAGGGCCCCTGCCTGTGCTGGACCAGAATTCCCTCCATTTGTTGGCTTCCTCCAGGCCTTTGTCTCCAGAAGCTTCCGCAATTCAGCCACTAGACACTCTGCGCCTCTTGCCTACACTGGTACCCTGCTCTCTCTCACGCCTGAGTGTCTGCCGGTCAGCCACAGCCGGCCTGCACCACACGGGCACTGGAGGACCGTGGACCAGCAATCTTTTCTGCCATCTAGTGGACTGTAGTGGCACCTTCTCCAGTAAGGTCTGAACCCTGGCCTTTGGAAGGGCCCCTTCTATAAAGGAGAACACAAATGTGAAACTTTCTTATGCCCTTCAGCCAGAGCTTAGGAATTCCTTGAAGCTCCTTGCTTGAATTACTCCATAGTTTCTGACTCAGACTGATCTAGGCCCCCTGAAAAGCAAAGGAGGTTGCTCTGTGGTATTTCTTTCTTTCTTTTTAAAAATTCAGTCTTCTCAGAGACTTGTCAAGAATTTCCACTCCAGACTGCATTACAAGTTGTCATGGCAGAATATTGGGAAGAGTTTTTAATGAGCAATAACTGCACCCCAGATAAACCTGACCGCTGCTGCGCAGAGCTTGCTGCTGAGCGATAACTGCACCCCAGGTAAACCTGACCGCTGCTGCACAGAGCTTGCTGCTGTTTTGTAGCCCCTTGTCCCAAAGATTTAGAGAAGCAGCAGGATAGAAGGAAAAATATTCAGGACAGGGGATCAGAGAGCGAGAGACCAACTGACCGTCTAAGCTCAGGCAGGCCATCCATTTCTTTGGTGTACACATATGGAGAATATGTTTTGCATTCATGCAGGATCTACTACTGTGAATATGGCACCATCTCCATTTGCCTTTAAGGAACTCTGTGTTCCAGGAAGAAAGAGAAGACAGATATGAAACAAAGTATTAAGAGAGAACACAAATATTTCTATAATTGATAAATGTACAAAGATAGCTCCGAGGAGGAGAAGGAAGCTGATAAGTTGTCCTGGAAAAGGGAAAGGGCTTTGAAGAGGAGATACTACTTTGATTCCTAAGGCCTTGTAGTTGGAGCAGGGCATTTTGAGTGGTACAAAGGTATAGAGCTGTGATAATGAAACAATGATGCTAGTAATGGATACAGAGAATTATTATTTATTAGTCACTGGTTCAGAATCTTATATAGAATTTAATTCCCATTAGTCAATTCCAAGGATTGATCCTCATAGTAACCTATGACGTTGATTAGTGAGTTTCTGGGACTGATGCATCTCAGTAAAAATGTGTTGGAGGACCGAAAGTTGAATTAGCCCTATTTTGAAAATGAGGAAACAGAAGCGTTAAACAATTTGTTCACTGCACTTAGCTGCTCTGCTTTGAGTTGAGAGTACACTGGCCGGAGGGCAGGACACAAGGTTAGAGAGGGACTGGGTCATGAAGAAACTAGTATAATGTCACCTCTTTGTGTCTAGTTTTCTCAGCTGCCAAATGAAAAAATGCTAGACTAGGGACCCCTCGGTCATAGTCTCTGAGTGCATCAACTCATGATGTTCTTAGGGATAAGATTCTGGGGCCTTATTTTAATCACCCGCTAGCCTTTAATAGTCTTCTGAGTTTGAATGAAATCTTCTGAGTTTAGGAGGACAAAATATGTGTGTTTCCCAAGAAAAGAGAATATGAGGCTGAGTCATGACTAATTTCCTGTGGTCACTCACTTGAGTCCTGGGACTTTGGGATGTTGATGGTGGTGGGGTAGGGAATGTGTCCTGAGTTGGGGCAGGTGGGCTGAGTCTTAAGGAACATGACTGGTGGCTGATCGGGGTGGTAGCTGTATCTTCTGACCCATTCCATAGATCAGGCATCCTCAAACTATGGCCTGGGGGCCACATGCGGCCGCCTAGGACATTTATCCAGCCTGCTGGGTGTTTTTGCCGCCGCTGCCTGTTCTGCTTAGCAGCCGACTCATCTCAGGGCCCACAGTCCGGCCCTCCAACAGTCTGAGGGACAGTGAACTGGCCCCCTGTTTAAAAAGTTTGAGGACCCCTGCCGTAGATGTTGAATGAATTAACGAGGGTCCTATGAATGATGCTGAGTCCGTGAGTCCAAGCTAGACAGCTGTGGTTGTGACAGGTTCTCTGTTTAGGCCATCCCTAGGGCAGATATGAGACTTAACATGAGACCCAAGGCAGTGGGGTAGCTAAAGCACAGGTTTTGAACTTAGTTATGACTATGAATCCCTCTTCTGCCAACTACTAGCTATTTGGCCTTGGTCATATTCATTGTACCACTCCATGCCTTGGTCTCCTCATCTGAAAATGGTGAAATAAATACCTCTTTTATAAAATTGCAATTATGCTTAAATGAGATTATATATTAAGGGCATTTCTTATAGAATAAAGACTCAACAAAAAGCAGCTGAGATTATTGTTGATCAAGGTATTTCAGAGTCAGTCTTCTGTTTTTCCTAAAGCAGGAAAGAATGAGAGAGGCAGGTTGAATGAATGATTAGATGAAGGTTGAATATAAAAGTTTAATGGGTATAGATTATTGACTGATACTAAATTGAATTCAAGTTTTATATTAATTTTACCCTATAGACTCACTATATTAAAATCTCTTTCCGCAGCATTTGTGTTCCTCATTCACTGTTCTCTAAACCTATAACATCATCATCATTCTTAATTCTCTGGTGACATCTTGTGCTAACCCATAGACTCAAAGTATGTCCATTGTAATTACTTTCCCAAGATACTTGGTGACAAGTTTGATTTCATTATAAATTGGTGAATGGTTGCTGAAACCAATTCAATTGACCTTGATCTTTTGGGAAATTCATATCCTTCTTTGTTTTCTGCTTGTCTTCATGATGTTCTAACAATTACTGAGATTTATTAAGGTGTTTCAGAAATTGTTCCTTCTGCACTGGAAGCGTACCCTCTGGTTTTTTGTAACTTAGAAGCTATCGAAGCTTTCATTGTTGTTTTGCAAAAGCAAACTTTTACTTTTAGGAGAAGCCTCTCACCTAATAGATTGTCTAAGACTTTGTATATACTACAAAATGCTTAGACAATCAGTTGGTAGACATATCAGCTTAAAAGATTTCCATGCAGTTCAGTAAAATACTAAGCCATGTAGATGACACTCAGCACTGGAAATAGGTTTTTTCTGCTTCTAGAGGGGAGAAGAGATAAAAAGGGGAGGGAAAGAAAAGAAAAATTCCAAAAACTAAAAGTGCCCTCATATATCGGATGGAAGTTGTTACGTATCTGATATTATTGAAAGCTGTCAGTACTTGAGTTTTAAGTCATTAACAAATGAAGTAGTTGATGTAAGTCTGAAAATGCCGTTTGTCAATGCTAATGTCAATTTCTCTCTGGCTCTCTCTCTGTGACTTCATGTCTCTCTCTGTTTATCCATCTTGCTCTTCCCACCTCCATACTTGTGTTCCTTCCTTTCTCTCTCTTTTAATGCGTGTCTATATATATGCATATGTATGTGTGTGTGTCTATAGAGAGATTTATTATACGGAACTGGTTCTCATTATTATGGAGGCTGCCAGGTCCAGGTCCAAAATCTGCAGAGGTAATGTCCAAAGGCTGGAAGCTAGACCCAGAAAGAGCCCAGTCCCAGCTCAAAGTCTTTTTCTTACTCAAAAAATACTTCAAGAAAATCTCTCCAAGTACTTAGCAAAATTCACTCATTCCTTTAAGTTATGCATACTATTTTATGATATAAATAATCTCAATATGTTCAACTATTCCCCACACACATAGGCAGTCATTTGCTTGTGGTTGTTGACCATTATCAGCAATGCTACTTATTTGTATTTTTAGATACTGATGCCTTTGTTTTTATGTCATATAAAGGGTGCGATATTGTTATGTGACCAGCAGGATGGCTAGATCAAAGGGTGTAAGATGTGAAATTGTAACAGTGTGGCTGGATTGTTTTCCAGAAAGTCTGTAGAACTGTTGATTCACTCAGGAGTCCGGAGTGCCTGCCTTTACCCACATTCTTGTCAGCAGTTGATATTTATTTTTCTTTATTTTTTGTCAAGTGTGATATTTCCTTGTTAACCTTTTTTTATTTTAATTTACTTGATTAGTAATGAATTTGAGCATCTTTTCATTTATATTCTTTGCCCATGTTATTATACATTATTCTGTTAAGAGTTTTATGCATGTTATGGTTAACTTTTTGCTGTTTTAAGATGCAAAATGTTTCCTCCCAAAGCACTGATTATGTATTTTATCTGTTAATTTTGTTTATGATACTTTCATCCTAATCAAAAAATTATCTTGTCAGTTTGTTCTCTCTTCCTTCCTTCTCCTTACCTCTTTCTCGCCCTCTTTTCCTGTCCTTCTTTTCCTTTCTTCGTAGTTCTCTGTTTCTTTCATTAAGTTTTTGATTTTTCTCACTTGGTTAATAAATACATTTTTATACCTGGTTTATATTTATAGTCTCTTACATTTGCTTTTAACATTTCAATTCAATTCAATTCGATTTTGTTTTGTATATGACATAGAGGCCCAACTTTATTTCTCCCCAATACTATGTCAGTACTCTATTAAATAATCAATTTATTAATCAAGAAATTAATGTATCTTAGGGGGCTGGAGGGATGAAGAGAAGTAGCTTAGTGAGTACAAATACACTGTTTGATAGAAGAATTATGACCTACTATTTGATATGTCATTAGAATGACTATCACTTACAGTAGTCTATTGTGTATCTCAAAATAGCTAGAAGAGAATAATTCAAATGTTTCTGGCATAAAGAAAAGACAAATATTGGCTTAGTGCCTGTGGCTCAAGTGGCTAAGGTGCCAGCCACATACACCTAAGGTGGCAGGTTCCAATCCAGCCCAGGCTTGCCAAACAATGACAGCTGCAACCAAAAAAAAAAAAAAAAAAAATAGCCAGGCATTGTGGCGGGCACCTGTGGTCCCAGCTACTTGGGAGAGGCAAGAGACTCACTTGAGCCCAGGAGTTGGAGGTTGCTGTGAGCTATGATGTCACAGCACTCTACCCAGGGGGACAGCTCGAGGCTCTGTCTAAAAGACAAATATTTAAGGTGATGAATATCCCAAGTATACTGATTAGATCTTTACAAGTTATATAAATGTATTAAATTATCCCATGTACCCCCAAACTATATACATCAAAACAGCAACAAAAATTATTATTATTATTGTTATTATTTTGGAAAAATAGAGTGTCATTATGTCACCCTTGGTAGAGTGCTGTGGCATCACAGCTCACAGCAACCTCAAACTCTTGGGCTTAAGCTACTACAGGCACCTGCCACAAGGCCCAGCTATTTTTGGTTGCAGTTGTCATTGTTATTTAGCAGGTCTGGGCCAGGCTTGAACCTGTCGGCCTCAGTGTATGTGACCGGCACCCTACTCACTGAGCTACAGGCACTGAGCCAGCAGCAACAACAAAAAATTATTTAAAGAAAGATGTTAATATATGTTTTTGCCACATATACACTAACATTTATTTCTGGATTATCCATTTTATTCCATTGATTTATTATTTTTGATATATTTTCATTTTAATACCATAATGAGTTTTTTACCCTGGCTTTAGGGTAAAGCCATTGTTAATAGTTTTTTTGAGCTATCCTAGATATTTACTTTTCTGTATAAATTCAAGGTAACTGCATTGAAACAGAAGGTTCTTTTGGGATACTCATTAGAACTGCACTGATTTACATATGAGTTTTGGGAGAACTGACATTTTTATTGTCGTCCCATCCCAAAACGCTGTATCTTATTTGTTCCAATTTTGTATCGTCTTCCAATAAGATTTACTATTCTTCTGTACATGCTATGCTTGTGTTGTCACTACTTCCTAGTTTTGATCATTTTTGTGAATGGAATATTTTTCCATTTGCTTTTGTAAGTGCTTATTATTACTGAAGAGACAAGCTATTGACTTAAAAGTATTTCGATTGTCCCCAGCAGGTAGATCATTTCAGTGAGTATATTGACCCTATTTACCATTCATTCACCAGCTAGGTATGGAACATGTTTCTAAGACTAGGGATATAGCAGACTTACAAAACCCCTGCCCTAGTAGAATGCACATTCCAGGGCTTGCAGTAGCCAGAGGGGAAAATACGGCTTCAGTCACTGAGAATGAGGGGTATGATAGGCTGAAAGAACGAACTCAGAGTGCGTACATGTCTTAACGCTGTTTGCAGGAGATGGCAAAGCGATGGCCGGCCAAGATACTGGGTCTCCTCTTCAATCTAACGTTCCTGGCATCTCCTTTCCATCTTGAGAGCTTTCTCCAGTTTCCCCCTCATGCATCTCCATTTCTCCACAACATCTCTTCTTTGGTATAGCACATGCTCTCAGAGTTTAGGAGCTCTGAGACAGATCTTCTAATTTACAAAGTTGAGCCACAAAAAATTCCTGTGTTGCCATTTGAGACTCAAGAAGTAAGATAGCAGGCAACAGCACTATTATTTATCCAAGCTTTCTAGAAACCAATTATCTAATTACTGTGTCAACATTAGCTCCTTTATCTCCAGACACATCTACAGGCTATTCATGGGTTGTCATAATAAAACACTGTTGAATGCTTTGTTAAAATCTCAGTAGGTTCTTTTTCCTCTGGTGGTCCTATGTATCCACTTAGTTCTGTCACATGATATGGTCTAATGTACTTCAGGCACTTTATGAATGTGTACTGACAACTTGGCTTCATGTCCTTTCCAAGATAGACAAAATTAATTTCTTGGTTGCATTTTCAGATAATTTCTGAGACACCAATATACAAGTCATCTTAGTGATTAACAATGGACTCTTTGTCTCTTCTGGAAGTTGACTCACATCATTTTCTTTAGCTCTGGAATAATTCTTTTGATGACTATAATAAATCAAAGATATCTTTTCCAATAATTTGCTGCCTCATAATCCTGATAAGATTGTTAATCTTTATTATTGCCTGTCTAGACTCTCGTGTATAGGGGTTGATTATGACAAATCTGAGTTGTACATTAATCCCTCTCTAGTTTGTTTTCAAGCTTATTAACTAAAATTTATAAAGCAATTTCTGTTTATATGCCCCTAATACAAGAATATTATACTGACTTGTTTCCAAGGCTCCCTGTACATAGCAATTGGTATTCAATAAAGGATTCTTTTCTTTTTCTTTCTTTCTTTCTTTTTTTAGAGACAGGTTGCTTAGGCTGGAGTATAATGGCATGATCATAGCTCACTATGACCTCAGACTCCTAGGCTTACCCCATCCTCCAAAGTAAATGGGACTATACGTACATGCTACCATGCCCAGGTAGTTTTTTTTTTTTTTTTTGTAGAGATGGGGGGGATCTCTTTCTGTTATCAAAGCTGGTCTCAAACTTCTGGTATAAAGAAATCTTTGTTCCTTGATCTCTCAAAGTACTGGGGTTATAAGTGTGAGCTACCACGTCTGGCCAATAAAGGATTCTTTATGTGATTTAGCTCATAAACTCTTCTGGGTTCAGCTGTAGACTACAGATGAGCTACATGGCAGACAGACATGTACTGAATGCCTGATAATCATGTCTGTTGTGGGGGGAAGACACCAAAATATTCAAATCATGCCAGCGTACTCTAATCTCATTCTTCAGGTTGCAAAGAACCATATAATGTTTCTGCATTAAATCTGAGTGATTTCTTAATGGTTCTCTTGCTACTGTTGGATTTTCCCAGCTACACATTATGTTCCTTGATATTATGTTTTTATTTATTTATTATTAACCAGTCTTGATCACCTAGTTTAATGGGTGACATAACCATACATGTGGCACTTAATGAATGTTATTAACTTGTGGGTTTAGTAGGTTAAGTATAGCTAGGCTGCTCTGGGTAGGGTTATGTAGTCACCTGGAATGTACCACATCAATAAGATGAAAGTTATAATGCTCATTTCCTGCTACAAAAACGTCCTAATACAGAAGAAACAATTTAAGGCTAAACCTCCTGTCCTTGGGGAAACCAGAGTGTATGAAACATTTTCTGATGAGTCAGTGTTAGCTCCTGAGTAGCAAAGCAACTCTTTTAGGAGATACCAGGGGACAGCAATAGGCCGTCCATATGGTATCTGCTTCTATTTTGGAATGCACAGGCAGGTGGAGAATTATCAGATCAGAATGCCCCTCTTAATTATATCACCATATCTGCTTTGCCCTTTGTTTAAAATGTAGTTTGACTTCTGTGGGTATGTCCCATTCTGTCCGCATTTGAGTGCAGATTTCTTTTCTTCTTGGCTATTTATCAAGAGGTATCACTGGGATTTGAATGTGTCCCCCAAACTCACATGTTGGAAACTTAATTCATGATGCAGCAGCATTGAGAGGTGGAGCCCAGTAAGAGGTGATTAGGCCAGGAGGGCTGTGCTCTTATGAATGGATTAATGCTCTGATGAGAGTGGCTGTGCTGTAAAGGTGAGGTTGCCCCCTCTTGCTCGGGTTCTCCTGTGTGTCTTTCCCTTCTACCTTCTGCCATGGGATGCCACAGCAAGAAGGCCCTCACCAGATGCGGACAGCTGACCTTGGGACGAAGGTGATCCTCCGTGAAATTAAGACAGAAATTAGTTGAAGGGCTTCAGAGATGAAGCGCCACCTTCCCAGTCTTTCCTTGTAGAAAACAAACTTCTTTTCTTTACAAATTACCCAGTCTGTGGCATTCTGTTATAGCAACACAAAATGAACAAAAACAAATATTTTTCCTTTTATGGGACAAAACTCATTGCTGGAATCATTACTGAAAAATTCTTCCTGAATGTTTACATGGAAAGGTTAGAACGTGGATGATTGATTTGCACTTTAGGTTAGAGGGGGACTGAAAATTCAGGGTTATGGTACAGACACCAACTGTGCATTTTCCTTGAGCCTAATCTCTGTTGTTGTTTAAGACAGAAATACTAGTAATTGCTACCACTAATTCTATACGTACTAAGTATCAAACACTTTATTTGCAACAGAGTTAAACTTCACAACAAATCTGAGAGGTAAGTGTAATTATACTTGTTTTTCAGAATAGGAAATGAAGTACAGAGCTGTTTAGGTTATCTGCCAAAAGTCACTTAACTAATAAGTAGTAGTACTTTATGTGGTTTAGACCTGTGGCAACGAAAGTCTAAAACCCACAAGCCATTAAATTCTCTATTATACAAACAAAACAACATAAAGTGGGCTTGGGAAAAGACCCCTGTTGTTTTGGGATTGTGTTAGTTAGGCAGGCACCTTGCAACATATGTTAATTAATAACCCACTGTAGAGAGTATATTCAAGAGAAGAATTTCCTAGGGTTTATTACAAATATAAATATGAATTTTATAGGTAATTATTTAGTTACATATTGCATTTTCTTTATGGAAATACATTTCAGTTTGCAACAGTGTGCAAGTATTGGTAAGAGTTCAAATTGTGTATTTAGCTATAATTTTAAAAATAATACTAGAACTACATTTGACCACCAGATGGCAGCAGTGCAGGATTTTGAAAGCCTTTCCAACAGAGTCTCTTCCCAGAGACTAGATACTTTAATTTCATTAATTCGGTTTGTGCTGTACTGAAATGTACCTTTACATTATCTTGGGATAAAAGATATGTTTCATTTTGACATAGAGAAAATGAGTTTAAACTCAATTATTGGAAACCTGGATTAGAGAGGTTTTAATATATAAACATGTTTATAATAATTAGCAGTATATATTTCTTTTTAAGGACTCTAACACATTAGTCATAGCATGCAAATGTGTAATTTCAAGTACGAATATTTCTTATCCTGTAGTAAGACAGACAAAACCTGTGTTTGGTTGCACTTTGTTAGCAGTAACTTTGCAGTAGGCTACGTACCAAAAACAATGGTACATTTTAATAACATAGTGTTTGATTTAGATCGAATCAGTCTGAATTAGTTTATTTTACTATGTGTTTCAACACCAAAGTCAAATGTGGAAATAGCGGAATAATAATAACAACATATCACATTAAGAGAATTCTGAATAGTTGGCTAAGCACTTGCCTGGATACTATCTCATTTTATGATTAAAAGCTAGTGAATTGATTTACATATAAATTCAGAAATATTTCAGAGTATTAGTTCAGGAAATACTTCTCTAACTCTTCCTTACCGTCCTAGATAATTTTTGAGGAGAATGTCATCGTATTCAATTAAGTTGCTAATTTATGAAGGACAGCATTTTATAACTACTAACCTGTCAGGATAATCTGAAAGATGAAAATTTGGGATAATTGTCTCAAGGGTCCTGTGAATCTCAGAACTGTCCAGCAATGATACAGGATGGGTCTTAGATTAGGACCCACAAGGCCTGGGGTTTCATCTTAAGCTTGTCACTGACTAGTAGAACTATTATTATATCCTGTTTCCTTGCTTTTTAAACTGAGATGTTGAACTAACCTCTCTTTGTACCTCTAAAACCTTGTGACTTTATAATGTTGCCCTCCTAACAAACATAAGCAGCACAGTTAGAAATCCATGCAGTAAAACAGATGCATAATTTCACGGAGGATCACCTTTGTCCCACACTCTTAGAAGATGGATGCCTGTGGAAATTCCTTTGGTAGGAGTTAGTATGCTCCTCATGTGTAACCATCAGCGAGCTTTTCTAAAGTGACAGACAGCATTCTTGGATTATATTCAATTTTTAAAATACAATTTAAAAAAATTAAAAATCACTTAACTTCACATCTAGTGTCAAACCTAGGACTTAACAGGTTTCCGACACGTCTGAGAATTCATTAGCGTTCTTTTCCTTTGTTCTTTGACTTCTCTTGACTTCACGCTCTGTGTACTGATTCCGCCTCAGCCATGCAAGAAGATCTAAAAGTATCTGTCTACAATACTTATTTTTTAATGCTGAACAATTCCTCTCCCCGGGCTAGTGTTAATTATACTGTCAGGATGCAGTGGTAGAGTTAGCTCAGTTAAAAAGAAAGAAAAAAAGAAAAACCTACTGATAACTTGAGGCAAAGTTCTGTGGTTGAGATCACAGCAGAAACACTTGGTGGATAGGGAATTAAATTTTTGTATAACCCTGTACATGGATGTGTGTAGACGTGTGATGATGAGTGATTCAGGGAGGTTAAGATAATAATCTTTTATTTGCTTGGCTTCATCTCTGAAGCCCTTCAACTAATTTCTGTCTTAGGAGAATGTACCTGTCTATCCTCAGAGGACGAGGCAGACTTTACCTACCTCTTTGCTTGGAGGGATCCTATACACTGACCTAGGACGCACTCATTCATCTCACCTCCAATCAGGTGTCTGTCTTGTCCCCAGCTGTGCCTTCTCCCGCTGAGTGGCGTCGAGCCACTTCTTTACCTCTCTGAAACTGTTTCGTCATCTGTAACACTGAGATGACAACACCTGCACATGGTCACCTATGTCAAGAGCTCTCTCACATTGCCTGGTGTGCTATGAAACCCCAGTGCCCCATTGTTCTTTTTTTTTTTTAAACCTTTCCTCAACTTTTTCTCCCTAGAGTGGTTGATGTGCTGCTGACTGAAGATCCTAAATGCTTCTTGCTTTTTATTTTCTGTATATTATTGTGTATTTCTACATACTTATTTTTTAATGCTAAACAGTTATTTATATTTTCCTGTATATTTTCCTCATACAATATTTCCTAGATTTTCGGACTTGGCGAACTTCTAAAATTTAAGGGATGTATAGAGGGCTGACATAGGTCTGCAAACATTTATTTAGTTAAATACATTACCAAAATAACCCCCAAATGAACTCAAAACATCTACTGTTAGCCTCATTTCATAAAAGATGTGATATTTTAAGACCCCAAACACAGGAAGGGTGTCCTGAAATAAGAGATAGCCTCTAAATGTAATAAATTTGGTATGACAGGAGTAAAAGCACAGCAGCTGCCTGTTCTGTGAGAAAGAAGCCTGTGTCATGGGCAGCAGAATTCCAGGATGTGTGTGCCGTATGTTGGGGTGGCAAGTGGGGCATCTCTCTCCCAACACAGAGATGCCCGTGCCCCATGGAGCGTCAGAAGAGGGTGAGGGGAGGTGGGTCTGAGAGGTTAGTGAGCCCCTGGCAGGTAGAGAAAGGATGAAGCAGCAGGAAAGGCAAAGAAGAGAGGTGAGTTTAAGAAAACCCCAGCAGAGGAGGGGCTAACAGGTGGAAGAATGCGCGTGAAGAGAGAGGACTTGGAAAGCTTTTGGTGTGTCTTTCTTAGAGACTGAAGTCAAAGTAAATTATTCTCTGCAGTTCAGGATAATGGACTGATTTTTTAACTAAGGATCTGCAAGGAGAAGCAGGCTGTCCAGCTTCGTAGGGCTCACATCCACATAATGTATGTGTTATTCTCCACTGCTGTTATTCTTCTCATTTACTGTAGCTAGATCTGGGTGTTGGTGTAGCGGAAACTGCCTTAGCATAGGGTGAGGGGGTGTACACAGATGCCACTGGGTCCTCTCAGCCCAACACCCCACCTGCTCTCCCTGCCCAGCCCCTGGGGGCTTTCTTGTTCTTGGTGACTATTAAAATAACTTTTGTCACCACCAGTGCCACTCTTGACTTTACAGATTTATGGCTCCAACCAGGATCGTGCTGGGAGAACTTCAAGTTCTCCAGAGGGTTTCTGAGTTTTTCAGTTTTTAAGTCTCCAGAGAGTAGTCCAGGGAGGATTTGAGAAACAATACTTAGAAGTTAGAAATTCTCCTTTTCAATGCTGCTAAATGTCTGGGGCATAGTAGACCCTAACTCACTCCTAACTACTGTCTTTTCCCATTTCCTCTTGACCTAGCATCTACTTTTCCAATGTAGGTATCTTAACTGGTTTCCCAGGACATAGACTCTGGGGTGGAGACGTGGATACAGGAGGTTGCTTAGAGATGGTCTCAGGATGACACTTGTGAGAGCAGGAAGGCCACGGGAGCCAGGTGGTAGACTCTGAGGACTGGTGGCCTCTGGGCAGGGACAGACCACTGGTCTTTTAGCCATGGCCAGTCATTGGACATAGCTGGGTCCGGGGTGGGGGGTGTAACCTCAGTTACATGACTCTCTGACAAGGGGCCCTTTGGGGGTGAATCTTAGCATTACCGAAGTTCAGTACTTACCCCGGAAAAAACAAGTGGTTTGAGGAGAAGGAAAGGGAAGTTTGTTAATTTGCCAGCAGATGAGGAAGATGGAAACTCTCACCTGAGAGTACCGACGTCCTAACTGGAAGCAGACATACAGAGCTTTGAAAGGGGGGTTTTCAGCTGCAGGCTATGTTGTTTTAACTACCGTTAACTCTGATGGACCCCATCTTCAGTGAAGACAAGTTCTAACACAATCTTGTGACTTCTGCTCAGACAATTCCATTGAGTTGTGTCCTGTGGGACAAAGACAGGAAGAACAGTCCCCTGTCTCTCTTATTACTGGCCTTGGGCAGGGATGCAAGTTTAGTTCCTAACGGGGAAAATGGTTTTAAAGAGATGGCTTGTGAAGCAGTTTTGCTCTTTTTCAGGGCTTTGCCTCTGTTCCAGTGGCTGAGCACCTCCTGCTACCTGAGCTCTCTGAGTTGGTGTGAGCTCTCCGTGCTAGGGGAGGCTTCCGGGCAGTACATACCAGGCTACCCACCACAGCTGGAGTCTACCCACTTGTTGGTTTGCTCTTGTCCAGGGATTTAGGGTATCTGCAGATTTAAATCACTTAAGTTCTATAAATCCCAAAGTCCTCATCACTAATTTTTTTAGGAGGGTGAGTTGGACCTATACAAAAAAAATTTCAAGACGCTTCAGGGGCATTTCCTGAGAGGTGCTTGATAGGCTTGCCTTCTTTTCAGGTTTATAATGACTCCTAACTCAGATTCTACTTTCAAACTCCTGTACCCAGCCAGCTGACTGCTGAACACCTTTGGTTCAATGTCCATTTGTCCCTCCACTTAATAGTTACTCTACTTAGCACTTTTTGATGGCAAATTAATATTGAATGAAAGTAAAATTTGAATTCACTTAGGCCAAAATGGGGAATTCTTTGGATTATGTGACCAGATCCTGGGCACCCGGAATCATGAACTCTTGTACACTGGACCTTGCCCTAAGCCCTTGTCCTGGCTTCTCTTGGTATGCTGGCTTCCGTGTGGCCTCAGGCTACTCTTGGGGTCCTATCTCAGAGTTCCGTGATATAAGAGGACAAGAGCTTTTCACTTTAGCTCTATTTCAGAAATTCCCTGAAATAACCCTTCTGGCCCATCCTACATGGGCTCATTCTAAAGACCAATCACTGTGGCCAAGAAATAATAATGATGGTGGCCACTATTATCCTAAATAACCAGTATATCCAGTGTGCTGCTGGACAGGCCCTGGAGAGGCTGAATGTGCCCATGTGCTGCCAATCTTGACTAGTTTATTCAGGTATAAGACCTTCTGTTACAGATAAAGTTAAGAACTGGATGTTCTAAGGACTATGGTGCCAGTGAAGGACACAGTGTGCAAAGTGCACTCAGTAATGCACTTAGTAATGTAGTGACTAACTATAAATTTAATCTAAAGTAAGAAGGCTTTGAAGATAGAATCACTTTAAGATAGGGGGATATTGTGTAACCTTACAAGGTAAGGTTACCTACAACCTATGAAGAAAAACCTGTTAGACATTTACTATGATGAGTAATAACATTGCTGACGTGTGCCTTTACTGCGAGAATATAAAAGTACTGGAGAGCAGAACCCTTGCTGTTCTCTGGAATTGCTGGCTTTTCTGTAAATAAAGTGAAGCTGTTGATCTCTCATCTGCTTCTCCATTGATTGGCTTGGGTGACCGGCTGTTGGACTCCTTTGTCCAGCAACGATAATACTAACAACAATAAGATTTTAAAGGTAGCTAACATTACTGAACACATCTTACGTGGCAGGCATCATGCATAATGTTTACATGAATTATTTCACATAACCTTTGCAATAATTCCCTATGTGGGAAGTAATATTATTCCCATTTTATAGACAAGAGCTAAGTTAGAAAGATTGAGTAGTTGGTCATACATCTATTAAAAGGAGTAACAATTCAAATTCAGACAATTAGACTTCAGAGCCTGTGACTATTACTAGAGAACTTCCTCAGAAGTGGGAACGCTGCTCTTCAGAGAAGGGAGGGGGTGTATCAGGACTTTTAATGCCACTTTTGTGGCATTAAATGTATCTGCAATATTGTGCAATTGCTCTATGGTTCCAAAACTTGTTTTGAGACAGGGTCTCACTCTTTTGCCCAGGCTAGAGTGCAGAGGTGTTGTAGCTCACAGCAACCTCAAACTCCTGGGCTTGTGTGATCCTCCTGCCTGAGCCTCCCAAGCAGCTGTGCTTATAGGTGCACACCACCATGGCCAGCTAATTTTTCTGTTTTTTGTAGAGACAGGGTCTCACTATGTGCACAGGCTGGTCTCTAACTCCTGGCTTCAAGTAATCCTCCTGCCTTGGTCCCCGAAAGTGCTAGGATTATAGGTATGAGTGGCCCGTAATGTGAGGCCACTGTGCCTGGCCTCCTGAAACTTTTTCATCACTCTCCTTTGGAAACGCTGCATCCACTGAATGGTCACTCCCTATTCCCCCTTCCCTCTCTCGTCAGATAACCGTGAAACTGATTTTTGTCTTTGTGGATTTCTGTTTGAATTTCAGATAAATGGTACCTGACGGCAGGGTCCTTTTGTGTTGGGTGCCTTCCACGTAGCATTAGGTTTCCCAAGGCTCATCCATGTTGTAGTGTGTAGTTTATTCTTTTTCACAGCTGAATAATATTCCTTCCCTTTGGATTATGTTTCCCATTGTGTGGGGTTACATCTACAGAGTCTGTCGGGAATAGGCAAACCCCCGGGACTGGCAGGAGATTAGTGGTGGTCAGGGGTTGTGAGGAGGGGAGCACAGGGAGAAACCGCTTACTGGATGTGAAGTGGGGTTTCCTTTTAGGCTGATGGAAACCTGGAATTAGATAGTGGTTGACAGCTGCATAGTGTTGTGACTATGCCATAAGCCATTGAATTTTACAGTTTAAAACACTTAAAATGGTGAATTAAAAAAGAGAGAGAGAAGGTGTGAGAAACCAGTTGAGAAATACTGATCGCTACCTTGAGCAAAACATGCCCCCCCCAAAATTCACCTACCTCATTCCTGACCCTCCGGCCTGTCCCTTGCCCCCTGTGCCACTGCAGTGACGATCACGGCCACACAGGCAACTGCTCCGGTCGGGAAACCCAGCCCTTCCTAGCCTGCTCCTGGTTGCCACCTCCTGCCCCCGCCCCGTCTCAGCTCCTTTTCTGCCTTCCCGTTATTATTATTGTCATTGACCATTTATTCTGTGTTTCCCATGTGCAGGTCACTGTGCTAAGTGCTTTAATCAGGTCACCCTTTATTTTTCCCATGGATTTTTAATTTGTCTCCTGTTGAAATAGGTTCCCATTTTCATCCTCTTCTATTGTATTCTTCTCACTTGCTGAATGATATTTTCCAAATCATCGGTCTGCTTCTGTGTCTTTGTAGCTTCCCACCACCCCTAGGCCAGAGACCAAGCTGCTTAACGGCTGTCAAAGGCGTTATTTTTTCATTTTCCATCCTTTCAGCTGTAGGTCTCACTTCTCATTCCATCCTACTCCTCCCTCCAGGCTTCCAGGATCACTTACTGTTTGTCAAATACCCCACCTTTGTGTTTTATGTACAATGTCATCTTTGCCTGCGACACTCTTCCTTCGGACCCCTCTTTACCTGGATATTGCCTGTTCAAACGTCAGGCCTCAGTTGAGATGGTGCTTCCACTAGGAAGTCTTCCCTTCGGTCTCTGTGACCGGCTTAGGCGCCCTGAAATGCTTGCGGAGAATTCCATCCTCAGTCCTGTCACCACGGTCACTACACTCTATTGCAGAGGCCAGTTCAGCTGACTGTGAGCTCCTTGGGGACTTGCAGCCTTCACATGGCTTTCTTGGCACCTGGCATGAGACAGACCCACTTAAATACTGGTTGAATGTGTTATAAAGCTGTAACTTAACTTCTAGGAAGCTGAAGCCCACGCTGTGGGGGAGGGCAGGAATCCCTCAGAGTAAGGGCTTGTTGCATGGGCCTTATTCCCCGGCCTCCTCTATGTCCCCACCTGTCAAAGGGAACTAAGATGAGTGTTTACGGTGTGAGTCCCCTTATCCATACTGTGACTCATGCCACTGATAGGAATTTTCCAGAAATTGGATGGGGATAAATGATAATGTTGCAAGGGTTGGTTTTGACAAATGACTGAGGAATTCTTGCTCACTGATTATGGTCAAGGCCTTTTTTATAGTCTGCCTGTAGCTCTTTGAAAGAAGACATTTAAAAAATACTGTCTCGTCCTCCTCCTCCTCCTTTCGCCACCATGAATATCTCCACATGACAAATCTCTATTATTTCCCCTTCACTGAAAGTCAGTCAGTCTAAAGGCAACCATTTCATGGACAATTATTACATATTATACTGATGCAGAGCACATTTAATGGCAAGAAATAAAAAGGATTGACTGTCACTGCAGACTTGTCACATTTGATAGTCTGGAGAATCTTATTTCCCTGTTGTGTGGTGGAGACGGTGAGTGTGGAGCCTGAAGTGTGAGCCACCTGTTCCTTATACACCCAACTCTTCATTCAGTTGCTTCCGCAGTTTTCTGAAGGCACCTCAAGCCATAGGAGAGTTTTCTCCAGAAAGAAACAAAACTAACCGACAACTGTTTATTTTTGCTTTCCTTGGAGACAGGGGATCCACAAACGGTGATGGGTAACGAGGGAAATTCCCTGGCCAATAAAAGGAAACCGTATCGACCGTTCATGCCTGTTTCTGTCAAGCCCTCCCATAGACTCTTCAGTTGGAGGGAGAAAAGGGACTGACCGTTTTCTGCTTGTGGCTTCTTGAAGCTCAAGAAGACGGAGTGAGAGGGGGAACAGAGGAGTTTTTATCTGATTAGCAAATATTCATTCCTGCTTTGTCCAGGGAAGCTGCCCTTATGAAGATTATCATGGGTACTTTGAGCTCTACGCTCAGATTCCCAGATTCTAGTAACAAAGTAGAGGAAGCTCAAGCTGGCAGAGCTGGCTGGTGGCCAGGCAGGTGCATTTACAGCGACAGACAATGGGAGTTCTCAGGCTGCTTCTGGAGGGGCAGTGCAGGACAGCCAGGAGATGGCCCCCTGGCCTTGTATTGCAGCTCTCTCGGATTCTGGCTGGGTAACTGTTCCTGGAAATTCCCAAGTCTCAGTTTCCTTACCTGTAAAATGGGCTCAATAACTTCTATCTTTGAGTGTTATTGTGAAGAATAAGTAATAATTAAAATAACTACATTATTTCCATGTTACAAGTGAAGAGACAGGTTTAGAGGGGTTGAGTGTCTTTCCTAACGAGTAAGAACTGGAGAGCCCGGGGAATCCAGGCTGGTAGGTGTCAAAGTTGTTAACATCGACACAAGTTTTTTCATGCTTAAATGATATACCAACCTCTTTAAGGGAAAAGAAAAACAAAAACAAAAACAAACTTGGTTTCCTATTATGGATGTAAATTGTTTTCTTATGTAATGTTGCTAAGTTCCCATAAACTGAAGTTAAGGTGCGTGTTGGCCAGCGTGAGAGAGAGATGTTGCTTTTCTGTTTGCAGTGCGATTGTGGCGCTGACTACTGCAGACACAAGCGCTTCTGAGAGCAGCGTGACTCTTCCTCCCGGCCCCGTCACAGTCCAATTCTCCTGCCACTTTCCCCCACGTGAACCACTGCAGAGCCTTCTGCCTTGCAGCTCCTAATGTCACTGGGTCTTCAGGTAGCTGAAAAGAAAGATTTCCATATTAAATTCACTTTTGTTGATTTCACATTAGCGTTAGATACAGAGCAACAGGATGTCAACACGTTCATAAAAACAATTGCCAAGGCAGCCACTTTACCAGTGGTCTCAAAGTTAAGTAACGGACAGACTCTGAAAAGATCAACAGTGTTTCTTGGAGCTGTTGTTAAAAGCTTGTTATCCATACGATTGAAAATATGCTTTTATTCCTTTTTTAAAAGACTATTAGTTTAATGGAGACATGAAATTTAAATACTTAGCTAGGAATCCTCATGTTATCAAGAGTATAGTTTAGGACTCCCAGATGTCCTTGGGCCTCAGGGACATGCTGATCTTCATAACCATGATCTTCATAACATCACCTTGACAATGGAAGGGGCATGGGAAGGGTCTGGCTGCAGCAGATGTCTGTCGAGAGTTGTGAAATAATTACTTTGTATTATTTATTTCATTACTTTCTTTTCTCTCTCTTTCTTTTTTTAGGGTTGGGGTTTCCTTCTGCCACCCAGGCTGGGGTGCAGTGGCACAGTCATAGCTGTACAGTTTGAACTGTAACTTCAAACTCCTGGGCTCAAGCAAATCTCTTGCCTCAGTCTCCTGAGGGGGTGGGACTATAGGCACATGCCACCATCCCTGGGTAATTTTTATTTTTCATTCGTGTTTATTTCAGATTATTATGAGGGTACAAGCAATTAGGTTACAATGTTTGCATTCTTTAGGTGAAGTCCCTCTTGCAGTTGTGCGTCTCACCCAGGAGGTGGGCCTTAGACCCTTACCCAGAGCCCACTAACTGGGTGGGAGCACACCAGTCACTCTCCTTCCTCCTCTCTCCTTCCTGTTCTCTACCCCCGACTTGAATTGAATTTAGTTTTTCTCTTATGTGGACGGGTATTAGTTTGTCTACTGGCTTCATATTAGCATTGAGCACATTGGATACTTGCTTTTCCATTCTTGTGATACTTTACTAAAAAGAATGTACTTCAATTTCCATCCCGGTAATTTTTATGGCTGAATAGTATTCCATAGTATATATATACCACAGTTTATTAATCCATTCCTGAGTTGATGGGCATTTAGGCTCTTTGCATACTTTGGTGATTATTAATTGAACTGCAATAAACAATCTAGTGCAAATATCCTTACGATAAAATATATATTTTTTTGTCCTGCTGGATAGATACCTAGTAATGGGATTGTAGAATCAAATGAAAGGTCTATTTTGAGTTCTTTGAGGATTCTCTTTACTTCTTTTCCAAGAGGCTGTATGATTAGTGTGCAGTCCCACCAACAGTGTAAAAGTGTTCCATTCTTTCCACATTCATGCCAGTGCACATCTGCTAATCTTTAAAAAATATTTTGTAGAAATGTGGGTCTTTCTATGTTACGTAGGCTAGTCTTGAACTCCTGACCTCAAGTGATCGTCCCGCCTTGGCCTTCCAAAATGCTGAGATTGAGATTACAGATATGCATCACCATGCCTGGCCTATTTCATTACATTTTTAACTACATTTTTTGAATAGATAATATATTTACATGGTCCAAAATTTTAAAAGTATAAAAAGGAGATTTGAGGTTTAAATCAACAGACTTATTCACTGTGTAGGAATTGATTAATATTTGTACTATTTTTGATCTCCTTCCCAATCCTGAAGGCAAATGATCTTGGAATGGTATGTAGAATATACAGGTACCCATCTTTTTGTGTTTCTTGTCGTAGTTGACTTCAAATGCCAGTGAGGCAATCTTTCAGAAGCATAAATAAACACAATATAGTATGCACCTATGTATACCTGTGTGGATTCTCCCTTGATAACAGAAACTGAGTTTTGGATAGCAGACTCCTAATATTGATGAGAAAACACAGGATGTGTTGGAGTGAATGGATCCTCAGTAAGCCACAGACATGTTGCTTGCTGCATGGCGTAACATTTCAAGGCACCAAAGCCAGGAATTAGATGTGTGTTGGTGGGAAGGCTTTGGAGAGAACAGATGTGAAATGGTAAGCCAAATGAATGTGTGAGCTTTCCACATCTGTCCCTTTAATTTTCTGTATTTGTGGTTCATTATCTGCATCGCTGGAATGCTGTATCTGTCATATGCCAACAGATGGCAATATTATAAGATCATTTTTTTAAGATGGTTAAAATGAATGACATTCTTTGCTGCCTCCAGATTAGTCAGATGGAAGAGAGGAGATCTTTATTGGGTGTCTCTTTGGTATAACAAAATCTTATTTTTCTAAAATTTTCATAACATATTAGCAAAGTAGTTTTTACCCTGCTTCTGCCTCTTTTGGGCTATTTCCCCCTCATTTGCTTAACATTTAACTTCATGTCTGTCCTCATCTTTGCTATATTATATGTGCAAATCTAAATATGTCTGGTTTGAAATGCAAATGAAAACAAAGTGTATGACTGTTGGTATAACTCTACGTATGAAGTAGTGCTAAAGTAGTAATAGGGATATAAAATGTTTAATGTCTTAAGTATTTAAAAATGTTTACACATTTGGAAATTTCTTAGTCTGTTTAGAAAACAAAATAAAGCAAACCATCCTCATGTTGCTCTTCTTTTCTTTTTTTTTTTCCTAAACCACCTTTTAGACTGGCGAAGTAGTTTTTTTTTTTTAAGAATTATGTGTTTGTTCAAAATTTGCAAACTCTTCCAGAAAGTGAATGCTGTGTTTTGGACCAAGCTTCTGTTCTTAGTAAGTTAAGATCTTGTAAAATCTGACCCTCTATGATAGCAGCTCTAAAGGTATTTATATTCCCCAGGTCTGATTGCCCTTGGAACTTCTTGAATTTTAGCTGCCTACTGGACTCTTGGTACCTGATAGATTTACTTGCTGGCATCTCAAGTTTAATTTACCCAGAGAATTATTTCCCTGGATGAGTATAATCCATTTCCCATGGTGTCTTGGAGGGAAGACTTTTCCATGTGAGTTCTGAGTCTTGAGAAATACTCCACAAGAAGAAATTTGAGAAATTTTGAATATTCATCATCTCTCTTTGGGGATTCACAATGCTTACTAATGTAGTAAAAGCTCAGAGAAGACTTGCAGAATAAAGTGGATTTAGCCTGATTTAACCCAGCACTTCCCAAGCATCTCTGAACACAGAACCTTTTTCAAATGTAACCCCTACTAGCCTCTCGTGACTAGTACCTGGTGAAACCTTGAGAGACACAATCTAGGTGTTATGTTTGATTTTTTTCCTTTCCTCTCCCCACTTTAGATTTCAAGGTGTATTGGGCATATAGTCAAGTGCACAAATATACATACAGCTTGATTTTATGTATAACGCACCTGTGTGACTATACCCTGATCAAAAATGTAGATCATACTCTATGGTTCCACGTACATAAAATTGAACACTAGACAGGCTCGGCGCCTGTGACTCAAGCAGCTAAGGTGCCAGCCAC
>NW_003852650.1:362733-378471 GCF_000181295.1 Otolemur garnettii | reverse complement strand
TAATGCATCCTCCTGCACCGTGTCTTGGTCTCAACTTTGTCCATGCTCAAGCCCAAGTTCATTCTAAAATCCAGGCCTTGCTGTGTGTGTCCCTCTCCCCTTATTATTCTCCAGCACTCTTCTGAGCTTTCAGAATGGAGCCCGATCTCAGACTTGGTATCTGTCTCACAAGGACCACGCAGCTTTCTCCGCTCTGCCACACAAAGCTGCCTCCCCCACTGCCCCAGGGCCCCGGCCCCTCCCATCCTCAGGTACAGCAGACCTCTTAGGTTTCCAGGACTGTGCCTATGCTTTTCCTTCTGCTTATTTTATTTTATTTAATTTATTTTAATTTTATATATTTTTAACATTTTTAGCGACCAGTTTCCTGCAACAACAGATTCATTTAGAAACTGTACACTGTAGAAGGCAATCTTGTGACTTCTTCTAGTTGTATTTGTAAACAATACAAATCAGTCTGGGAGTCAGGCACAGACAGTCATATAAAAGCATGAAGAAAAATACCCTATCAAAGGATGTGTCTTTTCTACTGCAGAACTCCTGCCTAGATTCAGGTTCATTACCGAATC
Source organism: Otolemur garnettii (assembly GCF_000181295.1). Lineage (NCBI taxonomy): Eukaryota > Metazoa > Chordata > Mammalia > Primates > Galagidae > Otolemur > Otolemur garnettii. The sequence goes on along the minus strand of NW_003852650.1, from coordinate 377,902 downwards.
CGTGGTTCATTTGTTTAGAGAGGGTCATCACCACACCTCTCCTGTACTCCGTCTCCCCTGCTCAGATCCCCTGGATATGGCTCCACGTGGAACCCAAAGTCCCCGTTTAATTCAGACACACACATCGGCAGAAGGGCTCCTGGCTTAATCTGCTCACTGAGCCTCACATGGTTAGGGATTGTGTGGATCTGAATCCAAGCTGGTAGGTAGTACCCAACACTTCTGTCTGTTGGAATCTAATCAAAGCGCCAATGTACATCTACAAATCCCACATATAGGAACCTTATTCTGATAAACAAGATTCGAGGGCAGGAGTAGCAAGAAAAGCCTGGGAAGGGGGCAGGCTGTGGGCAGGAGTCTGGCCACAGCCAGCGGGTGTTTCCCTTTCCTGGTCTGTGAACGGGGTGGGGTTTGAACCAGCTTGTCTCCTGGGTCCCAGCCAGCTGACACCCAAGCACTCTGTCCTGAAGTCCATTCCTACCTCGGCTTGTCAGGCTGGATCAGACAAGACTTCCTTCCGACTTTGTGTCAACAATTTAGAGTGGTTTTAACATATTTCTGTGAGGCAGCATGAGGCTTCCTCCTCTCTCTTATCCCCTTAAAGACTGTTTCTTTTCACTAGTGCAGACCGCTGGGCCAAACTGACGAGCTGGGTTAAGGACTGGCTTTTGAGTAACCTCCCCCTGCTTTTCTACCTCCACTTAGATTCTTCAGGGCTCAGCTCAAACATTCATCCACGCTATGAACTGTTTTGCTTTCTCCTGGTTGCCGGGGACTAGCCTGTGCTCTGAGACCCAGAGGCCAGCGAGAGTGACAAGATCTCCACGCTCATGAAGCCCACAGCTAAGCTCAGTAGGAGCAACAGCAATAATGAAACAAGCAAGTGACACAGTTTCTGGAAAGTGTTATGAAGCAAGTGATTTTACATGTTGAAGACTAACTTTCTAGAACATTCTTTAAAATAGTGCAGTCATTGGCAAGATGTTTTAACCAACATCATCTCATTGGCTTTACTGAGCTTCGAGATAGAATTCTGGGACCTCTCCTATGGGGATCCCCTTTCCTTTACACACTGATTCTGTCAGTGCTTTGAAAATATTCCATAGCATTATTCTAAATAAGATTTTTACAACTTTTTTTTTTCTTTTGAGACAGAGTCTCACTCTGTCCCCTAGACTAGCTCACAGCCGTCTCAATCTGCTGGGGTCAAGTGATTCTCCTGCCTCAGCCTCCTGAGTACCTAGGACTACAGACACACACCACCATGCCCAGCTAGTTTTTTCTATTTTTAGTAGAGATGGGGGTCTCACTCTTGCTCAGGCTGGTCTTAAACTCCTAAGCTTAAGCAATCGTCCTGCCTTGGCCTCCCAGAGTGCTAGGATTGATTATAGGCGTGAGTCACTGTGCTCAGTCATATTTTTTTTTTTACAAACTTTTAAATATTGGAAAGCACAAATATACCAGGCTTCAGATAAAAAGGTTAGCCTTACAGCCATGTGTCTCTTAATGATGGCATTTTGTCCTGAGAAATGTATCTTGGAGGATTTTCTTCATCTAAACATCCTATAGTGTCTTTACATAAGCCCAGGTGGTGTGGTCTCCTACACACCCAGGCGGTATGGTGTGCCCTGTTGCTCTGAGGCTGCAAACCTGCACAGCATGTTACTGGTACTGAAAACCATAGGCAACTGTAACCCAGTGGCAACTGTTTGTGTGTCTAGACATATCTAAATGCAGAAAATATACAGTCAAAATGTAGTACTGTAATCTCATGGAACCATGATTGTGCTGTCCATTGTGGGCTGAAACACTAGTACGCTGTGTATGACTGTACTTAACACCACCATACAGCTTTGAACGACTTTTCATCATCCATCTTGAAGTCAAAAGGCAAAGAGGTAGTGTGATGGAGCAGAAAGGGCAGGGAGATCAAGAAACTTTAGTTTCATTTCAGTTTCCAACTCTTCTAACTATATGGCCTTGGATAACTCAGCTTATTATGTTCATCTGCCAAAAAAACAGGAAAAGGCATTTGCTGTTGAAAATCTTAACTTTTCTCCAGTGTCAAAATCCTGCAGAAATGGGTAGAACTATATCTTGCTTAAAGGAAACCTCATTTTTGAAGTTCTGGCTATCTGTATAGAAGTCAGGGTTTATGGACTTTTTTCTGCTGTGCTCATGGTGTTATTGTACGGATGACCCTGGCATTGCTGACTTGTGACAGATCTCTGCCTTCGTCTCTTGGACCTGTGAGTGGCATTGGGCCAGTTTTCGTTGCCTTCTCCTTGCTCAACGCTTTGTCGTACATCCTCTGAGTTCTCCCGTCAGTTTCACCGTCTGTCCTCTTACTGACGTACAAGGCCAAGCCCCAGCTTTGTTTTCTATCTGCATTCATTCCGATCATCTCAATTCATGTGTATTTCCTCCCCCAGGGAGTTTCCTCCTGCAGGTTTTGTGAACTCAGTGGATGGTAACTGCATTTTTATAGTTTGACATGCTACAAATCTTTGCAGTCATCTATGGCCTCTCTCTCTCTCTCATCTCACATCAATCCATTAGCAAACCACAGTGACTCTACCTTCAAAAGACTTTATAACTTCACCATTGCTTGCTCACCCTGCTGACACTCCCCTGGTCCAGTTTACCAGCGTCTTTTGCCTAAATTATCGTGCTACGTCCCTATTACTTCTCTGCCTCTGCGTTGCCGTCCTTCAGTCTCTCATCAGCATAGCAGCCAGAGTGTTCTTATGGAGAGGGAAGTCAAATCATGTCCTTCTTCTGTTCTGAATCCCTTAGTGCAGCAATTCTCAACCTGTGGGTTGTGACCCCTTCGTAACAATGAAAATACATCGGGGCAGTGATTAGGAGGGTTGAGAACCACTGCTTGGTGGCTCTTTGTTTCACTTGGATTAAATGCCGACATCCCTGTGACTGCTCCAGGGCCCCAGGTGGGCTGGCCCTTTGCTTCCCTCCCTGGTCTCATCCCCACTCTCTCCGCCCCAGCCGTACTGGCCTTGCTGCTGGTTGAGCACACCAGGCAAGTGCTTTAAAGTATTCCTGGGATTGTTTTAATCAGGTGAGACGTGGCTTATGGACACAGAAATGGCTATTCTAAAGGAAGAAGTTTTTACACATAGGCCCCTAGAAACAGGAGGTGTAGCATGAGCAGGGCCACCTGGGAAGCACCTGTGCTGCTCAGAGTGGAGGAGGGGGAGGCCTGCGCAGGGGAGCAGGTAGGTTTGAGACCTGCTGGGCCAGGTTGAGGGATTTCAGCAGCCTCTGGAGGGTAGGGGCTGTGTCAGGTTGTCTGAGACCTGACCCTGGGGTGATTAAAATGAGAAAGTATTGGTGCTCAGTGTGAGAACTCCATAAAAGAGGTGGCTGCACTACGGGCTTTGGGCTGGCTGGTTTGCATGTGGAAGGAGTCTCCTGGCTCCAGTTGTTTGCGATCTCTAGGAGTTAGCTAACCCAGGGGTATCTCTCCCAAATCACAAGACCCTAGAGACCAGAGAATTAAGACTATATACAGATAATAAGAAAATACAGTTAATAGGACATCCTCCCGCAGCAGGACCATTGTGCTTCTTGCTCCTTGTGTGAGGACTGCACTCTCCACAGAAATTTGCAGGGACTCTTCCCTCGTGGAGCCTTTACTCAGGATTTCGGGTGGTCTGGCCCCTCTCACCTCAGCCATCATCTCCCTACAGCCTGCTTCTCTCTTCTCTCCAGCACTTAGCACTTTTTGGCATATATTTACTTATTCATTTATGGTCTGTCTCCCCCACCTAGGATGTAAACTTCATTGGTAGAGAGACTTTATCGCTCTCTATATATCAAATATATATATATATACATATATATACATACACTCATATATATTTTTATATACATCCATCTTCAGAACCTGAGCATGTGAATAAATATAATGTTTAATGGATACTGATCATGTGGGGTTTTAAAAAATAATTGAATCAGAAATAATGCTACACTAGGAAGTGTGATGTAGCCATTAAGGTGTTCTAATTCACGCGGCATCTCCAGCAAGATGAAGCAGGTAAGCCTCCCGCAGATCACACCCCCATGAAGAGCTAAACCCAGCTTCTGATGGGACAGTGTGTGGGGGGATAAGCCAGGGAGCTTGCTCTGTTCTGAAAGTGAGGAGCAAGTGGGGATCACCGTGGGAGGACCAGGCCCCCACCAAGTTTCAGGACCGGCTGGCTCAGCCTTTCTGTTTGGATCATGGCCGAAGCCCTGCGTACATTCCCAGGAGAGGACCCTTGGCAGAAATTCAGCTCGATCAATCAAATTATGCATGGAGATGGATCAATGATGTCATATTTGCCATCATGTACATCTGTCCCCAAAGAATGATGATGTGACTGAGAATACCCTGCTCTGCAGCTTGGGATGAGAGAATAGAAGAGCTGACTCTTCTGTTTTGTTTTCTGGACAAGAAATAACCTGTTTTTCTTTAGTAACAGTTGGAGTTAAGAATGCTCAGTTTGGTTAGTACAGGATCTGGATGAGAGATGTTTAAAGTGGTGAATTTCTGGCTGAGGTGGGAGGATTGCTTGAGCTCAGGAGTTAGAGACCAGCCTGAGCAAGGGTGAGACTCCATCTCTATTAAAAATAGGAAAAATTAGCTGGATATGGTGGTGTGTGTCCATAGTCCCAGCTGCTCAGGAGGCTGAGGCAGGAGAATCACTTGAACCCAGGAGTCTGAGGTTGCTGTGGGCTAAGCTAATGCCATGGCACTCTAGCCTGGGCAACAAAGTGAGACTTTGTCTCAAAAAAAAAAAAAAGGTGGTGTATTTCCAACTACCCCTAACTTAATCTAACTACCCTAGTCATTGCACAATATAATGTGTGCAGCTTTAGGCCATAAATCTACCCCTTAAGAGTTCTATGTAAGAATCAGATTCCAAATACATTAAGAAATAAATAGAAACACTAGCATTTTAATAGTGGCTTGTGTTCTGAATATTTTTCAAGCATTTTTTACATATATGACTTCATTTATTCCCCATATATTTAATGAATACCAACTATCTCCTCGACTCTAGGCACCACAGATAAAACGAAGAACAAAAAATCTGAGTATGAGGCTTATGAAATTACTACCACCAACTAAAAGAAGTCTGAAGGCCCAGGCACGCCATGGTTAAGGAGGACAAGGGCCTGGGAGAGGCTGAAGACAGAGCCTGGGATAGAACCTGGAGGGCCAGGGAGGACCTTGGACTTCACTAAAGGAGCAATGGCAAGAAGTCAGTGAAATGTTTAAGTAAGAAAGGGACATAATCTAATCTGTGACTCTTATTCCTTCCTCTAGACAATCTTTAAAACATCTCCCACACAATATGTTTATTTTCATATTTGGTTTTTGATTTCTTCTTCTTTTTTTTATATTTGCCTAGCTAGGTTATGACTACCATGGCAAGAAGCAGTTGCTAGATTTAGTCTATTTATACTCTCGGAGCACTAGCAAAAGAATCCTTGAGTGAGAGACAAAGCTGAGGCTTGCTATGGTGACTCAGGCCTGTAATCCCCGCACTTTGGAAGGCTGAAATGGGAGGATCACTTGAGGTCAGGGGTTCAAGACCAGCTGGGCAACATAGCAAGACCCGTCTCTACAAAAAATTTTTAAAAGTTAAGCCAAGCATGGTGACATATGCCTGCAATCCCAGCTACTTGGGAGGCTGAAAAGGATGGCTTTCCCCTAGGAGTTGGAGGTCTCAGTGAGCTGTGATTGTGCCACTGCACTCCTGGGCAACAGAGTGGGACCTTGTGTGTGTTAAGGGGGGAGAGGGGATCTGAATTTGAATCTTAACTCTACGATAAATTATTTGCAAAAATTTGAGCAAACCATGTATCTTTCCTATCTATTTCCTCAACAGTATAAGAAAGGAATTGTTTTAGAATGTTGGCAAAATATCTTGTAGCTGGGATGTTTTGCAATCTTTCTCCAGGAGGCATTGGGATACCCCCGTGAAGTGCTTACCAGACATGCAGCCATCTGTTTAAGATGACTCTCATTTTCATCTCATAATCTTTATTATTGGGTCAATCTGTACTCACCTGCATTTATTTACTGACATGTATGCCTGCACACACTTGACTTTCCTACACACCTCCAAACTCTAAAATGTTCCCATGCTCATCTGTGTGATTAGAAGTCTAAAGGTTGAGAGGATGGAAGGCGCTGCTCTACTCTGTTGCACAATCCAGCTTTGTGAGATCAATAGAATTTGGCTATTGGCCAAGTCCTATAATTACTTGGCTTGCTGACTAATTAGAAATGCAACGACTGGCAGGAACCAGATTATTTTTATTTATTTATTTATTTATTTATTTATTTATTTTTGAGACAGAATCTCACTATGTCACCCTTGGTAGAGTGCTGTGGCACCACAGCTCACAGCAACCTCAAATTCTAGGGTGTAAGTGATTCTCTTGCCTTAGCCTCCCATGTAGCTGGGACTATAGGCACCAGCCACAGTGCCTGGCTATTTTATTTTGGTTGCAATTGTCATTGTTGTTTAGCAGGCCCAGGCCGGGCTCAAACTCGCCACCTTCAGTGTATGTGGCTGGTGCCCTACTCACTGAGCTACAGTTGCCAAGCCAGGAACCAGATTGTTAAGGGGTATCACGACAATTGTAATGGCTGCACAAGTGAAGTTACCTCTAGGATCAACCCTTGAGTCTTCAGCACTCGGAGTTATCCTAAGAGTCCACCGGCTTTGTATTGAGAGGACCGTGAGGAAGAGGACCTACTCAATCCTTAGTGGACGGCTCCTGGGGTAGTTTAGGTTTTCACTTACGGCTTGCCTTGCCTGCTTCTTTCTCCCCCAACCAATGATATCAACCAATCCAGCTTGGCCATAAATCCATGTTCCTTTTAAAAAATTTCGCAAAAGGTTCTTGTGCATGATTAAAGCTGAAAATTGGCACTTGGGCACAGCAGGGGACACATTCACTGCTTTGAATTTAGGTTTTCATTTCATCAAGCCATACACTTCCCCTCTCTCCTCCAAAGCAGCTTGGAGAATGTTCCCTAGAGTCTGTATTTATTACAAAAATATAGAGCCAAGAGCCAGATTTTAATTCTATTAACTTTCCAATGCCATGGATGTTCAAAAGAGAAATGTAGATTAAGTGTACATATTCAAGTTGGACATTTGGAGGCAAATGTTTCCTGAGTTAGATGTCATTTCTCTGGGGCTTTACTTATTAATTTGGAGTGGAGGCCCACTTTGTATTTTGCATTTGCCCATGTGGTTTGTTTATAAACAATTTGTTTATGAAAGCTATATGTCTTGTTTTTAAATAAGATTGTGATATTATTAAAGCTCATAGCAATCTCCAGCCTAATTTAATAATTCGCATGATACAATTTCTCTAATTGAATTGTGTGAGTTGTCGACAGTGTGAGAGGCTCAAAGCTACCTGTTGTCCCAGAGCTCGGCTCATCCCCTCTGAGCAGAAGCTGAAGTTTACAGAGAGATCGCTTGGTAAACAAGAGTTTAAAGAAACACATGCTGAGACCAATGCCGACTGTTAAAAGCTTGGATAATGTAATAATGTCACCCATAGCTCTGGGTGTACAAACTGCAGATTTATGCAAGTAATTAATAGTGTCTTGCCAAGAGAGTCAGTAGGCTTTTCAAAAGGAATCTTTCTTTGTGTCTTTTGATATTTAAAGAGCTGTAATTAGAATGGCAGAGCTTTGAATCCTTTTTTCCCCCCATCCTCTTATACACATTAATTTATGGACCAATCCAGTATTACAGACAAGCTAATGAAAGAACCACACACTCCCTTTATAATTTTTTTTTACAGTTTCACTTGTGTGGATGAATGTAAAGTAGTTAATGCTATAAATAAGTATAATGATGTATTTCTTCTCTCAATTGCCAGTTGTTGATGCTGTAGTCTCAGACAATAGAAGAAAAGAATTGAATTTAAATCTCTACCCATCTCGCTTTCTTCCTCTCTCTTGTGCACCAGTTAAGAAATTCAAATGTTTCTGCCATTATAAGGTGTTTAGAAAAAAAAAAAAGACTCAATCCATTTTTTTTTTCTCTAGTCTTTATCTTTAGAGTCAGGGAAAAAAAATATATAACTTCTGCAGTTAGTTTAGAGGCTTTGGCGGTGTCAAGGTTAGCATCTTAGGGGTGCAGTAATACCTTTCCCTCTGGTCAGGGCTGGGAAGATGCCTCCCGTGGTAGAGCACACAGACCCCTGGTCTTCACTGTGCTATGCAAGGGGGTGCACTAACAGCGAGCCTGCAGATGTCTCCAAAATTAGTTCAGCTTCTTATGGGAGTACTTTCACCAGGACACATGGATGTATTCCCTGAGATTTTCAACCGACCCTTTTAGGACTTTGAAATAGTATTTGCTTTTCTTGCAAATAAGCTTTTTATTTTTTGTATTTATCTAACTAATGGTATCAGACTTATTAGAATATTTTATTTAAATAGTCTGTTGAGTACAAGGGTAAGACCAGGGCTCAGGGCCTTCTAATAGCTGGGGACCAATGTATGAGCCACAGTTGTGTTACATTCATAAATGCACCAGAGCCAGGGCACTTCAAGTCTATGTATATGATTTTTATTAAGCAAAAGAAAATGCCACTTTTCAAATAAAATACACATTGTGTAGCCCTCAGTTCTTGGGACTTAACGACACATTCTATAGTGCCAATTTTCTTCCTCTTTTTAATTTAGGTATTTCCTCTGTGAGTTTAGACCTTGAATGGACCTTTGCATCATCTAATCCAAATTTCGTTGATTTCCTGGATGATGAAAGTGAGACCCAGAAAGAGGAAGTGATGTGTTAGGGTCCAGCAGATAGTGGCAGAGCCAGGCTTTAGGTCCCCATTCTTCACGGAGAGCACATCATTCCGTGTTATAACCATTCATTTTAATGACACCTGTCAGTTCAGCTGGGTCGAAGCAGTCATTTTGCTGATTTCTCAGTTTATTGATTCTTTTAAGGTGTAATTTCCTTGAGGGGAAAGGCCTTGTGTGATTAATTTGCTCTTTATGGTACCTGGGAGAACTTTACAAAAAATAATGAGAGTTTATGATACACATCACACTCCAGCAGCAAGGCAGCATAATTTTTTAAAACCTATTTTGGGTATCATAATCTTGACTGCCAGTGTTCACTGTAACAACTCCAGAAGGGAGTCAGTAAGTTGGAACCCTGTTAACAACAATGAGATTTCTTGAGAAGAATAGAACTCATATCACAGATACAATTTGACACGTTTAAGTGTAATTTTATAGACAGCAATTACAAATAACATTTAGTGCTGAGAGTTTAGCTCTGGTTGTCGCATCAAGACCATAGATTTGGTTGTCTTTGGGGGCATTGTTTTCTGATCTGTCATGCTATTTCAAATTTGTGCTTGTTAGCTTTGGAAAGTTTCTTAGTCTAGAAAGAAAGAGGCGCATAGAGGGGAGGGTGAGTAGAGGAGAGTATTTGGTGGGATCTCACCTAATGTGCCCAATGCAAGAGTACATTTCAAAACAATTATGAGTACATTATAAATGACTTATCAAAAAAAACAAGTAAGTGAGGTGATGGTTATGTTAAATTTGTTTGATTTAAGCATTCCACATTGTATATCAAATCATCACATTGTACCCCATAAATGTATATAGTTATGATTTAATAAAGATTAAGTGAAAAACAAAAAACTTTTCTACTAAGGGAAAAGACTTGCTTGATATTTTGTTTACATTTGCTTAGGGTTCACACTGTAGGTACTGGGTAGTTATTATCCATGTTTTGGTAGTAATAGTTACAACTGTTTCTCATTTGCCACTTCACAGGTCAGCACCAGGAGGAAAAAAGACCTGTAATCAATTTCTCGCCCTTTATGGGGAGATGGGGTGCATGTCCCAGAAGGAGAGAAGGCAGGGAGTAGGTAAATAACCAGCCTGACTAAGGGTATTTTATAGGAGAAGCTCCTTATCTGTACAGTGTTTTAGCAAGATGTCTCTGGTTTGAAATGCTTATAGTAAACAAACCTAGAATCTATAGATTTATGGGGCACAGCTTCCTAGAAAATATCTCAGACATAACCCTCTGGATAGAATTCAAAGATGTTTCCTAACCTGAAATGCTCCCTGCTATGAGAGATAACTTATTTATTGCTCTGAAGCAGAGAGGACAAACTGTGCAAAAAGGAAGGACCTGGAGACTTGGACTTGGAATGTCAGATGTCTCTTTGCTGTGCCTGTGCGTCTAAGTCACCTATATTCTCAAAATTATTAGTGATCTTGATGCTGGATGATCACCCTCGATTCGTGTGAATTACCTGGCAACCTGGTCCTCAGGTTTGTTGTCTCTGACTCAGGAGCATGAGATTCGACCTCCTTCACTTCTTTTTCAGTAACGCTCACTGAAGCAGTAAGACCAGTGTCTGTTTCCTGAGGATCATTGCTGCGCATGTCCTGTGCTAGAAATGCTTGGCCTGTGCAAATTTCTTCATTTTTTAAAGGCAGAAAAGACCAACTGGTAGATTGAACATTACCGGAAAAATTCTCTTCGACAGTGAAGAAAACATCACCTCCTTTGGATTCCCACTTTGGAATTCTCAGACATCCTCCTCTTACCACTGCCACCCAGCTTTTTACTGCTTGACAATTCTATGACCACTGTGTTTGTGAGTGATGGGTAGATCACAAGTAGTGGTAGCAGTGTCGAGTTTTCTTTCGCATAACTGACACTGTCTGTCTTTTATATTGTTCTTGAAAGAACAGTGCATTTTGTAGTCATGAACTGAGCATCAGACTGAAGGTTAGATAAAGGTCCCATGCTTTCAATTACCAGTCTGAAATTAAACAAGCACTTTACTTTCTAATCTTCACTGTCTCTTTAAATACATAGTTAAATATTTTTCTTTTGTAGTAAAAGTTCTCAGGACATTTGTGTTTGTGCCTGGATATACACACATGTAAGCATGTAGGAGAGATAGATTGTAAAATCTTGCTGACCTGGGTTTCATAATACCAAGCAGTCAGCGTCATAGCCAAATAACCAAATAATTTATAATTGATTTTTAGATAACGGCACAGAATACTTTATGACTATTTGAACTCAAATACTCAATATACACTCAATAAGATAACAATGATTCCATTAGACTAATTTGCAGATGGATTTCTGGAACACGCTGTACAAGTAAACCAAATCCATATTAACTATATTCATCTTTATGACTGCTTTTATTAAATTGTAGCTTTATAGCAAGTGACTCTGTATTTCCATTTTCTTTTTTCTTTTGTTCAAAGGGAAAGAAACTTTTTAAAGTTAGAAAATGTGTTTGGCTGATGTCTGAAATTCTGACTAAGGACAGAAAAAAACCAATTCATCAGCTTCTATAGAGGGATAAAATTGAACTAAAGTAAATTAAAGAAATTTATTTACCATTTTTAACTCTGGCCCTTATCTTATATTGTTTTTCCTAGTATGTAGCTAAAAGAAGAGTTTTAAAAATATATAAAAGTGACAAAAATCCAAGATTATATACTTTTAAAGCATCTAACTTTAAGAAAATAAAATTTCCCAAAAGTGTGTTTAATATTAGCTGCGTAAAGTTTACGTGTGAGTGCTGCTAGGCACTGTCCTTGACACTAGAGATACACCAGTGAAGAGAAAAGATAACTCTTGCCTTCATGAAGTTTGCATTCTATTGGACAAGAAAGAGGTTATCAGCTTCTGGAAGATGTCTCAATATGCAACTTATAAGATACATTTAAAACTGATAAATGAAAAAACAGAAAGCAAGGCAAGGAAGGAGGTGTCCTGGTCAACTCAGGCTGCTGCCACAAAATACCGCAGACTGGGGGGCTTATAAACAACAGAAATTTATTGCTCACAATTCTGGATGCTGGGAAGGCCAAGATCAAGGTAGCAGCATATTCAGTGCTTAATAGGAACCTGTTTCTTGTCTCCTAGATGACGCTCTCTGTGTCCTCACATGGTAGATAGGGCAAGGCAGCTCTCAGGGGCTCCTTTTGCAAGGACACTAATCCCATTCATGAGGGGCCTGCCACTGCCACCTAATCACCTTCCTGAGGCTCTGCTTCAGGAAGCAGATTAAGTTCTGATTAGGTTTCAACATAAGAATTTTGGGTGAACACAAATATTCAAACCAGAGTAGCTGGCTAGTGAGTTCTGGGAGTTGGAGACTGTTGAGATTTTAAATAGAGTTATTAGGACCTACTTACCAACAAGGAATTTAATCAAAGAAGGTGTGGGAGTGAGTTTTGTGACTATTTGGGGAAGAAAAGAAGAAACAGCTGGTGAAAACTCCATGGCATGTCTCCAGTGTTTGAAACTTAGCCAGGAGGCAATTTAGAGAAGTCAAAGATAAGATTAGAGAAGCAATGGTGTGTGTGTGTGTGTGTGAGAGAGAGAGAGCACGTGTGCTAGGGAGCATGCCGCACATGTGTGAACATCTGTTTAGGCAGAGATCGTGTGAAGCCTCATGGACGATTATGAAGAATGTGGCTTACCTGGAGTGAGCTGCGAAGGTACTGGGGGGTTGTAAGTGGAGGTGCAATCTTACTTAAGCAAATTGAAGTATTCTCTGTTGGAGTAGGATAAAGACTTCACAGGTATATCCTTGAGGCCACAGATTAGCAAGACTAGATAAGATTAAAAGGGTCATTTTGGTCACAATATTGAGAAGAGAGAGAGAAGCAGAGACCCTTCTGGAAGATGTGACAATAATCTAGGCAGAGTTGATGGTGCCTTGGCTGAGGGCGGGAGTGATAGATGTGGTGAGGTTGTTTGAATTCTGTATTTATTGCCAAGATGAGTAAATAGAAATTTGCTGGCAGATCGAATCTGAGATATTAGAGAAAGAGAGACGTTATAGACAATTCCAAGGTCTTTACCTTGTGTCTGGAAGGATATTGACAACAACTGAGATGAGGCTGGATTTACAAGAGGAGTTTAGGATCAGTTCTGTGTATGGTAAATTTTAGATGCTTATTAGACATTCAAATGGAGATCGAGTAAGTTGGTAGTTGAATATGCGACTCTGAAGTTATAAATTTGGAATCCCCAGTAAACAGATAGTATTTAAAGCCGTGATCTTTGGATAGAATCAGTGGGAAGAGACCTAGGAAAGAGTTCTAGGAAACTTTAGTGTTGAGAAGTTGAAAAGATGAAGGATTAGGAAAAAGCACAGAGATAGAGCACCAATGGGAGCGGGGACAACTGAGTGAGGGGAATGTCTTTGAAGGCAAGTGAAGATGGCTCCAGGGAGGAGGGTCATCAGCTGGTTCCACTTTGAGATTCTACTCTGAGCATTTAGAAATTCTCTAGTATTTGCCACTATATCCCCCAAAGGTGGGAAACTAGTATAACAATTGCAACATAAACGTTATTTAAAATCAAACATTAACCTCTAAGAAGGGAGTCTGATGTTCTTTTCCTTTATTATTCTTTAGGAGAAATATTACAGTGAACTCATATTCCTGTGCAGCTTTTACATGATGGGACGTGTATATGTAGTGGGTGTATGAATGCACATATACATAGTATGTATGTAACAATCATTGATCTGACTTGGGTCAAAATGCAGTACTTAAAGTTTAATAATTAATTATGAACGTATCCTTTAAAAGGTGACGAGAATACGAGTGGTTTCTTACCAACTATGTGCTAATGTAGAGGATGTTTGCTTTCTGCATATCCAGTCATGTCCTTCTGGGTCCTGAGGTTATTTTTTCACTTTGTTGTACGTTTGGGGAAAGAATTATTCCTTTGCAAGTGTGTGAAATCCGTGAAGGAAATGGGACATTGCACTAGATGATCTCTATAGCCTCCCCCCATTCACAGGTTCTAAGAATAATGGAATAATGCTTCTACCTCTGGCCTGTATTAAGGCAAGCTGGGTAGGGTGAGAAGTTAGCAGCCCTGAAAATAAGCTGGATTAACCCCACTGCCATTTCTCTTAGGCAGAAGGCAGCTTAGCTTTTTTGGAGCATATAGGTCATCAGCAAAAGTTAGATTATAAAAGTCTTCAAGTCACAGTCATTCCATACAGTAATAAAATTGAATGTGATTCAGGGTTAAGAGTGAGGGAAATGGATTTCTAGTTAAGAGCCATGAAAATCAGCACTATTTCACATAGTTTAAATAGACTGCTATTCTCAGTTCAATATAGCCATTCATTCAGTTCAGTCTCCCTGAGTTCAGAGGTAATAAAAAGATACACATTTTTCTACAAATTCAATCAATTTCAGAAGGGCCTATAATTTTTAAAGCTATTTTTTGTTTAAATTGCATAACTACTAATTTTTCACTGACAATTTTGAAGAGAAATATGACAACCCAAAATCCTTCCCTATCAGTTTTAAGACTCCACAGAGAAAGTATGAGAGGCCATGATGCCAAGAGTGGTCTTTTCACTTTTCAATCCTTTTCTAATGTTTCAAAGAGATTGTAAAATTGGGCAGAACCTTCTGAGAGTATTGGATCAGAAGTTTCCTCCTCAACAATGATTCTTTTGTTATTAGTATATTGTAAACTGAACCTATTTGAGAATGTTCCAGAAGCTTGTCTCATTTAAAGAAATTTTCTTCACATTTAAAACTAGTAATGGATTAGGCTTATCAAAATTGTCTGAGGATGAAAGCTGATTTCATGGTTAAGATGGAGTGAAGTAAATTAGAAGTATTCACTGTTGGCATGGGATGGGAACTTCATAGGTGAGTCCTTGAGGCACAGATTAGCAAAACCAGACCAGTTATTACCTAAGGGTCCAGAAGAGAATCCATAGGTTTATTTTCAAACTTTAGTGTTTGGCAGCAAGATGTTTGCTCTGCCCATGACCAGGTGATCACAAGTGAGGCACCTGATTAATAGACAAAGACTTATTTGGATGTGTGAATTAAGCAGCAAGGATTGAACTAGAAAATGTTCCCTAAACACAAGTTTCTGTGAAGTAGCTATTTAGCCTCCAAGTCGACACAAATTCTCTTCTCTCTGGTTTCATAATCTCTGTGTTTGGGTTTTGCTATATCTGTGTATGTGTTCTTGTTGAAAAATGGTTTTTTAATTGTTCAATTGCTTGTTTGTGGAGCCTGGGATTCCTTCCAGGGAGCTCATCTTGTGAAAGGAGTCCCGGGGCCAGGTGAGGTGCA
>NW_003852650.1:349673-362271 GCF_000181295.1 Otolemur garnettii | reverse complement strand
GCCCAGTGGCAGGCAATGTACAGCCTGTCCTGGCGCCCCACGGAAATGCCCACTCGCTGCCCATTCACGATTTTTCTCCTGAAGTTCCTCTGACGATCCAGCAGTGCCCAGAGCAGAGGCAGGCTCCACAGTGCGCGCACTGGGCCCGGCTCTGCAGGTGAAGACGGACCACGCACCTTTCACTGGCCTGTGGTCTCCACCCCTTTACCCCTGAGGCTGATGGTGCTTGATGTGATGTTAGGGCCAGGTGAGAGCCGTGTCCTCACTTTCACATTCCCAATAGACTTCACCCACAATCTGGGGAGAAAACTATTTAAAAAATTAAAAAAAAATTATAGAGAATTTAGAAAAATGAGAATAATATAAGGAACCAGTTAAAATATTCCTCAAATCAGAGGAACAAGGCCGTGGTCTCTCCTGCGTGGAGCGGTGCAGTCACTGCATGAATGGGAGTGCTCCATCCTTCAGTCTCGGAAGATGATCTGGGTCCCTCCTTTCTGCAAGCCAGTCCTTCACTACTGCAGGTGTCCTCCCCTCTAGTCCTCCAGACGCTGCTCTGCAGTTTAGGGTCCTGTCCCCTGGCTGGGCAGCTTCCCTCATCTGGGCCCCCTTCTGGGCTCAGCTGGAGGACAGAGCTGCAGAGAATCACGGCTCTGTTGTCTTACCTGCCATTCACTTCCTCTAAATTCTTTAACTAGGAAAGAAATATATTCATGTGGTTAAAAAAAAAAAAAATCAAACAACACAAGAAGACATCAATGCAAACTCAGTTTTCTTCTGACTCCTTATCCCTAACTCCTAGTCCTTCCCAAAAGAGGCAACTATTTTATGAAGACCTCTTTCTTTCAGAAATAATCGTGTGCGTTAGCAAGGATAAAGTGTATCTGGCCCTTTTCTCTTCCTCGCGCCCTCAAATTATTTGTGTTGAACAAGAAAACAATGGAATATGTGAAACCCAGGGCTGCATCTGGGACGGGAGCTGGGGTCAGTTCTGGTCCCTCCACACCTCCTGGCTACCCCACCTGCCCGAGGGGTTCTGAGGCACCTGCTCCCCAACCCTCCTTCCACTGCCATGTTCCCAGAGGTCAGCGTGTCTAGAGTGAGGCATGGCCATGGCTGTCCCGGTTCAGGCTGGCTGCACCACAGTGGCACATGTGGCTAGGGACTGGGCTGCAGCCTCTTCCCCACCTGCCATCCAGGTACTGCGTACTGGTTTGGAGAGTCAGTCCCTGGGTAGCCACCCATTGGCCTGAGGTGGGGTGGGTCTGTGGGAAGGAGTGCAGGTTCTGGGGCTGGTGGAAGGGGAAACCCATGAATCTGTGAGTCACACTGAGTCAGGGATGGGGGCCCTAAATGCTGTGAGGTCCCACACTCAGCCAGAGTGTCCCCATGCTGTGTGTGGGGGACACTAAATAGCAAATGGAAATCACCAGGACAGGGCCAGAGAGAGACTATGAAAGAAAATGGAGAGTCCTGTAGTTCAGTGTCTTTCATGATCCTTTTTCTCCTGCCTTTAAAGCATGGGATCCCACTTTTTCATTTTGTGCTTGGCCCTGCAGACTGTGTGGCCAGTCTTGACCAGGCCATCATCAATACGCCTTACCAACCTCCGTGGTTTCTCAGTGCAGGAGCCAGCCTCCTGTGTCTCTCTCGCCAGCTGTCTCCCCACTGTTCACGGTGCCAAACATGCTACTCTTCCCAAATCTACACCTTCATCTGAGCAAGTCATGTTATCTCTTACTCTGGAGAGCAAGAACTAGAAGTCACCAGATGGAGAACTCCTCCAGATCCTAACCTGCTTTCTCTCACCCTCTGTGCCTCGAGTTACACTGGGGGGTGCACTCCTTCCTACCAGGGTTTAGCCCCTCCATACCCCAGAGTCCATCCCTTCCTGCCTTCCCAGGACTGAGCCTGGTTATCCCCATCTCAGGCCCCCTATCTGAATATTGGAATAACAGTGGTCCTCATTTTACTACATTGTTATGAAGATCAAATATGTTAACATCAACAGAGTGATTAGAAGAGGGTTGGTGTGAAACATGAGCTATATAAAAGCTTATTTAATAAAATCAAAGAAAAATGTCCTCGCTTTCCTTTTCAAATTTTCCTCTCCTTGACTCTTTTTAAGCAGTAGGTACCCCTCAGGTTCCATGGGTTCTAAGACTATCCCCTCAAACCCGCCAAATGCTCAGGTCCTTCACCCGAACTGCATAGTGTTTATATATGATCTAGTCACATCCTCCCCTATAGCTTAAATTATCTCTGTATTACTTATAATATCTAATACAATGTCTATACATCATTTTATCCGTGTGGATTCACTATAGCACCCATCATGCCACACATTTAGATTTTACATTTTGGAATTTTGTGGAATGTTTTCTCTGAATATTTTTGATCCGTGCTTGTTTGGTTCTGTGCAGAACCTACAAATATGGAGGCCAGACTCCTCTTTCTCTGCCATCTAAAACCTTCCTTGACCCCAAACTTCCTCTACCTCTTTTCCATTTTCTGTAGCAAAATTTCTCTGGTGTTAGCTATGCGTACTCACCTACTCACTCCTGAACTTGGAACAAGATGGTGTCTGTTCCACCATTCACGGAAGTTGATCTTGCCATGAAAATCCGTATGGAGAAGACATGTTATCAAACCCAATTTATACACACTTTAAAAAATATTTGACCTTTCTTGAAATTTTTTTTACCACTTCTTAAAAATCTCTTTTCATACAATGCCTTCTCTTCTCTCCTCTTCCTTCTCCACAAGTTTCTTCTTAATTTCCTTCTCAAGTTTCTTTTTCACTGACCACCACTGAAGGTAGATTTTTCTCAAGGTTCTTTCTGCCCTTCTTTCTCAGTGGACATCTTCCTGGAATGGTTCCTTCCAATCTCATAGCTGCAAGGACCATTTGTCAGCTGGTGATACCCACATATGTAATGAAAAGCCAGTTTTCTCCCGTGTCCCAGATTAATAGTCTGACAGACATAACCACTTAGATGTCCTTCAGATATTTCAAAGTCAGAGTGTATATAATATAATTGAATGCACTACTTCAACCTGCTGAACACCAAGAGTTCTGTTCAATTATTTCTCTTATCTTCAGATAAATTTCATTCTCTCTTTTAATCTTTCATGATCGGACTCTTGGCTGCCTCTCCAACCTTTAACCTTTTCAGACCCCCATCTTGACCTGTGGGCCACAGCCCACGTGGACGTGGGTTCTCCCCTAAATACACAGAGCTCATGCTTCAGTGCCCTGTTCACAGAGCCACTTCCCTTCCTGCTTCACGGTGAATACCTGGTTATCTTTAGATTCTCTATCAAGTCTGGACCCTCTGGGGCTTGAAGCCTGGGTCAGGTCTGGTCCCTCTAATGCAAAAGGACCCACAAACTCAGATGAGCAAGTATTGTCACTCTATTTTTTTCTTTACCTTAAGGCTATTTCTGTCTCTATGCCTCTGTTCTACCTGGCTAGTGGGAACCTACACTGCCCTTCCTGGAGTTGCTCTCCTCCTCTGGAGTAGAGGCAGCCACGTGGGGATGTGGCCTGGTTATCCAGGTTGCTGACAAGCATCTGTGTCCTTTTTCCAGTGGCAGCTCAAGCACTGTGATGATTCTGCAGTACTCTCGGGCATGCAGGTTCTGGTCAGGTTCTTAGCACTTCCTGACTGTAGTATCGCAACCAATCATCTGTCCCTGGGCCTTCTCCCATCTCTCAGAGTCCTGCTCAGAAGGCTGGCTACGTTCCTGTTGCCCTCAGAACCACAGACTGCTCTCCTGTTCACACATAGCCAGGCGATGCCTCTTCCTCTGATGTGGTGAGGACTCCTACTCTTACTGGCATTTGTCTGTACTCTAGAACGGTGAGTGCATGGAGAGCATCTTAGGTGTGGGGAGATTTTCAAAAATCACCAATTAAATTATTTTTGAAAGAAATTCAGAACAAAGAAAGTATATATATTTTTTAATTCCTGTTATGATCAACATAATTTAAGTGTGTCGCAGAAGCTCAACTATAGGTTCGAGTGTGCTGTGAGATAAAAAACGTTGAGAAACCTGCTCTAGAATCTTCTTTTCACAGTTAGCTCCCCTGAAAACTTTCAGTTATTCTAAGGCACATATTGAGAACTCAGCTGCCTACCCTACGGGGTGTGGTAGTTACTGTCAGAGTGACACAGGTCAGTGTAGGAGACAAGGGGACAGTAGTGGTGGGGACGGGGCTTATTTAAAGGTGTAGCCTTACTCAGCTCCAGCTGAGTGAAATCTCCAGGTGTACAGTTTGTAGAAGTTCCAGATTTTTCAGGGGAAACTGGAAATTTAAAGTCTTGTATAAAGTTATCATTTTTTATGTTGACAATTAATTCTAAATTAATGATAATTGTATTTAAGTCAAATAAATTATCTCATGTACATCCCATGGACTGCTGGCTTGTGATTTTTGTCCTGAGGGCTAGACTTTTGTATAAGAAAAGCCATAAATCTTATAAGGTACTTCTGTTGACATGTGGACAGAGAGGGAAATATCAGGGGCAAGAAATCCTAAAATTTCTATCCTACCACACCTTTCCTGACTCCTATCTCTCTGCCACCCTAAGCAGAAGTGAATAACTTTCCTGTGGGACCATGCCGTTTTCTGCACTGAGAGAGGTCAGAGCACCCAGGGGCGCCACTCTAGGCTAAGAGTAGCTTTGTGTTTTCAGCCTGTTTGCTGACACATCTCTCGCCTACTAAATCCCTTGGAGTGGGAACTCCATTATTAATTTCTGTTTTTCTAGTGCATGTAATATATGTTCTGAGCAGGGCTTTGAAGGCAAAAGGGGAGTGAACACTCAATGCAGGAAAGAAAAATACATGCAAGTTCAGAGAGCCACAAACCACCAGTGGTTTTGGTTTTTAATCTTGTAATGTTTTAGTTTTCTAGGAGATGAACTAATAGCAGGAAAAGGAAAGGAAGGGAGGGAAGGAAGGAAGGAAGATGAAGACATGCAAAGCACCTGTACATCACTTTAGCAGTTTATATTAATCTTTAGGTCATAGGGAACCCATGAAGTTATTTTAAAAAATAGAAATAAAATAATTATATTTTATATTGAAAGATTGATGGAAGGGGTATATTTTATGGTATTTTGCTTCTGTGATGGCCCAAAATTGCTGAATGCTTTCCTACATTTTGGTAATATCCCACATTTTGAATTTTGCTTTCCCAAATTTTGATTCTCATTCCCAGGTCCCCTTGAAGCCTGAATACAGGTGTCTGACCTCAGTCGCACCATCAGCTGCACCTGTGCAAGAGTTGGCTTTGGCCTGAACATCAGAGGCGTTGGCTAAGTGTGGGGAGACTGCTCCTGCGGCAAGTACAGAGGCAGGCTTTTGGTTCTCTGGACACAGTAGTGGCAGAGTCCCTGACCTGTCTCTGTCCTCCCAGGTGCCAGGTGGTGACAGCCCTGGGGCTTTGAGAAGGCTCTGGGGTGTGGTTGGGCATTTTCTATTGCATAAATTCAGATCTGGATTCCTGGCCCTCATGGAGAGTCTTTAAGCACCTAAGTACATGGAGATTTTGTTACTTGCAATGAAGAACATGGACCAATACAGGTGATTTCAGTGCCATCAGCTTTCCAATGACGGCTGATTAGGGCCTGTGTGTGTGTGGGGGGGGTGGGCATAGGGAGGAGGACAGAGCACACATTCAAAGAATGTTAGGAATATTTTCTTACGTAAGTGTTATTAATTAAATATGCAGGAGGCTGAGGAAATGCTCAGGGTCAATCAGGATAAACAGTGAGGAGGAAAGAAAGGAAGTTGAAGGGTGTAATCCTGGATGGCGTCAGCCTTCTACAAAACTGAGCCTGGTCAGGGGGCATGAGCTGCTGGTACGGGAACGGGCTTGGGGCTGGAGGTGGTCGGAAACACTGACACAGTTACAGTGCCCAGCAGCCTGGGAGTGGGAGATGGGGAAGTAAACAACTGGCTGGTCCTGGCTTTTTTAGGGAGGCAAGTAAATCCAAAAGACAGCTGGTAAGACAAAATGATAGGAAAGAATCAAGGAGTCAGAGCAAGTTCCTCCTGTCATTCAAGGTCATGTCTGTATCCTCAGACACTCAATAACCATTTGTGGTGGGAATGAATGAATCAGATGTTACCAGAGGTAAATAGGGAACTAGAGAGAAGAAGCACAGAATTTAAGATCTTGCCTCTAATGCTAGACCTTTGCTTCCTCTCATTTGCATACTAAATGTAGGGCTGCAGATGGCTCCATGTTATTACAGCTGCTGAATCGACTTACGTTGGCTGCAGAATTCTATTGCCCTTGCCACACAAAAAAACCTTGATGTACTGAAGAATTCTCTGGGCTTGTTTCAGAAGACAATAGCAAAAGCAGGATTAATTCAAATGATGGGTTAATATGTACTTTAGGGTCCATCAAATAATCTCTAGGGCAATAAGAGATCTCTTTAGGAGGCTGAGTTTAGATTTAAAATCTCCATAGATCCCTCTATTCTCAATCCCATGTTGCCAACTGTTTTATTATTTAGGCATCACTAACTTCTTTGCTAGTTTTGATTAGGTGCTGAACATTTTGCAGTCTCTCTTTTTTTCCTCTGCTTTCCATCCTTCTATTTTTAATAAAGAGGAAAGAGAGAGCATCTTCTCTACCTATTAAAATAATTTTACCTTTGCATCTGCATGTTTCTCACTTTTCATAAATTGTGAAAATGTAACTATTGTAACGAATGTGCAGCGACATGTCTGGGAGTCTGTCTGAGATAGCACAGCTCGTCCTCACATTTAGGAGATCCCAAAAGACCAATGAAAAGTGCTGAATGATTCAATAAGAGCTTGCGAGGAAAGGTTAAATGGATTTGGATTATTCATTCTGTATCATGAGGGAATTTGCTAAAAATAATATTAATTTGTCTTAGACAAAGTGATCTGTTTAAGAGAAACTATGATAACTTTAAATTTTTCCTTCTCTATGAATCTTAAAGAGACATACCTATCTCAGCTAAGTTAAAGGAAGTTCCCTTGGAAATGTCTGATTTTAGGGCTCCATCGGGGCTCATCCAGAAAGGGGAAATCACACAGAAATTTGAACAAGAAAAGTTTAACATGAAGAATTATTAATTATAATAGGGAATTAGAGTTATAGGGCACTGGCTAGGAAGAAGTAAAAATAATCCCAAGAGTACAGGACTGGCCGAGATATGAAGCTGTACTGTGGCTGGGGCTCAGGTAAGCTGCTGCGATGGAGGCTTGCTCCTGCCCCCAGGTGTACACCAAGTCCTTGTTGGAGGAGGCACAGCTGTGGTTCAGTGAGAGGCTTAAAGCTGCTGGAAATTCACCACCTAGGGGACAAGAGAAAGCTGTTGATGGGATGGTGGCTCAGGAGGAGCACCCTGCTACAAAGCCTCCTTGAGAGGGGGATACTAAGAGAAACTGCTGGCTGCTGTGCACTGTAGGAGCTGGCCATGGAAAAGCTGGGAGTGCTGTGTGAGCTGGGCCTGAAGATGCTGTAGGTGCAGCAGAAATTGGGTAGTGGAGAAACCACTTGTGAATAGAACAAAACCACTTCTTCCTGTGGTGGAAGAAAGCCAAGGGAGAAACCACACGTGAATAGAAGAAAACCGCTTCTTCCTGTGGTGTCTCTCCAGTGCCCTCTACTGGCAAAGTTTAGTATCGTGTCACCTGCCACAGCAAAACAATGAAAAGATCCAGATCCATGTTTTGCAGAACAGGCAATGAAGGGTGATTTTGGATGAGGCAATACACTGATAACTGATGCAAGGGCTATTTTTGAGATGGTGACAGGTCAGATGTAAGGTAGGTTAAGAGAAGAATTCTAGCTTTGGTTCTAGCTGTGTGGTCTCTCAGTATGCAACAAGAAAGCTGATATGATGACATAGATCCCATGTAATTCTAAACAGTCTGTCTCTGTTCTGCCTCTTGTTCCTTACTGAGTGTACACTCCCTTGGAATGAGTCTGTTAGCCCCCTGGACTAGATAGACCTTTTCAATTTTCAGGGGTGTTGATGATGTCTCTTTATTATTGTTGCCAATCTGAAAAAAATACTTTATTAGTTTAGATTTTGTGATTAAACATTTCTGAATCTTTTCTTGTTGCTAAATGTATAATAAAAGAAGACTTGGCCCTTTGCTCTGTATTGTGAGGTTTTTGGTTATTCAAGGAGACTTTCCAACCTCTAAAACTTGGGTATTTAACATTTAGAAATATTGTTTACATTGTAGCCAGAGCTGGGGAAAAAACATTTCTTTCTGTTCAAATATATCTGTGCCTCCAAAAATCTTTCTATTGTTTTTGTATATCGAAGGGAAATAGGCATTATAAAGTCACTCAGTAAGTCTTTTAAAACTTTTTGGTGTACAGCTGTCTGTCCTTATCCATTGTTTCTCTTTTCAGAGTTTTAGTTACCCACAGTCAACTGCAATCCAAAAATTACAGTATTTTTGAAAGAGAATATTCACATAACTTTTATGACAGTATATTGTTATAGTTGATTTATTATTAGTTATCATTGTTAAACTTTTAATATATAAATTAAGCTTTATCATAGATATGTATGTAATAGAAAAACAGTATGTATGGGGTTTGTTAATATTCACAGTTTCAGGCATCTCCTGGGGCCCAAAGATAAGGAGGGATTAATATATCTTCCAGAAACTGAGAATGAGGATGATTGGGCAAAGAATTCTATCACAGGTCAGTTGGTTTTTAATTTCTGCTTTCTACAGAATTGAGGGAGATCCTTGGGTGCTTTTTAGTTGATGTATCATTAAAAAAAATGACTTGAAATGATATATCACTTCATATTTTTGGAGGATAACTTAGAAGGCATTTAAAGACTTCAGTAATATTACTATAACAAAACTCTGTCCATTTCCATCTACTTACTTAGATGAACAAAGTTTCTCAGCATTTGCTGAGTGGAAAGTAAAAAATATAAATATAATTTTTATTGTACATGTCTCATCCTGACAATGGGTAATATTTACCCATAGATGCACAGACTAATTAAAAAAATAAAATAGACTCATTAGAAGCTTTTCCTTCATTTTCTTTCTTTTCTTCCCTTCCCTTCCCTTCCCTTCCCTTCCCCTTCCTTCCTTCCCTCCTTCCCTTCCTTCCTTCTTTGACAGAGTCTCACTTTATCACCCTTGATAGAGTGTTGTGGCATCATGGCTCATTGTAAGCAACCTCAAACTCTTGGGCTCAAGTGATCCTCTTGCCTCACCCTCCTGAGTAGCTGGGGCTACAAGTGCCTGACACTACATCTGGCTATTTTTAGAGATGGGATCTCGTTCTTGCTCAAGCTGGTCTCGAACTTCTGAGCTCAAGCAATCCATCTGTCTTAGCCTCCCAGAGTGCTAAGATTATAGGTGTGAGCCATTGCATTTGGCCCAAATGCTGTTTTTCTAATGACAAATTGCTGTTTTTCAAATGCCAATTATGGTTGGCAGAATTCTAAAAATGCCTTCCTCAAATTCCTGGCCTCTGGTTATTCAGTCGAGTATGAACCTAGGTACTTCTGTGAAATAACTTTGTAGAGTTAAATTTACTAATCAACAATCAACTTGTTTACATTAATAAAGGGCGATTATCCTGGGTTATCTGGTGGACTGACCCGATGTCAACACGTGCGTACTTAAAAGCAGAAGCATCAATCTGAGAGATGTAGCAGAAGAGGAAACAGAAGAGCTTTGGTGTGAGAAGGATACATTGTACCCTTGCTGGTCCTAAGGCCTCCTTGCAAGAACCAGAGAGAAAGTGTGAGGAGCTAAGGGTGGTCTCCAGCCCATACTTAGCAAGGAAAGAAGAGGCCTTCAGCCCTACAGCTGCATGGAACTAAATTTTGCCAGCACCTTAAATTAACCTGAATGTGGATTCTTTTCTCGAGTTTCCAGAAGAGAATACAGCCTGACTCAACCTTAATTTTGGCTTGTGAGACTCTAAACAGAGACTTCTTTTATTTATTTTTTATTTCAGATTAATATGCGTATACACATGATTAGTTACATTGTTTGTGTTTGTTAGGTGAAGTGCAAGTTGCAGTTGAGCCCTTCACTGAGGAAGTAGGCCATATGCGCCTACATTGTGCCTGTTAGCTGAGAACACATAAATCTTCCTCCCTTCTCCCCTCTTTCCCCTCTGTCCTCCCCTGGCCCCCACTTGAATTTAATTGTGTTTTTCTTTTGTGTGGGCAGGTAGTTGTTCATCTACTGGTGTCATATTAGTATTGAGTACATAGGATACTTGCTTTTCCCTTCATATAATGCTTTACTAAGAAGAATGTGTATCAACTCCATCCAGGTAAATCTAAAAGCTGTAAAGTCTCCATCATTTTTATGGCTGCATAGTATTCCATGTTATACATATGTCACAGTTTATTAATGCATTGTTGGGTTGATGGGCACTTGGGTTGATTCCACATCTTTGCAATTGTGAATTGAGCTTTGATAAACATTCTCATGCAAATATGCTTATGGTAAAATGATTTTATTTTTCTTTTGGTTGGATATCTAGTAATGGGATCCTTCTATCAAATGGAAAGTCTACTTTTAGCTCTTTGAGGATTTTCCATGTATCTTATAGAGGCTGTATTAGTTCACAGTCCCACCAACAGTGTTAAAAGTGATCCCTTTTCTCCACATCCACACCAGCATCTGTAGCTTTAGGACACTGGGGTTAGATGATACCTCAAGGTGGTTTTTATTTGCATTCCTCTGAAGATTAGGGAACAATGAGCATTTTTTTATGTGTTTGTTGGCCATTCAACTGTCTTCTTGAAGGTTCTGTTCATGTCTCTTGCCTAATGGTAAATGTCATGGGTTGCTCTTTTCTTGTTGGTTGATTTGAATTCTGCATAGATTCCAGTTACCAGCCCTTTGTCAGATTCACAACATGCAAATATCTTTTCTCATCTGAAGGTTGTCTGTTTGCTTTAATCGTTGTGTCCTTAGCTGTGCAGAAGCTTTTTAGCTTAATTAAGTCCAATTTATTTATTTTTGTTATTGTTGTAATTGCCAACAGAGTCTTCTTCATAATTTTTTCCCCCAGGCCAATATCATCAAGAGTTTTTCTCATGTTTTCTTTTAGGATTTCTATAGTTTTGTGGCAGACACTTCTAACTCACAGAACAGTGAGGTAATGCATGGAGGTCATTTTAAGCTAGGAAATTAGTGGTAATTTGTTATAGTAGCAATAAGAGCAAATAGTTACTTATTCTCAATGATATCTAATTAACATATTCAATGTATTTTATGTTGTTTTGGTTCCAATCAATAGTAGTATTAAAATAGACAACAGTGGCTGGGCGTGGTGGCTCACACCAATACCAGCACTTGGGAGGCCAAGGCAGGTGGATTGCCTGAGCTCACAAGTTTGAGACCAGCCTCAGCCAGAGTAAGACCTTGTCTCTAAAAATAGCAAGGCATTGTGGCAGGCAAATATAGTCCAGGATACTTGGGAGTGTGAGGCAAGAGAATTGCTTAAGCCTGAGAGTTCGAGGTTGCTATGACCTATGACACCACAGCACTCTACCAAGGGTGACAAAATGAGACTCTGTCTCAAGAAAAAAAATAGACAACATTTTGAAAGAAAAAATCTTTCATACTTAGACTTAATCACAGAAAAATAGTCACAGAAAAATAAATTTTAATTTCACTTTATATACATATTTTTGTAATAGGGAACTATGAAAGAATAATAAAAGTATCATTAAGTGCGAAATGTGTTACATTAGGATAAAATTCTAAAAGGAAAGGGGAGTGGAAATAAGAATATGTGGAGCAAAAAGAATAATAGAATTTTCACTGTTAAAGTCGAGCTTGTTAGTGTATATCTTAGAATGAATAAGAGTGGGTGTCAAAATAATATGGTATATTGCACTGGCTATATTTATAGGAGTGATCTCATAGTTTTATTTTGAAAATCATTATTTACACTATACTAGAAATTATATATTTTGCATCTGTCTGAAATTTGTTGAAAAATTTTTGGTATCATCTTAAAAATACTCAAAAGAGCATATACTTTTCCAGAATTCCTTCAAAGAATGGGCAAAAAAGAAAGTTTGAAGGCCATCATGTTGGGGGCCTCCGTCTTTTTTTAGTTTGTAGACAGCAGTACTTTCCAGTTGGACTGTATCTGGGGGAGGAAGCACAAGAGGCTGACTTGGTTTAGTCATTCACCAACTAGTTTATCTATTCACAATCATCAAGCCTTAGAGGACTCCCATCATAAGTTTAACTTACATGAGTCCCACTATATTCACTCAGCAAATTAAAGTGAGAAAGACTAACAGGTTGAATCGACTAGACAGGGCTGTTTGGTTTCTGCCCAGTGTATGCATATTTTGAGTGAGAGTAAGATGATGTCTCATGTCCTGGTCTTTCTCTTCAGGCTGAGTTTTATGCTAGTGTTTCAATACACTCATTTTTTTCAAATCATGGCCCAAAGCACAAGTCAAGTAGATCCTCTGATACTAAATGAAAAAGCAGAGCCCATATCAGAACCTATCTTCCATATATGATGCCGGGGGAAGGATATACAGGAACCCTGTCTTGGAGAACACACAGTCAGGCT
>NW_003852650.1:315510-349494 GCF_000181295.1 Otolemur garnettii | reverse complement strand
TCCCTCCCTCCCTTCCTTCCTTTCTTGACAGAATCTCACTCTGTCACCCTGACAGAGTGTAGTGACATCATAGTTCACAGCAACCTCAAACGGTTCAAGCAATCATCATCTCAGCCTCCAGAGTAGCAGGACTAGAGGTGCCCACCAGGATTCCTGCCTAGTTTTTCTATTTTTATAGTTTTTTTTTTTTTTTGGGCAGGGCTGCCACCTCTGGCATATGGGGCTGGTGCCCTACTCTTTTGAGCCACAGGCACCACCACAGTTTTTCTATTTTTAATAGAGCTGGGGTCTAGCTCTTGCTCGAGCTAGTCTCAAACTCCTGAGCTCAACCAATCAACTAGCCTGGGCCTCCCAGAGTGCTAGGATTATAGGTGTGAGCTACCACACCAACCTGTTTCAGTCTTTTGAGTCTTCCCTCTAAGGGTTTTGAATTCATTGACAAATTTTTTAACATTCTGCCTCACCTCTGAAACCTGGTTTTCCTTTGGAATGCTTTATCTTTGTTAATGGTTAGTTTGTATGTTTGGTCACTGATGTTAGACACATGGGATCCTAGCCTCCTGTCTTTCAAGACCCCTTCAAGCCACAGTTAAATTCTGTCAATTCTGCCTCTCCAACTTTTAAATTGTGTCCTTTCTTGGTGTTTGCAAGCCCAGCTGTAATTAAGGTTCTCTGTGCATTGTGCCTTGGAGTTTATGACTGTCTCCTCTGATTCAGCCCTGGAACTCAGTACTCCTGGACAATAATTATAAATGCAAAGATGCCCATGTATGTCTTCCACTTAAAACTCAATTTCACTTCAATCTTAATATTTTTTACTCTTTTCTTTTTGAGGCAATGCCTCCCATTCAGCCATGTTGCTCAAACATTTCATTGTGTTCCATGCCTTCACAGGCTGTGTCTTCTGTAAGACTGGCCTCTCATCCATCTTCTTCTTGTCCAGTCAGGAAACTCACCATTCAAGAATCACTGTGTGTATATACATGGTAGAAATGCCACCACTGCCTACTGGTGCCATCACCTTTTAGCAGTTATTGAGCTCTAGTGCATATGTGCTAGAGAGTGTGATAGGCACTTTCTATGTATGGCCTTTGTTTATATTGCCCAATAACTCAATGAGGTAGTTATTATTACTTCTCTTTTCCAGATTAGAAAGCTAAATCAAAAACATTAAGTAATTTGAATAATGTGTGCCAACTGGTAAGTGGATGGGCCAGGATTCAGAGCCTGGGAATCTGACTCTGGAGCTCCCTGATGGAACCTGGGGCACAGTCATGATGGGGACAGGGGTTCAGTCACTCAACCCCTCCACAATACTTCCTTTCTAAAAGGAGGATCTTAATACTTCCTAGCAGTGTTCTTATGAAAATTAGCAAAAGATATTGGAAGGAAACTGCTGGGTCTTTGTGATAAATAAATGCCAGCTTTTGGAGATTTTTCCTTTTATACCCCATAATATAGTTAACCTAAAGCTTGAAAACTTTGCTAAAGGAAACAATAAAAATAAAACTAACATCCAGGTAACACGAAACTAGAAAATTTGGTCCAGGAAATAGTGATGGCTTAGAGTTACACATATGTGCTTCAGAACAACCCCAGCTCTACTAGCTAGTCTGCGACCTTGACTGTAGTCTGAGGTTTAGGCTCTTCCTATGTAGACTTAGAAACTATGACATTTGTTCGATAGAACTAAAGAGTTGTGAGAATTGAATTTATTCATAAACATATATTTATTTGGCCCCAAGCCAGGTATTCATGGACAGCTAATACTTGAACAGTTGTTGACTTAATCTTCATAGCAAAAGGTGGAGGGTGCTACAATGACTCACATTTTACAGACGACAAAAGTAAGGACCAAAGAGATTAAAGAATTTGTACAGTCACACAGTTGGTGATCAGATAACCTGTTTCCGGAAACTTTCCCCCTGCACTGCATTGCCAGGAGGTGTGAGAGGAGGCCTTATTAGCATGGAGCTTCCAACTTAGGTAGTACACATACAAGGAACAAAGAAATGCATAATTAAAAATAAGTGCTATATAGAAAGTGAACAGTGCACTCAGCAAAGAACAATGGGGAAGGGGTGTCTAAGCTCCACCAAGGAAGGGATTCAGGGAAGTTTTGTTTGAGGACAGTGACATTTATGCTCGAATTAAATGAAATAATATGTTTGTTAAAGGGCAGTCTGGACACCTGGGCAATAAGTATTACTTTTCTTTCATATGTTGGAATAAAACATTTCTTGACTCTACGTGAGTTCTCCCTGCTTATGACTACCTTAAAAGGGAGACTCTCAGTAAAAGGTTCACCTTTGTAACCTTTGGAAGGTTAAAACTTTGGAAAGTGAAGTATCTCAGGAAATATCACCCTAAAATATGAATCCTTGATATAAAGAATATTTTTTAAAAATTAAATGGTTAGTGTATAGTCTTAGAAACTATGATATTTAATGGTTAAATTTAACCATAAACAATGAGTTTATCTCAAGCAATGCCAGGGTTTGAGACTCAACATTCTAACTCTAGAATGGTGGCAGGTCAATCTCTTGAGTCCTGTATTTTCCTTGATACAATTGTCTCCTTAGTTGTGTGTAAGAATTGGCCATCCTAGAAAACCTGCCCTGCCCTTGAACCTGCTATAAGAAAATAGCCAGATACACCATAAACTAAGTAGGGTACCCAAGGGGGGGGGTCATTCTCCTTGGCTTCCTTATTTTAAAAAGATTTATTTTCCATCCTTTTTGAAAACCTATTTACCTATAAATGAGACAGTTCTGTTCCCCTTTCACGAAGGCATAGAAAAGCCAACTAAGATTAGTTTTGGGAGGAAGAGGAGATGGAGAAGACTGTTTAGTAAAAATCACAAATCAACAATCTAATGAATTTTCTCAAGGAATTTGAAAGGAGCAAACCAAGCAACAAAACTCACAAATAACAGACAATATAGGGGATAAATTCCACCTAAAATGGTACCTCAGACTGTGTGCCCCCAGTGCCCTCCAGGGCTGGAAGGTAAATCCTTCCCAAGTGGTGGCCTACTCCCCCTCTTACCTGGGAATCACAAATGAACCCTGAATTCAAACAAGTTTCCCTAGTTCCACACAATCTGTAACTTCCACCCCCCAAAGGCCCCTGAAAACAAAAGCAGCTGAAGCCAGGAAAGCAGTCTGTGAGAGGAAGTCGGGGAAGCTGAGTTGAAGCAGAGCTGTTGACCTCTCTGCTCAGCTCACATTCTTCCCCACACCCCTGCGATTGTCAGTTAAGGTTTCACTCTGATTGCGAGGATGTTTGTCTCAGGAAACTCTGAGGAGGTTGGTCACATGTAGACAATGGACATTGTGGTATTGGTAGAGTAAATGTTACTTTGATGATATGATGTTTCTCTGGAAAATCACCTTTCCGTTTTTTGAACATTTTGCATTGTTAGTGTGAAGACAACTTTGATGTTACTTCCTATCAGATAAAGTTAAAATTTTCTAGGTTAGTTTTCTTGTATTTCGTTATAAAAGTTAGAATTGTAACTGAGGCAGAACAGAATTGAGAGGCTACTCTCACTGTTCTCCAGAATTTGCTGGCCTTTTGACAAATAAAGCTTGTTTAGACCTAAACCCATTCTTCATATTGGCTGAACAGTGGCAGACAGCCAGACCTTCTCCATCTTTAAAAGAACGGAAGGTCTGAAAGCTCCCATTATGGGTGGAATCAGGGTCTTGTAATGCATACCAGGGAGCTTACCTGACAAAAGGCTTGGTGTCCAGTCCAGACACTTTCTAAGTCCATTTTCCTCTCTTTAAATCAGTTCAAGTTGTGGGGAGCTGCATCTACTTTGGGTAGACAGAGGCAGGACTTCCCTGGAGCTAAAACAAGCTATGGTAGCTGCTGAGGCCGTCCCTTGCTCTCTCACTTTGAAAAGAAGTTGCTCCCACCAGGGAAGACCCCCAGATGGCTCTGACCTGTGGCTGCTCCCTGCCTCTAACAGCAGGTGTGTGTGACATTCCACTAGGGGGCCGCTGGGCCCACCTAGGGGTGCCAAAATCTGTTTCTGAAAGTTTAGCATTTGTTCACTGAAGCCATGTCAGAAAAACAGGGACAAGAGGTTTGAGGAGGACGAAAGAGAAATTTATAAATTTGTTAGTAAGTGAGGAGAATGGCAGATTCCTGTTTCAAAAATACCAGCAACCCCACAAAGACTATTTTGAATTAAAGGCAGCAGGCCCTGGGAAGGAGCTTTCCATCTATCTGCATAACCAGAGGGACCCTCCAAAGAAGAATGGCCCTCCCTGTCCCTCCCCTTCCCTTCCCTGTTATGTCCCTATATCCCAGGAAAGAAAGTCAAGAATGCAACCAGAACTGGCTCAAATCATTTAAAACATAATGCTTGTCTCTCAGGTTAATGTAGAAGTTAATTGGTTCCCACTGTCCATTCATCCTCCCTAGCAACCATTTTTGCCCCTAAACAGAATTACCTATACTCATCTTCCCTCCCCTCAAGAAAGGCAGAAAGATGTCTACACTGGGACGTCTAGTAATCACTCTGTGATTCTCCTCATGCATGTAGTAAATAAACTCATCTCTCTTATTAATCTGACTGAATTGTGATTTGATCTTTCAATGAACTTTAAGGGGAAAGAGACCATTTCCCTTCACCCTGCTAAAGTTATCAGAGGGCTCCTATGTTTGAGCAATTGGCATGTAAATGCTTACATGTTACTTTGTTTGCACACGAGATCTTTCACTAGATAATTGGGAAAACCTAGCTATTTACAGGTATTGTCACTTTTGTGCCTTTAACAATTTGTTAGATTTCAAAAGCATTAATATGGTTCTGTTGTTCACAATGGCTTTGAAAAGTATTAAGACTTCTGGAAATTCATTGAGGTCTAGCCAGTGGTGTCTTTGCCTATGCTTTTTATTTCTAAATAATAGATGATTTCTTTGGCAAACCTATCATTTCTAATTTAATGGGTAGTACTTTAGTAATTGAACTAGAATTTTGAAAGTTACAATGGCAGTGAAGGAAATAATAGCAGCAGACTAAAATGAGATAAATGGGGAAAGGAACATACACCAATTACCTCTTTTTGTTCATCTGGTTGTTATTATTGTTAATAGTAATAATAATAAAATGCTAGAAATTGATATAACTGTCTTTTTTATCATCCTTGAAAATATCTTTAGGAATGTTGTGTGAAATAGCAGTTGTAGCAGTATGATGTAAATTATAGTACAGTAGGAAAAAAAGGAAAAACAAAAATAGGCAATAGTGGATTCTGCCTGACAATTGCTGCCTGATATTTTGAAAGCAAAATAGTCACAAATGTTTTTAAGTCATTTCATGGGAAAAAGAAGAAACCACCTGTCCTTCTCCCTTATATGTGGTTTATTGATTAATAACAAATTACAATGTAGCAGGATATCCGTGAGGTGGCCCAGTCTTTTGACACCCGTGCCCTTATGTGATCTACTTCTGAGCATGGGCCAGATTTAGTGGCTCACTTCTAACCCAGGAGATGGCAGAAATAAGAAGGATGTCTCTTTCAAAACTAGTTTGAAAAAGGTTATGACTACTCTTTCTTGCCCTGAATTAAGTCCCTCACCTGGGAGAACCACCTGCCATGCTGTGGAGAGGCCCACAGGAGGAGGTTGGAGGCTTCATTTCTGATACCCATATGAAGGAACCTGAAATGGATTCCCTTTCCCCCCACTATGGCCTGACTGTCCCCCCCACATCCCTGATGGACTGTCTCCTCACAGGAGACCTTGAGCTAGAGGTGATCAGCTAAGTGACACTGAGATTTCTGATTCACAGAAACTATGCTGTGATAAATGCATGTTGCATTAAGTGCACAATTTGGGGGTTATATGTTACACAGCAGTAGATAACTAATACAGTTGGGGAGTATAATAGGAGTGATAAATTTGAGTAGGCGCTCAGTCTCTGAAAACCAGGAGCCATAATGACATGATCCCATCTTCACTGTGGCATGGGGCCCAGAGCACAGGGTAAACTCAATTTCTTGGTTTTGAGTTTCTTTTAATTTCCCTAGATTGAGTCTAAATTGGGATTTGTTATGGTTTGAAAGTATCTCTCAAATTTCATGTGTTGAAAACTTAATCCCCAAATTCAGATGTGGATTAGGAGTTATGGCCTTTGGGAGGTGGGAAGGATTAGATAAGATTACCATGAAGGGGACCCTGCGATGGGACTGGTGGCTTTATAAGAAGAAGAGAGACCTGAGCTGTTCTGCTCTCACTCCCTTTCTCGCCATATAATACCCTCTGCTGTCACAGATGCAGCCTAGTGACCTGGGACGTCCTAGCCTCCAAACAGTAGGAAATAATTTTTATTTTCCTTATAAATTATCCAGCATGTGGTGTTCTGGTACAGCAAAAGTAAACAGATTAAAACAGGATTTTCACTGACAGCAAAATGCTTGGAATCTAGCCCACTAAAGCAAAAGAACATTTACTGGAGAGTCATCCAAAATGGGGCAGATGGAGTGGAATGGGGCTACCAAACCAATAGGAGACTTTGATACCAGCCCTGGAAATAGGCAGGAGCCCACAGTGTTGCAGAAGCCAGGGAGAGGAAGCATGACAACATTCTCCTGGCAGTGACTTGGTTCAGCACACCAGCTCTATCCTGTGTGACCTCTGATGCTACTTTTCACCCTTGCCTCATGATAAGATCCTTTTCTCAGGGGCAGGGTGTCACCATGAATGGCTACAGATCATAAGACATTAACAACGTAGATTAACTTGGAAGCCTGTTCACTTTTGAAGTAAACTGTCAAGTGTGACCTTTAAGTGATCAAGACATGAGGACAGCCCCATTGACCATGAAGGAAAACTATAGAATTTCCTCTGAAACTCCTTCACATGGCATGTAGGAGCACTTAGGACTTCCTTCACCTCCCACAGAACTGGAGCGTGCCTACGAAGAATGACAAGTATTGAATTTCCCACCAGGTTGAATGAGTGGGGCTGCTGTGTAAGGGGAGAAAACAGGAGCCCATATTTTCAACAAACTGTCCTAGAGACAGATGTTTGGGAATCCCATTTCCAGCTATACTCACAAAGTCTCTTATTGTGCCAAAGTTTCACAATCCTCAGAGTTCTTTGGCATGCAAAGGTGCCAGATGGGGAAAAGATGAAGGATGTGACAACAGGAGTACAGAGTATGATGGTTGGCAGGGAAATTGATAAACACAAAATTGACTTACCTGGGCTTAGATATAATGGGAATTCCTTATCATGAGTTTCTGTTGTGGTGCAGGAGGGAGCCACACCAAGCAGGGGCTTTCCCAACCTGGAGTTCTGGGAGCAGAGAGAGGAATGACAGGAGAAATTCACACACAGAAATAATCTACTGAGACCCAGAAAGACAGACATATTATCAGCCTATAGTGAAGCAAATAGGTGCTACCTGGATCCAAAATCTCAGAAGGTTTTTATTAAGATTTTGTGGCATGTGTATACTGAATGAAGTAGGGTTATAATAGTCTCATCACTCAATCATGTGTGTGGTCTTTGGGTTATGAAAAAGACCATGGGATAAAGAACAATAAGGCCAATTCATAGACCAATTCTCAAGGGCAGAACTAAATAGGTAACAAAATTGACTTGGGGAATGGGAGAGAAATGGTTAGGATAATAGTCTTCAGGTTAGATTGTCTCTGCCCACGAGTAATTTTTAATTGCCTTCTACCTCCACTGAGATCCTGTCTCTGCTAAGCTGCTGATTTCTACCCAGATGTTATCAAACTAATTTCCTGTCTATTCTGCCAAACATTCTGAACCCCTGGCCACCATAGGTGTGGTGAGCAGCGAGTAAGGGTGGTGTGGGTGGGGCATGCTGAGGCCATGTGTCCCACATGAGTACTCAGGAATGGCAGCCTACATTTTATTTGTAAACACAAGTTCCTCAAATTAGTAGGAACAATTCCTACCAACAATGCATAACCTACTGACATCAGAAAGAACACTGATTTATTTCTGAGTTGTAAGATATCACTGGTTGTCTTGCATGTATGTATTTGGGTTTGTATGTGGCAATCTGTATGCAACAATTGTAACCTCTGAATTGTACCCTTTGATGAAACAGGACAGCCTCAGTATGCAGAGTTCCCCTCCTTTCTCCTAAACTTTTTAAAGATAGGATTCTATTCTAACTCATAGCAGACTGGCGAACACCCAATGTTGTTGCTGTATATTCCAGGTTGATATTTGACTTCCAACAAACATTTATCAAATTATTTCTGCCTTGACAGCTTTAATTTTGGTTGAGTCTTTGTGGAGCTCAAACTCTTTGACACCCTACTTACTTAGACCAGAGTGAGTCCATTAGCAGTGAGAATCTTCTGAGGGCGGCACCACCCCTAGCCATTAGCTAGGCTTGGAAGACCTTAAAGACTATTGAATCAGTCTCTAATCCTTCCAAGGAGATTTGGGTATTTTAGAAATATATACCAGGATTTGCTGGAGTCTCACACCCCTGTGGAAAATGTAGCCCTCTCTTTCTCAGCATTCTGCATCTAAGGACTGACCTAGAGTGAGTTCCCACACCTCCCTGTCTTATGCTGGGTGAACAGATGTTTATACACCATTGACCATCTGGTGGATTCCTGACAGAGCCTAAGCCACAAAAGCTGGAACTTCCCCACCTCAGAAGGAGCAAAATGAAAAGCCTTCCAGGACCAGTTAGGCATAACAGAGGCCAAAAGAGAGTGGACAGTGTCTGGTGAACTGTGGAGCACACACTCAGTCCAAAGGGGAAGTTGCTCCTTGTGTCCTGCTGATCTCAGTTGGGGATCAATGCTCAGGAAGCTCAATCTTATAATTTTCCAAGATAGAGGTTGAAAATTTGGATTTTTTAAAAATAAAAAATGTGAAATATCCCTAATTTTAAGTAACAGTAACAACTAATTTGCATTTAAAAAATTATACTGTAGCTTTTACACTTAGAAGCAAGATTAACACTGTGGGTCACAGTTATAAACTCTGGCTAGAATTGAGCAACACAGGTCCTGCTAATGCTTCTGATGTGGATAAGGCAAAAATGGCTTTTGATTCTATTCCAAGAAATATAAAGCAAGGAGAAAAAACAAATAGTAAGACATCCACTACTTTCTCAATAAATCACCCTCTTACATCAATTATTGCGTTGTAAGGATTAAGTGACAAATTTAATAATGAAAGCACACCAAGGATAGAGCAGCAAGTCCTAATGTTGTCAATAGGTTCTTGGAGACTGTGACTTTAAGTGGCAGGTTGTACTACAGGTTCTCGAATAACGCCTTTTTTCCACTGCTGTTCATTGCTGTTTCATGATAATGTTAATGAGAAAAAATTGGTTTTGTTATGTGTAGTTTTGCTGAATGTCGGTTTTCAAGAACCTATTGGTGAGGTTAGGAAGGACTCCCTGTGGTTGGCTCATGTTAGTGATCAGACAATGTTTAGGTTTTAGTTCATTCTGGGGCTCTATTTCTGCTCTTTCTGTCTCACTGGCATATTTCTGCACCAGCACCAAACTCTATTGTTGGGACTTTATAAGATATTTCATTAGACAAATCTTAGAAACTATGCAGGATATTGTTGAAGTAAATTATTTTCATTACTCATATATATTTTTAGATAGAATCAGAATCATCCAGCTTTTTCATTGGAAGTTTATCTAGAGCCTCATAAGAGGGAAATTGAGTTCTAGAAAGATTAAATGTCTTGCTCAAAGTTTTCCGTCTGATTGTAAATGATGTAATTTGACTTCTTGCCCAAGTCTT
This sequence comes from Otolemur garnettii, assembly GCF_000181295.1. Taxonomy (NCBI): domain Eukaryota; kingdom Metazoa; phylum Chordata; class Mammalia; order Primates; family Galagidae; genus Otolemur; species Otolemur garnettii. Next base: position 339,718 of record NW_003852650.1, on the reverse strand, counting down.
CTATCTACACTGAGCTTCTGCAACTCTCAAAGATCCTGTTGGCACACTTGATGTTTCTACCTATCGTATATGCATGTCACCTTGGAAAGCAACATACATGTATTAACATATCAGTTGCTGTCAGGTTCCTCAAATTATGCTGGGGTGAAGGGAGTGTGAGAGAACAATAGAAAGGTCTGGGAAGGGGGAAATGGCCTGGGTGAGTGCTGCCAGGGTGGCTGGGAGGAGGGAGAAGGGGAGAACCCTGGCATGCTGGTAGATGGACGATTGAGAGGACTTGAGGATAAACTTCACTATTATATTTTCTTGATCTGCTTTGTCACAGTGGTAAAAGCAGAGATCCTAGGAGAAAATGATGGATTAGAAGCAATTTTCTGGCTGCCTAACAAAGGCAGCAATGTGAACATAATTAATTAAGCAACTGTAATAATTGTACAGTGTATTTCTATACAAATAGATCAAAGCTAACTCTAACTTGAATTTTTTAATGGTATATTAATTATTAGTAATATATTAATTTTTAATGGTATATTATTATTAGTAAAGATGTGCATTGCTGGTGGAAATGTAAAATGGCATAGCTGCTGTAAGGGGCACATTGAATGACCATATATATGGTCCAGCAATTCCACTCTGGTTACCCTCAATAATTGAAAGCAGGGACCTGAACCAATATCTGTACAACCATGTTGATAGCAGCCTTATTCATAATAGACAAAACATGGAAAGAAACCAAATGTCCATCAACAAACAAATAAATTTACAAAATGTAGTATATACATGCAGCATTAAAAGGGAATGAATTTTGGATATATGTTACAATATGAATGAAACTTGAAGATGCTATGCTAACTGAAATAAGCTAGACAAAAAGTACAAATATTCTCACACGATTCCACATACATAAGGTATGTAGAGTAGTCAAATCCAGCCTCAAAAAGTAGAATGGTGGTTGGCAGGGGCTGGGTGGGATAAAGAGGTGATAAGCTATTGTTTAATGGGTACAGAGCTTTAATTTGGGAAGGTGGAAATGTTTTGGAGATGAATGGTGGTAATGGTTGCACAAAAATGTGAGCGTATTTCATGCCACTAAATTGTATACCTCAATGGCTAAAATGGTAAATTTTATGTTATTTTTTCCACAATAAAGAAAAAGTATTTGTTCCAACTCCCAGCAAAATTTTAAATCTTTGAGCATCGTAGCTTCCAGCTTGGCTTCAAGTTGCCTTTATTTACTGGAGAGACCAGAAACTCTGGGCTATGGTGAGATGCGATGTACTGGTTGAACCTATTAGACCTTTGCAAGAAGGAATTGGGTTAATGTAAATCCTTTCTGGGTTTGGTAGTTCACTTTCAGTGGACACTTTGGGGAGAATATAATATAAAAAATATATATGTATCACAATAATAATCTCATCATAAAAACTGTAAGAGTTTACCAATTTAAGTAAAGACTAAACATAAATTTATTTTTCTATAACTAAACTAAATTTTAATCTTGTGTGCTAATCTCCTAGGGATTGTAAAAACTAAATTGCACTGTGTGTGGACTTCCTCTCCTTTTCCCTCTGATTCCATCATATTTCTGGGGTATGGGAGATGTTCGGTTCTCAGTTGCCATCTGTCCACATTTGGATCCACTGAGGTGTCATTTGACCCACCTGGTCCTTGGCTGATGGTCCATGAAAGTCGCTGTTGAGTCATCTTCATTCCTGCCCCACAGAGGCCTCCTCAGGTTCAAACTGCTGTTACCAGTCCTTCAGCTCCATTCTCGAGGGCACACAGGCACCAACTTGCAAGCCACGCCAGGGCCCTGGTGACACTGTGAGGCTGGCCACCCTGAAGCACAGGCCCTGTTTGTTTACACATCTCCACAGGGCTTAGGCGCGATGGTGAGACTAGGCCTTCTGGACCCCAGACCATTATATGGAGTTCACATATCACACGTGAAAAGTGGGATGGAGTCATGGACTTGCTATTTCCTTCTTTCTGCCTTTGTTGACTTTGCTACTTCCTTAAATTCTATCATGAAGTATATGCCTGGGGGAACTAGGAAGTGGCACACAAAAGGGGCAAGAATGTTAGCCAGTACTGAAGCATATTAGGTCATCCTTGGAAAGCCTGGGGAAAAAACACCTACACTGTGGTTTAGAAGTAACTTTTATTTGTTGGAATACTGAGGGATAGAAATGGCAAAAGTAGTAGTTTTGAAATATTCCTTAATGTCCTCATTCCCCAATATTCAGGTAGACCATTCCAACTCTGTTTTCTTGGGCATATCTGAAAGAATCTGAAAGAAAAATAGAAAGGGATTAATTCTTAGTGTTGAGTATTAGCAGTTAGACTTATGCTGTCCGATGTGGTAGATACTAGCCTGTAGAAATGAAACCATTGAAATTTAAATTAGGCCAGGTATAGTGGGTCACACCTGTAGTCCCAGCACTTTGAGAAGCTGAAGTGGGAGAATGGCTTGTGGACAGGAGTTTGAAACCAGCCTGGACAACATAGCATGACCCCATCTCTAAAAAAAAAATTAAGGAAAGAATTAGCTGGGTGTGGTGGTGCATACCTGTAGTTATATATATTTAAGAGGCTAAACCAGAAGTATTGCTTGATGTCAGGAGTTGGAGATTACAGAGAGCTAGGATCAGGCTGCTGTACTCTAGCCTGGGTGACAGAGTGACATCCTATCTCTTAAAAAAATTGTAATTAATTAATCTTAAATAACATGAAGAATCCAGTTTCTTATTTGTACTAGCCACATTTAAAGTGTTCAACAAGTAAATGTGGCTAGTTACTGTACTGTGTGACTCAGAATTATACATCAGTTCTGCCATGGTTAAAATTGCCTGGTGCTAAGCTGGACCATGATATCTAATGAGTAAAAGCTGAGATTTTAGCCTCTGGAACTTGAAAGGGTTTCCTTGGCTGGAAAGGGGGGAAGGTGTGGAAGGGGCATTAGAAAGGAGAGAGGCTCCCCTGATAGAGCTGGAGTCACATCTAGAGGGACCCAGTCTCCGGGGAGGATGCTGTGTGCTGATGGCATCCAGGAGCTACATGGGAGCCGAGGAGTGTCTGAAATCATCTGGTCTCTGTTCGAGATTTTATCACACATAGGCCACCTTGAGGAGATGTGTCAGGTGTTTTTCTCCATAGCTTGAGTTGTAGGAGGGTCTGTTGGTTCATGTTTGACTTCAGTGCACTGACAAGGTTAATACAACATACAATATTGTGAGTGTTACAGAGGACATGGAGGATAATGGTGTAAATTAAGGAAGTGGTAGGCAAGTTGCTTAGAGCTGTTTCTTTAAAAGTGTTAAACAAAGCCATAGTCAACTCTATAAGATTCAGGAAGGTCATCATTTGGAATCTTCTTCCAGAAGTTCCCAGAGTTCTCATTTAGGTGGCCACCCATTACTATACCTGAGAGTGGCAGGGATCAAAGGTTGAGATGGCAGATGGTGGAAAGATGTGACACTGGGTGGGAGGTGTCTGTCTATCTGAAGCTGTGCCCCAGCCAATTCTCTTGAGTTAAAATTGTTCCTGGATTTCAATATGGGGATCAAAATTGATCTTGGATTGTCTCTAGGAGACTCCAGCTTTCTCCAACCTATGTTTACCTGTCCCCTTCTGCCCTGTTTCGAGGGACCTATAACCTAGCTTTAGTAAGTGTTAGATCATAATCTCCACAAACCCCAGACCACTCCCTGTCGCACTTGCTCAATGCCATCAGCTCAATGGATGTACAGTGGTTGAGAGGGCAGAAAGAATGCAGGTGGGCAAGAATTAGTTATCAATCTTCCTGACTTACTGAGGCAAAGCAAACATCTAAGAGTGAAGTTCTTGCTCAAGATCCATTTGCAGAAGAATGGAAAGCTTCAGTCTCACAGTTTATGCATGTTTTCACATTCAAATTATTATGGCCTTGGCTTCTCATTCACCTTTGTCAGAACTGATCCAAAATTGCTTTGGGAATTAAATTTCATCTTTGGCTATGATCCTCCTTTGCATAATTTCATTTTGAAGGTAGTGCTGGGTTCTTTCTTTTTTTTCTTTTTTGTTTGTTTTTGGAAACTTGTCCTCTTTAAGCTTCTCAACTTTGACCTATGGAAGTCCTGGCTAGAGAGTACAGATCTTTTTATTTCTACAGTAAAAGTGAACATTAGCAATGTTATTATTCATCATAGTAAACATTAAACAGACTTTTCCTTATAGGTTATCTGGTTACACAGTATCTTCCTATCTTAAAATGGTTATATCTTCAAAGGATTTTAGTCCTCATTAAATTTATAGTTAATCAGCACTTGACTGGGTGCACAGAATGTCCTGGGTCTTTGACGGGTACCATGGGGTCCAGTTTCTTAACTTATTTATGACCATAGGCTTTCGAAATCAACAATTAATTTTTATATGTTGGCATGTAGACTTATCCAGCCTGTTAGGCCTGACCAGCAGTGCCCTGCATGAAATAGCAAGACCTTATATCTAAAAAACAAACAAAAATTAGCCGTAAGTGGTGGTGTGCACTTATAGTCCTAGCTCCTTGGGAGACTAAAGCAGGAGGGTTGTTTGAGTTCAGGAGTTTAAAGCTGTAATGAGCTATGATTGTGGCACTGTACTCTAGCCCCTGGGTGACAGAGTGAGATTCTGTCTCAAAGATAAAGTAAAAACCTGAAAAACAAGAACCAAAAAACCATAGGTCTGGGCATTAACCAGAAACATACAATGTCCGTGTTCAAACTTTATTAATTTATTTATTTTGAGAGCAGTGTCACTCTGTCAGCCTGGGTAGAGCACTGAGGCATCATCATAGCTCACAGCATCACAGCTCATGGCTGCTAGAATTCCTGGGCTCAAGCCATCCTCCTGCCTTAGCCTCCTGAGTAGCTGGGACTGTAGGCATGTGCCACCATACCCAGCTAATTTTCTATTTTTAGTAGAGATGGAGTCTCACTCTTGCTTAGGCTGGTCTTGAACTCCTGAGCTCAAGTGCTCTACCCACCTCAGCCTCCCAGAGTGCTAGGATTGCAGGTGTAATCCCCTGGCCTCCATGGTCAAACTGAAGGTGGGACCGTGTACCACAGATTCCAGCCCACCCTGGGAGACACATTGGAACCTCATCTGGACTACAATGGTGGCTCAGAAGTAGGCACATGACAGAAACTGGGACAAGCAGAGTCAGTCTCAGGACTTGCGGGAAAGGAGCACCATTTCTCTGGCAGCTGCTAATCTGGTGGAATATCACCCGGCCGTTGTTAATGCTGAGTGGGGAGAATCTTGAAAATGAAGCGTCACAAAGGAGAGGCAGAGTTGAGACGGGCAGAGATTCCTGATGCTGCGTGAGTATGTAGGTTGGACAATGTCTGAAATTCCAGATGAACAATTTGCTTTTAATTTTTTTTTAGTTTTCATGTTTTTAGTTACATGAATCAATAAATCCCCTGTTCTGTTTAAGTTAGCTTGAATTGGGCTTTCTGTCTTTTGAAACTTAAAGAGTTCTGAACAATACAATACATTAAGTTTTACCTTTTTTTTTTTTTTTCGAGAGTCCTCAAGAGAACATGTTTTTGGATTTCAGATCCAGGAATGGATTTTTTTCCTTCTGGGCAAATGATTTATTTTACAGATACTGTGTATCACATAAACATTTGCTTTGGGCAGAAAGCTTAGAACCGAATTTTGGATTCACTTCTAGTCAGTCATTGGGCTTTACCAGATTTGCTTTTTAAATGTATGGCCATTGCTCACACCTCTATCTTATTTTTTCTACTGTTGTTATTCTTTGCCTCTGCTTCCATCATCGTTCATTTTATTTTTACCTTGCTTTATTTTATCTCTGTAAGCTTGTCTAATTTATTTTTCTTCTGCAAAGGCAGTATATAAATAAATAAATAGGCCAAATGATGAGAAAATGCTGTAAGATTCTGTTTACATTTCTATTGTCAACTAAGAACATCTGCTTCTTTTGAGAAGATATGTCTTCCGTGCGTCACAAACATCACTGCCTGCCTGTGAGAGATAATGTGTATAATCTTGCATTTCTTAATAGGCTTGTGGCTTTACTTAATATCTTTGCCAAAAATTATTGTTTTGAGGGGAGAGCGCAGGGTCTTATGTAGTGGTTATATAATTTCTTCTCACAATACAAATGTAAACAGGACACGAATACATGGCTTTGCTCTAAGTAAGCCACCATGTAGGGATGCCAGCCTAAATTATGGGCTTTGGCATTTACCCTGTAACATCTTAAAGTTTTTTATATTTTTCCTAAATGTGAGATTCTGTGGTCAGGGGATGTCTTCTTCTTACAAAAACCTTTCTTCATAAGGATTCTCTAGGACTACTGTAGTCCTGTCTCCTGCCTTCTTTTCCTCGGTCTCTGTAAAGGCTCATCTGTCCCTTCTGCAGGACACTCCACGCATTGTTCATGCAAGATTCCTTAAGCACCTTGACAGGCATGCAGGTCCAAGTCCCTACCATGTTTCTGTAGCTTCCGGGGATTTCAGAATCGCCTAGGGTGGGCCCCTAGGTGCCATCTTCCACCTTTCCCAGCACCAGTTCTTTCTCAGTCACACCTGTCTCCTCACCGTGTGCAGAGTGGAATGTTACTCATGCTTTTCTCTCACCGTAAGTTGTCATCTCTATAAGGTCCCTTCTTCTTTCTTTATACATCCATCTCCTGTAATTTCTCAAGTTTGAACTCTGAAAAGTTCTTCCTAGGCATTGCACTCTGCACAAATCTTAGTCTTCAAACCTTCCTGGAGTGCACGTTCAGATGTTAACATCACGTTACATGCAATTGCATATATTTTCCTCTGAATAGTAACTTCACACATGCCTTTCTTTCTTTTTTTTTTTAGACAGTTTCATTTTGTAGCCCTTGTTAACGTGCTGTGGCATCATAGTTTATATCCACCTCAAACTCCTGGGTTCCAGTCATCCTCTTGCCTCAGCCTCCTAAGTAGCTGGGACTACAGTCCCCACCACAATGCCTGGCTATTTTTAGAGATGGGGTCTTGCTCTAGCTCAGGCTGGTCTTGAACTCTTGAGCTCAAGCAATCTAGAGCGCTAGGATTACAGGCGTGAGCCACCAGGGCCAATCTCACGCACGCATTTCTTTTATGTAAATGTTTTGTTTCTCAAGAATAAATTTAAAGCTTCTTGGTAGGAAATACTAATCCTTTTTTTTTCTTATCTCCAAAGTATTTAGCACAATACTTAATGTATCTTAGATATTGGATAATGAACTAAATGGATAATGAATTAGGAGATTGGACATTTAGTTACAATTTTTTTTAGTTAGCTATCTGACTCTGGGTTTTTCACCATTTAATCTTATCATTCCTCTAAATCCTTATTTAAAATAAGAAAAAAAATGAACATCAAGGGCTTTATTGAAAAAAATATATATAGGATAGAAAAATGTTTATAGACAAATAAGGAGATCCTTCTCTTCTTCTTCTTACTAAGGATTGAAAGGGAGCGTGTGTTGGTCAGGGGAGTAATCCTCAGTACCTGTGCTCTGTTCCCAGCACACACCTTAGGTTAAACTTTCAGGTTCCCTGACTGTGAAACGAAGCCGTGTGTAGATCACATGTTCCGTGTCCAAGCCTAGCTATTAAAAATTCTCTTAGATATTCCTTGCCCTGTTTCTCCATGTGTTGGTGGAAGATAGAGAACTTGGAGGGCTTGGTGTGAGCCGGGAGAGACAGATGCTCTCATCTTCCTGGCTACACAGCTGGGCTCTATTTCCTAGATTCAGTGTGGTTAGGTGTGGCTGTGAGGTTGAGTTCTGGTCAATGGAAGGTTAACATGAGTTGCACACCTAGATTCCAGGCCTGGTCTAGAAAATCTTCTTTTCCATAATCTTCCTACTCACTTGACTCACAGGATAGATTAGAAACTCCAAGGACTGGGGGAGTGTGTAGCCACAGCCAGGAGTAGCCTAGATCCCAGGGAACCTCATGGAATACTTTCACCCATCCCTGCTGTGAAGTCATCCAGGAACTCAGAATTCAGCATTTATTTGTTCTCTCTCTCTTTCTTTTTTGAGACAGAGTTTTATTTTGTTGCCCTTGCCCTCACAGCTCACAGCACCCTCCAACTCCTGGTAGGTGGAGTGGCCTCAGCCTCCTAAGTAGCTGGGACTATAGGTGCCTGCCATGATGCCTGGCTAGTTCTATTTTTAGCAGATATGGGGTCTCACTCTTGCTCAGACTGGTCTCAAACTCCTGAGCATAGGCAATCTACCTGCCTTGGCCTCCCAGAGTGCTAGGATTACAAGTGTGAGCTGCTGTGCCTGGCCTATTTATTTTTTTCATAACAGCTAACATTATTTACCCTAAGCATTTCATGTTTTGTGGGTTAAGTAGAATGATACGTGTCTTAGATAATTTTACTCCAGCTAGCAGGGGCAACTTCTTTCCACCTGACTGCTTCTCTGAAGTTTTGCCCAACTAGAAGGTTTGGATCATCCAAAGAGAGGAACACTTTAGGTTACAACACCCTGAAGACAGTAGTCCTATCTGTCCTACTCCTGCTGCATCCTTACCACTCACTGTAGTGCACAGCATGTCGCAGGCACTCAGTAAGCATTCTAGAATGAAACAGCCCCTTGAAGTGATCATGACATAGGAGTTTTCCTGGTCTGCTTTGTATCTGTGCCACGTCATGTTCACTCAGGGACTGCATATTTATTTCGGTACTGCAAGCACTGATGACAAACTAGAATCCCTATCTTTGTTGACCTAAAGTGAGAAATATTATAAAAATAGAAAATTATTTCTGAACATTAAATGATTTTAAAATATTAGGAAGTCATAGCATTCACAGAAGTAAAGCAGGAATCTAAGTTCTTACTTGGTCTCCTTAGAAGAAAGTAATATATAAAGGCAAATTATTATTTTTGCACAAAACCCACATAAACCACTCTAGTCATTACCTCCTTAGCTGCTGTGAAGCCCTGTGTCTGGGGTAGACAGTAATACACAAACAGGCAGCTATGAGTCAGTAAAGAAAAGAGACTTTGGGCCGCCCTCCCAATAATTCAATTTATAAAGGCCCTCTGGGTCTCTGTCAGTATACATATAGGATGTTGGTTTTTAAGTAACTGCATGATCCTCATTTTGTCCATCAGAGATTAAACTTGCCATGCAGTTAGCTGAGAAGCCTCACACCTCGTTCTTGGTTCACTGAGCCGGTGCTACCAGTGGTTTCCATGGAAATAACAGTGGAAATGGCTCTATGTGTGGGGAGCTGTTAGAGCTGCTAGCTGGGCTTTGAGGAGAGATGCTTTTTCTCTTGCTAACCAGAGCTGATCTCTAGCATAGAAAGAATTGCAGGGTGCCATGACCTCCGGCCAGGCTCTGTTATAGTCATTCAGATGACTATGGAAATCTGGTATTTTGCCTAGTAATTCTGGTAACTAATTGGAAAACTTCCCTGAGAGTAGTTATAGGGATACTGTTCATCTCCAGTGAACTGGGTCAAATATTAACAAATAATTGGATCATGATGATGTGATATAGTAGTTGTGAGTGACTTCTGTAAATATGAATTTGTCTAGATTGCTAAAAATCCTTCAATCCTTTTCCCTTTACTTAGGGGAAAAGAACACCCAAATAATGCTTATCTTAAGAGTAAATAATAGAAATATGTTCTTGAATATTTCATGTTAAATTGGGAATATGTGTAAATGTCTTTGTTAAACTTTGTACCCCTGTTTAGACTCTGCTGAAAACTTACTAGGACAATTGGCCCAATTGCATCATTTCTCATTGCTTTTGTTTCCTAACTTACTAAACAAAGTTTTAATGATGTGAGGGCAATGAAGACTGAGGTCTACTCTGACAGAAATGGATATAAAGTTCCTGGTAGGGTGTGGATGCTTCCTAAAATATGTTGACATGTAAATGTAACTGACATTTATTGAGCGATTACTGTGAACGGCCACAAATCGGCTGTTGTGGTAATATGAAAATTATGCTTTATTAATTATTGATGTATAATCCACATATGACCCATCAATTTTCAAACAATTTAATATAATATCATAGCTTCCAAAGTTATACTACACATAATTGTTATTGATGATTTAGAAGTCACTTGGTGTAATATGTGTAGTATATTATAAGAATCAATTTATAGAGCACAGCACCATAAATCTTAAAAATGGGAATGATTGCATGGCCATCCTTCCTTACTCTCCAAAATTATTATTTTAATTTAATTAAAAAAATTAGTCATTGATAACCTTATCTTTACCACAAAAACAGAGCTCAGGAGAATATTATTCTGGCTATTGACTATTCCACCAGCTTAGACTATGAATAGGAGAGAAATTAATGAACCATACAAATGAATATGACAATATTAATAGGCAAATCTCATCAATGAAAAAGAGATGAAAGATTTACCAGTGGAGAGAAAAAACCCGTTCTGATCTAACGGTTAATATGTGAAATGCAACTGGGAAGTAGCTAGTCTGCACTCACAGAGGAGTAAATATGGAGCTTACCCAAAGCTGGTCAAACCCTCCAGGGCAGAATGTGGTCATATCACCACCCTTAAAAGCAAGGAACAAGACATGTTGAGTGGATTCAAGGTTTACTCTAGAATATGGAAATTCCAACTAGGAATACAATAAGGTTAGTTGCTATTTCCTATGCCACTTAATTATTTTACTCTTCATTTGGTACCATTTTCCTTTTTTTTTTTTTTTTAAGAAATTTCCGTGTTAGTAATCATTTTTATATTCAAGTCACAGTACTCAGGATATTACAGCTTTTGATATTTGAATTTAATATCCTTATATAGGACAACTGCCGAATCCATTAGTTGGCCATCTGGTTGAGGGTAGCTTGCCTGCTATTTCTTGAGGCTTTCAAATTCTCAAAATGTTTTGTACTTATGATCATTTGCATTTTAAATGTGTGCGTGCATGTTCACGTATATACTGACATCTTGCTGTACCAGTTCACTCTTTTAGAGCTGAATGAAATGAAAAGATGACTTCCAAGAAGATTTAGTAACTGAAATGCCAAAGGGATCTCATTACACAGTTTTGTCCACAAGTGTATTAGTTTCTTAAGGCTGCTGTAACAAATTGCCACAGACTAAGTGACTTAAAACAAGACACATTTATACTCTTATAATTCTGGGGGTCAGAAATCTGAATTCAGTTTCACTGGACTGAAATCAAGATGTTGGCAGGTCTGTTTCTCCATCTGGACACTCTGAAGGAGAATCCTTTTCCTTGCCTTTTCTAACTGCATTCTTTGCATTTCTTGGTTCACGGCTCCTTTATCTCCAAGCCAGGGGCTTCACACATTGCTTTAGTCTTCATATTGTCCTCTGACTATGGTAAAATATCCCTCTCTCTCTCTCTCTTATTAAGACCCTGTGGTTACATTTAGAATCTACCCAAATAATCCTGGATACTCTCATCAGCTCAATATTTTACTTTAATCATATCTGCAAAGTCCCTTTTGCCATATAAGGTAAAATTCACAGATTTCAAGAGCTAATACTGGGATATCTTTGGGGACCGTTATTCAGTTGCACAGGAAAGGGTTAACTCAGCAGGCCTAGGATGTCCAAATCTTTCACATTCTCAATGTCTTCCAGACTGGCTCTTGGCCTTCCCCCGAGAGATGACCTCTTTCTATACCTGAAATTTTGGGCCACAATAGATGGTTCATGCTACCAGTATGATTTATGGTGAACACCTGTTTTTATATGGTTGAGGTTGTGAGACATGCTATAAATTTGATCTCTTGGTGGTTGGGAAACTAGAGATTGAGAAGGTAAGGTTGGTAACAATAGTGCGGCATGCCTGTGTGACAGACCCAGGTAAAATCTCTGGACACTAAGGCTCAGGTGAGCACACCTGGTTGATAACACTTCGCACTTGGCAGGTGTTGCTGCATGTTGTTAGTGAGAGAATTATGCACTTTCCATGTAACTCCACTGGGACAGGACAACTAGAGGCTTAGTTCTGGCTTCTCCTGGATTCTATACTATGTGCCTTTCTCTTTGCTAATTTTAATCTGTATCTTTTGACTGCAATAAACAGTAACTGTTTTTATAACCGCTTCTCTGGGTTCTCTCAGTCTTTTCATTTGGTCATTGGACCAGAGCAGGGTATTTGGGACCCACAACACATTAGCCTACCTCACCACATTAGTGCAATAACATAGAATAGGAGATGACATTAGTGTGAGAGGTGTCTGTGTGTACACAGTATGTTGTGCAGACACAACATGTATAGCAGAAAAAAATATCATTGGTAAAATATTATCTTAATTGAAAATCAAAATGTTGCTAATATAAATAAACAAATTACTGAGAACCATGGAAATCAGATGCTGTATTACTATTGCATTGAAAAGAATGGAAAGATAGGGAAAATATTTTAGCTCTATACACAAATTTGTAAGCCCAAACCTTGGAAATATGCACTTAAATATCATGCATATTTCAAAAGCTTCAAAATAAAATCGATTCCTATATGCATGTGAGAAATAGCAGAAAATCAATGCATTTAATTTATTGTGCTTTCTTTGCCAATTCACCAAACTCTAGAGCAAAAGTAAGAAGTAAAAGGGCATGAATTAGTCTATATTTTTCTTTGTGAGAACAAACATCATCTGATGAGCTGAAAAAAAAAGTCATAAAATTATTTCCTTTCTTTCAGAAGAAAACAGCATTTAGAAAAGTGTTTGAGCTCATAAGTCAGACCCTGATGGGATCTGAATTTTGGTAGAATGTTGCAAAATATAGAAAAGGAAGAGTTACTAATAAAAGTAAATAAAACAAGATGGATGTTTTTATCAAGGATTTCTCAGTATAAAACTTCTTATTCTCAAATCTTTAGAGAAATTACTGCAGTAATTTGTCTGTGTGTGTGTTTAGTGGAAACTGGTGAATGCCTGGACATTATTATACATACCTAATTAAATTATGGGCAGGCTAAGGCAACCCATGTGTATGAGAACAAAGAAACAGAGCAGGGCCTTACAAAATAATCCTAAGGAACACCAAGAAATGAGGGACTCAACTATCGTAAAACTGTAGAAATATGACTTGTCAAGTTCTCGCCTATTTTGAGGGGTGGGGAGAGAGGTGTTAGCTGTAATCTGAGGTATATTCTTTGCATGGAATTGTTGCACTAGATGAACCCAATGAGCCCTAGATTGAGCCAGCCAGAGTTGCATCCTCACTCTGATGGCCGAATTGCTGGATGCACAATGCGAGGGGGCTGGGTCTGCTGTGCTGAGACCAAGCACATCTGCCAAGTCCCACAGCAGTTTTCTGGGAAGGTGAGGCAGTCACGATGAGTTCCATTCTGTAGATTTGATGAGATGGTCTGTTGGATTATGACTGCTTTTTATAGAGAACCATTCATACTCAAATGTTTCATAAATGTTACCTATTGAAACCCAAGAAAAAATTTTCTTGGGAAAATTTTCTTATGGAGAACAAATGCAGAAGGAGACCAATAGCTACTGTTTGACTTATTCTCAACGGACACTCAATTTCGCTTGAGAAACAAGAGTCTTAGAAGGGCAGGAGCAGATAGGCTTTGGCCGATTCAGGGCCAAGGTCATTGGCTTTGAATTCTAGTACAATTCTGCCTCTATTGCTTGAAAGAACTTAACTTTTCTGTGCCTCATGAGGAAAATGGAAGTGGCACCAATAAATACCTAATAGGGGTATTATGAGGCTTAAATGATACATGTAAAGTACTATTTCTGTTATATAACAAGTTCTTATGAATTGCTTTAGGGGATGGAACAGAATTTCCCAAAGACCAGACTGTTTGTAAATAACTGAAATCCCCTTCCAGAGGTGGAAGCATTTTGAGGACCTAAGTGCCTCAGAGAGAAAAATGTAATTCTGAGTTGTTAAAATGTGCCTCTGAAATATATAGCATGGTAGAACATGGGAAGCTTGAGGATGAAGAAGCATCAGTATTAAAAGAAAGTTTGTTGGGCAGTGCCTGTGGCTCAAAGGAGTAGGGTGTCAGCCCCATATGCTGGAGGTGGCAGGTTCAAACCCAGCCCCGGCCAAAACAAAACAAAACAAAACAAACAAAAAACCGCAAACAACAACAACAACAGAAAGTTTGTTGTATCCAATATTAGAGATCATGCATGGTTTCATGTCTGCTGGGAGGTCTGTACCTATGGTAGAAAGTCTGACAATATTCATATCAAATTCAGTAAACTAGAAGTTTCAGGGACACGTTTTGTTCAATTTTTGACCACATACTAAGAGAAAATAGTTTTTCAGACATGCACACATATGAAAGACTGCAGCAAACTGTGCCAGAAAATACTATGGAATCTCATTTAGAAAAATTAGGCTTTGTTAGAACATACTTCAGTCTATGTGAAAAGCTTATAGCAACATTAGCTAAAAAAGCACAAGCTCCTGGCAACCCTTAATTCCTTAATATGCATGAAAGTAATTTCAGAAGGGCAAGAAAGAGGCAACTGGATTGTCAGAAATAAGACAGAGCAGAAGGGCTGTGACATGATCCTCTGGACTAGACCTGGGAGCTGTAAGTGGGTCTCAGGGGAAGTTGGAGCAGTGTTCTCCAGATCTGTTCAGGTCCTCACATTCAGTCCAGGCCCCTGGTTGGGAACCAAACTCTTGAATTGCTCTTGTAGCAAGAAGAGGAGACCTTGGTCACAGAAAGAAGAGCTGAGACCGCTTGCAAACGCACCCCTGATAATCAACAGGGTGCAATATATGGGATAGGCTCAGGGGAAAATTCAGGATGGCAGGGATTCATTTCAAAGCAGCATTTGGTAAACTGTTGTCATTTAGCTGGCATGATTATTGGGGGGAACTTTGGAATTTTTCGATGCTGCTGCTCATCTCACCCCAAGCCATTCTTAGGCACATGTAGCTTTTGCTTACGAGCAAGTGAATTTTAATGTGGAATTTAGGAGAAAGATGAGGGGTTAGTTGTGCTTCCTGCTCAGATTCATGGGGTTAAAAGCATGTGGATGAATCCTGTAGCAGTCATGGGAAGGACCAGCTCTATTCCTCATGGCCGGAAATTGAGATCTAGGTCTAGGATAACTAGATTCCCAAGGAACAAAATTCTAATAGTCCATACTGGGGATCAAATAATAATAAATACAACAGCTTCTAGCTGAAGAATATCATATTCTATGTATTTGAGATTCACTCTGTTTGTATTGATGTTTTAGTTAATACATAGAAAATGAATAAGAAATTGTCATTTCCATGTTTGCTAATCCTAACCCTGAGGGTCTAGGTGGCAGACCCTGATTTTAGGCCAAAGCGGGACGAATTTGAATCCTGTGTCTTTCCCAGTATGATAAACTACTCAGAAATCATGGTTTTCAACAGCGCTGATATATGCTGAGTAGTTCACAGAATTGTCCATAGATGACAGCCATCACTTTTTTCTGAGCGGGCATTGTACTTATTGGTACCATCCTTTTGGTATTTAATCAATGTATTGGTCCTGTGGCTCCTGCTGCCTTGAAATTTTTGTATCTAAGCTTTCCTTTAAACAAAACAGTGCTCTAGGCTGGGCATGGTGGCTCACTCCTGTAATCCTAGCACTCTGGGATGCCAAAGTGTGTGGATTGCTTGAACTCAGGAGTTGGAGACCAGCCTGAGCCAGAGTGAGACCCCTTCCCTAAGATTAGCTGGACATCGTGGTAGGCAGCTATAGTTCCACCTACTCAGGAGTCTGAGGCAAGAGGATCGCTTGAGCCCAAGAGTGTGAGGTTGTTGTAAGCTATGATGCCATGGCACTCTACTGAGGGTGACATAATGAGACTCTGTCTCTAAGAAAACAAAAACAAACAAAAAACCCCAAAACATTGCCTACCCCAATGATATCTGCATGATGTCCTTACTAAACATTTGGTGATTTTTTTCTATTGTGGTGTGAGATGAAACCATCTCTGATATTATCCTATACATTTTATGTGGATAACAAAATTTCAAAATTTGTAGCCCTTGTGTGATTTTTCTGTAATTTTTTTTTTTTTTTTACTAGCATGTGGTAAGTATTTATCTAATTTTAAAAAGCACATGTACATATCCCTAATGTTGGGCTTTCCATATCTTTCCTGGTGATAATATTGTTTTGCCAAAGGAAGTAAGTAAAAATCAGTGGTCATTGGTTAGTATCTAGGGAATACGTTATTGGAGTGGCCCTTGAAGTTCTACTTTGTTAGATATTCACAGCCTCCAGGATGCAAATGAAGGACTTCTGAAGGGGATGTCACGAGTTTCCACTGCGTTTGAGACGTTTTAGGAAAGCTGTTTGCTAACAGGATCCAATGACATTGACTGGGGGATTCACAATCTAAATTGAAAGACTTCCAGACTTCAGCTACTTTTTCAGTAATAGTATTTATTTTTCTCTCTTCTATTGGGAGTGATACAGTTAGCTCCTTCCAAAGTTAATAAGTTGGAAGAGCTTTCTTCCTCCTACCCCTTCTTTCTTTGTCCTTTAATTAATAATTAAGTTGGAGAAAGAGGATAGGATGAGAAACTTTAGATATAATATGACTTTTTTAAAAAAGACACACTTGAAAGCATGAACAAAAGTAAACGATTCACCCCAATATCAAATATCGATCATTTCTATCATGACAAATAGAGAATGAGAATAATTCTACCTCTGAAAATATGTTTTTATCTATTTGACATGAAGGTAAATATTGATTTTGTTTGAACTTCCAGAAGAGTGTTTTACTCGAGAACATTGGTTTATAAGACAGTGGTAGAAAGCAGGAGCTGAAAGACTGCAATATCTTTCTTCTCCTTATCCATCAAACTCAACAATTTTATCTTTTTCACACAGCTCTGCACATTCTCAGTCTCTCTGAGATGGTCCCTCAAGACTTTTCAACACATACAGAACACTTGCAAGGCTAAAAATTTCCCTATCTAAACCATGTATTAAATTTTCTTCACAGGTAAGAGTAAAACTATTCTCATTAATTTTAATAACTATTTAATATATCATAGACTTCCGGGGATTTTTCTTTAAAAAAAAAAAACAACAAAGATTTCATAATTGCTGTCAGACTTAGGATTTTCTCTGTTTCATCCAATTTATTAGAGTGGTTTCATAGAATAAGAGAAATAAAACATATTCTTTTTTAACCCCTTTATTTTCTAAAAATAAGATGACCAACTTATCAATTAAACAGGATATAAAAAATGTGAATAGTCATGATAAAAGGAAAGGCATCAAAAATAAAGGACAATGTAGAAAAACAACTTTTTATAACATTTTGCACAAAAGCAAAAAGAAAAGAAAAAGAACCTAAGCCACTGAAAAATTATACATGTTGTTAAAATAGCACCAGTGATATTACTACCTGACTTTCTCTTTGCTCCTGAGAGTTTATTTCTAAAGGCAGTTGGGGTAGCTTTAAGAGGTGTCACTTCTGTTTCAGCTGCACATTCATTTCAAAGAGCTCTTAGATGTGGTGGTGTTAAAAATTCTTTAATTGAGATTTTAAAAGTTCTTGAACCACCTTTGTATCTCTGGGATGAAGTCCACTTGGTTGTGATAAATTATTTTTTGTTTATGTGCAGCTGAATTTGGTTTTCTAAGATTTAATTGAGAAATTTCACATGTATATTCATAAGGGATATTGGTCTGTAGTTTTCTTTTTTAGTTGCGTCCTTTTCTGGCTTTAGTATTGGCTTCATAGAATGAGTTAGGGAGGATACCTTCCTTCGTAATATTAAGGAATAATTTCTGCAGTATGGGTACAAGCACTTCTTTTGTAGGTTTGGTAAAAATATTTTGGTATAAAATTGTCTAGTCTTGGACTTTTTTTGTTAGAAGTTTTTTTTTTTTTTTTTTTTTTGCAGTTTTTGGCTGGAGCTGGGTTTGAACCTCCCTACTCCTTTGAGCCACAGAAGCCACCCTGTTGGAAGATTTTTTTATTGTTGCTTTAATTTGGTGCTTGATATTGGTGCATTGAGGAGTTCTATATATCTTCCCAATTGAGCCTAGAAAGGTTGAGCATTCCCCTAAATTTGTCCATTTCCTCCATGTTTTCAAGTTTGTGAGCATAGAGATTTTTATAGTATTCTGAGATGATATTTTGTATGTCAGTTATGTCGGTTGTAGTTTCCCCTTTTTCATTTTTAATTGAGCTTGTCAGAGTCCTTTCTCTTATGTTTCTGATTAATCTAGCTAGAGGTTTGTCAATTTTGCTTTTCTTTTCAAAGAACCAACTTTTTGCCTCTTTGATCCTTTGTATTGTTCTTTTGTTCTCAATTTTGTTCAGTTCTGCTCTGACCTCAGTATTTTTTTTCTTCTGCTGGGTTTAGAATTGATTTGCCCCTCCTTTTGTAGTTCCTTTAGATGATTCATTAGACTGTTGATTCATAATCTTTCTGTCTTTTGGATGTGGGCATTTAAGGCTATGAGTTTTCCTCTTGGGACTGCTTTTGCTCTATCCCTAAAATTTTGATAATTTGTGTCCCCATCATTTAGTTAAAAAAAGTTTTGATTTCTATTTTATCTCTTCATTGATCCTACTATCATTCATATAATTCAGCAATAGGTTGTTTAGTTTCTATGACTTTGAGTAGGGATGAGTGTTTTCCTTAGAATTTATTTCTAATTTTATTCCACTGTGGTTGGAGAAGATACTTTCTATTTTTTTTAAATTTGTAGAGACATGTCTTGTGGCCTAGGATGTTATCAGTCTTAGAGAATGTTCCATGGGCTGATGAGAAGAATGTATATTCAGTGGTTTGGGGGTAGAATGTTCTCTGAGGATCTGTTAAGCTTATTTGTTCTAGAATTCTGTTTAAGTCCCTGTTTTTTTGCTTGCTGTCTCTTTGGAGGACCTGTCCTGTACTGTCAGTGGTGTTGTAGTCTCCACTGATTATGGTGCTACTGTTTATAATTTTCTTTAAATCAAGTAGAATTTGGTTTATGGATCTTGGTCCTGTGTTATGTACATACTTAGGATTGTTAAGATTTTTGTTGAATTTTTCCCTTTACTATGTGTATAGTGACTATCTTTGTCTTTTTCACTTTTGTTGATTTGAAATTAATGTCATCTGATATGAGAATGGCTTTTTTGTTTGTTTGTTTCCATTTGCATGAAATATTGTTTTCATCCTTTCGCCTAAGTCTAAATGAGTCTTCTAAATGAGGTTAGATCTGTTTGCTGGAGTATTTCTTTTTATCCATTTATTTAGCCTATGTTTCCTCAGTGGAAAGTTCAAGTCATTCACATTTATTGAAAATATTGATATCTGTGGTGGATTTTGGCTCATCCTGTGAAGAAAACCCCAAAGCAATCACAGCAACAACCAAAATAAACAAGTGGGACCTGATCAAATTAAAAAGTTTGGCATAATCAATAGAGTAAATAGCCCACAGAGTGGGAGAAAATATTTGCATGTGATGCATCTGATAAAGGTCTGATAAATCAAATCTACAAAGCAATCAAGTAGATCAGCAAGAAAAAAAATCAAACTACATCATTCAAAAGTAGGCAAAATGCATGAACAGAAATTTCTCAAAGGAAGATAGTCTATTGGCCAAAAACTCATGAAAAATGCTCAAAGTCTCTAATCTTCAGGGAAATGCAAATCAAAACCACAATTAGATATCACCTAACTTCATGAGAATGGTTCTTATCAAAAAGTCCCCAAACAAAAATAAAACAAAACAAAAAAGCACCCAAACAATAACTTCTGGCACAAATGCAGAGAGAAAGGAACACTTATACTCCATTGGTGGAACTGCAAATTAGCACAACTTCTATCTCAGACAACTTAGAGTAGACCTATCATTGATCCAGCAATCCCACTGCTGGGTTTATACCCAAAGGAAGAAAGATAATTTTATAAAAAGGACCTGCACAATTCACAATAGTAAAGACATGGATACAATCCAAGTCCCACCAATACATGAATGGATTAGTAAAATGTGGTATATGCATACCATGGAGTATTACTCAGTCATAAAAAATGGCTATCTAGTGTCTTTTGTGACAACCTGTATGGAACTAAAACCATTTTTCTAAGTGAAACATCACATGAATGAAGAAACAAACACATGTACTGAATACCTAACTGAAACTAATAAATCAACACTTAAGTGCACTTTTGGAAGTAAATGTCAATCAAGGTGGGGGAGGGTGGAGAAGGTGATAGGTAAATTCACACCTACAGGGTACAGTGCACACTATCTGGGTGAAGGGCACACCTATAACTTCAGTTCAATTTGTATGAAAACAAAGTATTTTTAAAAAAGTGTACTCTCTAATATTCTGAAATAAAAAAATAAAATAAAATATTTTACAAAAGATTTAAATGGGCTTAGTGCCTGTAGCTCAGTGGCTAGGGTGCCAGCCACATATACTGGAGCTGGCGGGTTCAAATCTAGCCCAGGTCTGCCAAACAACAATGAAACAACAACAACAACAACAACAACAACAACAACAACAATCCAGGTGTTGTGGCAGGCACCTGTAGTCCCAACTACTTGGGAGGCTGAAGCAAGAGAATCGCTTAAGCCCAGGAGTTGGAGGCTACTGTGAGCTGTGATGTCACAGCACTCTACTGAGGGCAACACAGTGAGACGCTGTCTCAATAAAAAAAAGATTTAAATGGTTATTAATGTTCACTTACATGGCCTTTTATAAATTATTGATACTTTAAAAATAATTTCAGACCATGGTTGTGGAGAGAAAGGAACACTTTTACACTGCTGGTGGGACTACCAACTAATACAACCCTTTTGGAAGGAAGTATGGAGAACCCTCAAGGAACTCAAACTAGACCTCCCATTTGATCCTGCAATTGCATTACTGGGCATCTACCTAGAAGAAAAAAAATCATTTTATCATAAGGAAATTTGCATGACTAGACTATTTACTGCAGTTCAATTTATAATTGCCAATTGCGGAAATAACCTAAATGCCCACTAATACCAAGCTGTGGTATATGTATGCACGGAATACTATACAGCCACTAAAAAGGATGGCAACTTTACATCTTTGTATTAATTTGGATGGAGTTGAAATACATTCTTCTTAGGAAAGCATCCCAAGAATGGAGAAGCAAGAATCCAATATACTCAATTCCGATATGAGGACAATTGATGCTAGTAAATGGTGAGGGGAGGGGAAATGGAGAAGGGGACAGAGGGAAGGTGGGAGTGGGGTGTGGGACCATGGTGTGTGAAACACCTCTAGGGGGTGGGACAATAGTAATAGAGGGACTGCACCCAGAAAATGCTAGCAGTATATTCTGGCTCATTGTGTCCTCAATGATTCTCCAACAATTAAAAAAAAAAAAAATTCAGAAAAATTTGCAAATACAGATAAATAGAAAGAATGAAAGAAAGAAGAGTAAAATTAATCCCTCATATGCATGATATTTTATTTTTTACCATTAAAACTGTATCATATAGCTTTAACAGTTCATTAGTAATTATTGATATTTAACTATATTTATCCATATTTAAATTTATGAAAGTTTGTTATCCCTATTTTTATTTTCTTTTCTTGAGGTGTAATTTGTATAAAATAAAAATTTTCAGCATAAAGTATGTAGATAATTTTATAAGATTTGACAAATGTGAATACCCGGTAACAAGGACCAAAATCATGATAGAGGACACTTTATCACCATAACATTTTCTCAAAGTTGTTTGTGATCAATTTTTTTCTTCCACTAAAGCTCTAGGATACCACTAATTTTCTTACTTGCTCTATAGTTTTTTTTTTCCCTAGAATTTCATATGAATAGAATCAAAAGTTATATAAAGTAGTTTATATGTGGTTTGGTCACTTAAAGAATACTTTGAGACTCATTTATGTAGTACATTGTTAAACATATAATTTTTTTTCTTTTATTTCTAAGTAGTATTCTATTATGTAGATATACTAAAGTTTTCTATTCTGTAGCTATGAACATTTGGTTCATTCCAGTTTTTTTTTCTATACTGAATAAAGCTGTTGTGAACATCTGGACACATGTCTTTCTATGGACATTTATTTTTCATTTCTCTTGGAGTGCAATTTTAGGTCAGATGTCAAATGTATATTTAATTTTATAAAAAACTGCCAAACTATTTTCCAGAGTGACCATTTTGTATTTCCACCAGCAATAAATGACACTTTCAGTTGTTCTACATCCTTGTCGGTATTTGATCATGTCATTCTCATGAAGGTGCAGGGGTATAAATGAGGTTTTAATTTTCGTGACTCCATTAATTATACTGAAGATCTCTTTTTGTGTGCTTATTTGTCATTTGCATATTATTTTTTCTGAAGTGTCCATTTAAATCTTTGCCCGTTTACAAAATTTAGGTTGCTTGCCCTTTCATTATTGAGTTTTAAAGCTTCTTTAAACATTCCGGAGACAAGTTCTTTATCAGATACATGTTTTGTAAATATTTTCTCCTGTTCTGTGGCTTGTGTTTTCATTTTCTTAAATGTGAGTTTTGTAGAGCAGAAATTTTTAATTCTGTAGAATTCTAAATTATAACAATTTGTTTTTATAGTTTATGCTTTCTGATAGAATAGCAAAGAAATTTTGGCTAAGCCCAGATCACCAAAGTTTTTCTCCTATATGTTCTTTAGTAAGTTTTATAGTTTTTCATTTCCAGTTATGTTTAAGATATTAGATAAAGGTAAAATTTTCTTTTCTTTTTTTCTTTTTACATAGTTATCTAATTATTCTAGCATAGTTGTTCAAAAAAACCTATCATTTCTCTACAGAATTACTTTGGTATCTTTATCAAAAATAGTTCACCACAATATAAGAAGAAATATTATGGGCTTTCTGTTGCAGTTCATTGATCTGCATTTTTATTTTTTGTGCTAAATACTATAATGGTTGTGTTTCTGTAGTTCTGTAGTAAGTTCTGAAATAATGTAGTGTAAGCCTTCAGCTTTTTTCTTCCTCTTCAGAATCATTTGGCTGCCCCATAGCCAAATCAGGGTGTCCTTTCCCAGAGTTTGCTGCTTCTTTGTCAAAGATCAATTGGTTGTAGGTTTTGCTTTATTTCTGGGTTCTTGATCTTGTTAAATTGGTCTGTGTCTACTTTTATACTGGTACCATGCTGTTTTGATTACTACCACCTTGTAGAATAATTTGTAGCTGAATAATGTGATACCTCAGATTTGTTCTTTTTGATTCAAGGTTGGTAGATTGTGTTTTCAGGAATTGTTCCATTTCCTTTAGATTTTCTAGTTTGTGTGCATTAAGGTGTTCATAGTAGGCTGGGAGGAGCCTTTGTGTTACTGTGATATCAGTTGTAACATGTCCGTTTTCATTTCTGATCAACCTTATTTGAATACTCTTTCTGTTTGGGGTTAATCTAGCCAATCATTCATCAATTTTGTTTATCTTTTCAAAAAACTAACTTTTTGTTTCATTGATCCTTTATATATCTTTCTGGTTTCAATTTTGTTTAGTTTTGCCCTGATCTTCGTTATTTCACGTGTTCTGATAACTTTGGGCTTGATTTGTTCTTGTTTTTTCAGTTCCTTGAGGTGTAATGTTAGGTTGTTAATTTGTGATTTTGCTGTCTTTTTCATGTAGATGTTTAGATTTATAAAATTCCACTTCAGCACTGCTTTTTCTGTTTCACAGAGATTTTGATAGCTTGTGATATTGTTATCAGTGTTTTGAAATATTTTTAAATTTCTGTCTTAATTTCATCATTAACTCAAAGATTGTCTAACAGCAGGTCGTTTTGAGAGTTCCTCTTGGAGTTAAATTCTAATTTTATTGCACTATGATCTGAAAAGATATTTGGTATGATTTCACTTTTAAAAATTTGTTTAGAGTTTTTTTGTGTGTGTGACCTAATATAATGGTCTATCTTAGAAAATGATCTATGTGCTGATAAGAAGAGCATATATGCTTCAGTTTTTGGATAGAATGTTCTGTAATATCTGTTAGGTCCGTTTGTTCTAGAGTTTCCTTTTAGTCCAGTGTTTGTTGATTTTTTGCCTTGATGGTCTGTCTAGTTCCATAAGTAGCAGGTTGAAATCCCCTATAATTAATGTATTGCTGTTTATTTCTTTCCTTAATTCTAGTAGTAGAATCTTGGAGGTATGTTGTTAGGTGCAAATATATTAGGAATATTATATCTTCTTGTTGAATTGACCCCTTTACCTTCATATAATAACTTACTTTGTTTTTATTTTTTTTT
>NW_003852650.1:271897-315170 GCF_000181295.1 Otolemur garnettii | reverse complement strand
TTTTTTTTTTTGAGACAGAATCTCAAGTTGTCACCTTGAGTAGAGTTATATGGTGTCATAGCTCACAGCAACCTCCAAGTTTTGGGCTCAAGTTATCCCCTTGCCTCAATTTTTCTATTTTTACTAGAGACAGGTTCTCACTTTCTGCTCAGGCTGGTCTCAAACCTGTGATCGAAAGTTATCTGCCTCTGTGTCTTAAAGTGTTAGGATTACAGGCATGAGGCACTGTGCCCAGTACATTTGAGTATTTCTTAAAGAGCTGGTCTGGTGGTTACAAATTCCTTCAATGTTTTTTTGTCTGAGAAAGACTATTCCTCTTTCATTTATGAAATTTCATTTTTAGGATAAAAACTATTGGCTGATATTTATTCTGATTGAGAGGATTAAAGATAGGACCCCAATATCTTCTAGCTTGTCAAAGTTCCTTTCCTTTCTTCTCCTTTCCTTTCCTTTTCCTCCTTCCCCTCCTCAATTTTCCTTCCTTCCTTCCTTTCCTTTCTTTTCTTTTTCTCTCTCTCTCTCCTCCTTTCTTTCTTCCAGAGTCTCATTCTGTCCCCCTTAGTAGAGTGCCATGGTGTCATAGGTCACAGCAACCTCAAACTCTTGGGCTCAAGAGATCTCTTGCCACAGCCTCCCAAGCAGATGGGACTATAGGCACCCAACACAGCACCCAGCTAGTTTTTTCTATTTTTAGTAGAAATTTTTTTTTTCTATTTTTTTTAGGCTGGTCTCTCCAAATTCTGAGCTCAAGCAATTGACTCACATCACCCTCCTAGACTGTTAGGATTATAGGCACCTTGATGGACCACTTGTGAAGGTTTTTATTGAGAAGCTGCTCTTAATCTGACAAGTCTTCTTTTATAAGTTACTTATTGCTTTTATCTCACAGCTCATAGGATTTTCTCCTTAATTTGGCCAGTCTAATAACCCTGTGCTTTAGTAATGTCCTTTTTTCAAGGAATCTTCTAGGAGTTCATTGAGCTTCTTGTATTTGAATGTCTAACTCTTCTAGGAGTTCATTGAGCTTCTTGTATTTGAATGTCTAACTCTTTAGGAAGACCAGGGAAGATTTCTCCCATTATTTCCTCAAATAGAGTTTTCATGATTTTTGCTTTTTCTTCTTAAAAAGATTCTTATGTTTAGGAAATTTACATAATCTCATATTTCTTGGTGACTTTGTTCATTTCTTTTGAATCTTTTTTCTTTACCTTTGACTAACTGGGTTAATTTGGTAGCTTTGTCTTCAAGCTCTGAAATTCTTTTTTCTGTTTGGTTTAGTCTGTTGTTAAAACTTTCCATTGTATTTTCAATTTCCTAAATGACGCTTTCCTTTTTATAAATTCTCTCTCTCTCTCTCTCTCTTTTGACATATATCTCTTCAGTGAGTTTTTCTTTCATCTCTTGATTTTTTTTTTTTTACATTTTTGGTTTCTTTGTGTAGGTTTTCAACTTTGTCATGGATCCCATTAACCTATTTATGATATATATATATATATATAATATGTGTATATATATATATATATATTTTTTTTTTTTTTTGAGACAGAGTCTTAAGCTCTCCTCCTGGGTAGAGTGCTGTGCCATCATAGCTCACAGAAACCTCCAACTCAAGCTCAAATGATCCTTTTGCCTGAGTTTTCTATGTTTAGTAGAGACAGGGTCTTGCTTTTGCTCAGGATGGTCTTGAACTCACAAGCTCAATAATTCCACCCACCTCAGTCTCCCTGAGTGCTAGGATTACAGGCGTGGTCCACCATGCCCAACCTGGGGTGCATATCTTGAATTCCATAATCTGATAATTAAAAAATTTATTTTTTGTTGGAGTCTATTTCTGGAATGCTGGTGTGATTCTTTGGGGGTGTAAAAAGAGCTTGTTTTTTTCATATTGCCAGTGTTCTTGTGATGGTTCCTTATCTTTTGTAACCTTTTCCCTCAGCTCAAAAGAGATAGCATTGCGGTTCCCTGTTCTCCTCTGCTGGGAACTCTGGTGGTTAAAATAGAGAAGGAGAGGCAAGTTGCCTTTCAGCTCATTCATATAAGTACCCTCTGTGGTGTTAATGGGTATTTGAGTTGATGGACCTGGGAGAGTGTTCAGGTGTGAATGGTGGTAGGTGAGGTAGTCCTCAGTCAGCCACATTTCCAGGATGGTGTGCTAAAATCCTCAGGGGGCCAGATTGAGACTGGGTTGGACCTTGTCCTCAAGCCTCTCTGAGTTTAGGCACTGGCTGTGATAGTGCAGGGCGGGGTGATATCCTAGTCTAGAGAGCGCTCATGCAGATTAAGGGTGCATATAATGGGACCCTGAGACAGTATGGGCCACTCTTGATAAGATTAGCAGAGGCAGACAGCAATGGTATATACAGGCCACTCAGACCTCCCTCTCTGAGCAGAGATAATAGTCTCTGTCCTTTGGCATCACAAAAACACCCAGATTCCCAGTCCCCATTCTGACCCAGTTACAGCAGAGGTGGTGGAGGCAGCTCAGCCCGCTGTGTGCAGGACTGCCAAAATGGATGTGGACTGTGACTGACATGCTCTGGAGAGGAAGGTCTGGAGGAGTTTTTTGGACATGACATTTTTTCTTTCTTAGAATTCACCAGTTATGTTTCTAAGGTTAGAGTTTTCTTTGTGGAAAGCCTTTTAAAAGTGTTTTTTGGTTTTTTGAGACAGAGTTTTATTATGTCACCCTCAATAGGGTGCTGTAGCATCACAGCTCACAGCAACCTCAAACTCCTAGGTTTTAAGTGATTCTCTTGCCTCAGCCTACCAAATAGCTGGGACTATAGCCACCCACCACAATGCCTGGCTATTTTTTGCTCTCAATTGTCATTGTTGTTTTGTTGGCCTGGGCCAAGTTCGAACCTGCCACCCTTGGTGCATGTGGCTGGCACAGTAACCACTGTGCTACAGGCACCAAGCCTTAATATTTTTTCTGAACTTAACTTCTTTAATAGATATAGACTTTTCAAGTTATCTACTTTTTCTGAAGAGAGGCTTGGTAATTTATGATTTCAAGGAATTTGTCCATTTAATCTATTTTGATAAATTTATTGGCATGAAGTTGTTCATAATATGGGAATGTTATCCTTTCTTTTCCAGAACTTTTTTTGCTTTTGAATCTCTTATTATCCTTCTAATGTCCAAAGTGTTTGCAGTCATATTTTCCCTCTCTGTTGATAGTTTGTTTCCACTTTCCTTTTTCCCCTTGATCATCTCAACTAAAAATTTATTAATTTTGTTGATCTTTGTAAAGAACTAGTTTTTGGCTTCATTGATTTTTTTTTTTTTTGAGACAAAGTCTCACTTTGTCACACTCAGTAAAGTGATGTGGCATCATAGCTCACAGCAACCTTAAACTCCTTTTTTTTAATTAAATCATAAACACATAGATCATGTATTCATTAATGTGTTTATGGGGTACAATGTGCTGATTTCATATAGAATTAGGAACGCTTACATCACACTGGTTAACATATACCTCATCTCATTTACTTAAACATCGTGTTAGGACATTTATACTCTATACTAATAGAGCCAAAATGTAACCTTGCATTATGCACCATAGATGTGATCCCACCATTCACCCTCCCTCGATCTGACCTCCCCTCCATCACCCCCTTCTCCCTCCTTCATCCTGGGCATATTTGTGATCTTTTCTTCATATGAAAGTGTGAGTAATTGTAAATTGATTTCATAATAGTATTGAGTACATTGGATATTTTTTCTTCCATTCTTGAGATACTTTAGTAAGTAGGATATGTTCCAACTCCATCCATGTAAAAGAGGTTATGTCTCCATCTTTTTTAAGGCTCTGTAATATTTCATGGTATACATACACCACAATTTATTAATCCATTCATGGGTCCATAATGACTAGTCCATAATCCATAATGACTTGTCTATTATGAATTGAGCTGCAATGAACAATCTGGTACAGATATCTTTGTTACAAATGATTTTTAGTCTTTTGGATGTATACCTCATAGAAGAATTGCAGGATCAAATGACAGGTCTACTTTTAGATCTCTGAGTATTCTCCATATTTCTTTCCCAAAGGGATGTATTAGCTTACATTCCCACCAGCAATGCAACACCATGATAGTTCACATCCATGCCAACATCTGTAGTTTGGGGATTTTGTTATGTGAGACACTCTTACGGGAGTTAGATGATATCTCCAAGTGGTTTTGATTTGCATTTCTCTGGTGATTAAAGATGATGAGCATTTTTTCATGTGTCTGTAGGTCATGCACCTATCTTCTTCAGAGAAGCTTCTGTTCAAGTCCCTGGGGTTTTCCAGATATAAAATCATATCATCTGTGAAAAGCAAAAGTTTGGTCTCTTCCAATCCTATTTGGATGCCCTTGATTGCCTTCTCTTGACTGACTGCAGGGGCTAAGACTTCCATTACAATGTTAAAAAGCAGTGGAGACAATGGGCAACGTTTCCTGGTTCCTGATCTGAGTGGAAATGTTTTCAATTTTACTTCATTCAGTATGATATTGGCTGTGGGTTTGCTGTAGATGACCTCTATCAGTTTAAGAAAAGTCTGTTCTATATCTATTTTCTTAAGTGTTCTGATCGTGAAAGGTTGTTGGATATTGTCAAAAGCTTTTTCTGTATCTATTGAGAGAATCATATGGTCTTTGTTTTTTAGTTTGCTTATGTGATATATTATATTTATATTTTTATGTATATTGAACCAACCTTGAGACCCTGGGATGAAACCTACTTGGTCATAGTGTATAATTTGTTTGATATGTTGCTAGATTCTGTCTGCTAGGATCTTATTGAATATTTTTGCATCTATGGTCATTAAAAATATTGGTCTATAATTTTCTTTTCTTGTTGGGTTTTTTCTTGGTTTGGAATCAGGGTTACATTTGCTTCATAGCATGTGTTGGGAAGTATTCCTTCTTTTACGATGTTTTGAAAAGGTTAAGTAATATAGGTACTAGTTAGGTCTTTAACAGTTTGGTAGAATTCTGATACGAAGCCATCTGGTCCTGCACTCTTCTTTTTGGGAGGTTTCATATAGTTGATTCTGTTTCAGTACTTGATATAGGTCTGTCCAGCATTACCAATTTTTTTCTGATTAAGTAGGAGTTGGTGTGCTTCCAAGTATTGGTCAATTTCTTTCAGATTTTCATATTTCTGAGAATAAAGGTTTTTATAGTATTCATTAAGGATCTTTTGAATTTCTGAGGTGTCTATTGTTATTTCACCTTAGTTATTTCTGATTGATGATATTAGGGACTTTAATTTTCTACTTTTGGTTAGGTTGGCCAAAGGTTTATCAATTTTGTTGAATTTTTCAGAAAAACAACTTTTTGATTCATTGATCTTTTTAATAATTCTTTTGTTTTCAATTTCATTTAATTCTGCTCTAATTATAGTTATTTATTTTCTTCTGCTGGGTTTGGGGTTGAAATGTTCTTTCTTTTCCAGTAGCTTATGATGTCCCATTAAGTTAATGACTCCCTCTCTTTCCGTTGTCTTGAGTAAGGCTTGTAATACTATAAATTTTCCTCTTAGGACTGCCTTTGCAGTGTCCCACAGGTTCTGATAATTCATGTCTTCATTATTGTTTTGTTCCAAAAATTTGGGAATTTCCTTCTTAATCTCTTCTATGACCCAGCTATTGTTTAGCATAAGGTTATTTAGTTTCCACATCTTTGTATGAGTATGCAGATATCTGTTATTGGTGAGTTCAACTTTGATTGCGTGATGATCTGAGAGAATACAAGGAATAAGTTTTATACTTTTAAATTTCCTGAGGTTAGACTTGTGACCTAAGATGTGATCAATTTTGGAGGATGTTCCATGGGCTGATGAGAAGAATGAGTATTCAGTTTTGTTAGGATGAAATGTTCTATACATGTCCGTTAAATTCAATTGTTGTATGATGAAGTTTAAGTTCAAAATTTCTTTGCTTAGTTTCTTATTGGAGGATCTATGCAACACTGCCAAAGAGGTGTTAAAATCTCCAACTATTATGGTGCTAGAAGATATTAAATTGTTCATGTTTGTTAAGGTCTCCCTCATAAATTGAAGAACATTTTGATTGGGTGCATAAGTGTTAATAATTGAAATCTCATCATGTTGAGTGTTTCCCTTAACAAATATGAAGTGACCATCCTTGTCTTTCTTTAATTTTGTTGGGTTAAAGCCTGTGTAGGATATATCTGGCCTGAAGTTTTGTATCCAGTCAGCCAACCTGTGCCTCTTACTAGGACAGTTTAAACTGTTCACATTAATTGAGAGTATTGATAAGCCTAGTAATATTTTGGGTGTCAAGTTTTTCAAAAGTCCAGTGGACATTTTAAATCTTTTCATCACTGTAGAAACTGGGTTTTGGTCAAGAATTTCAGAGTGAGTTTACTTTTGTGGTAGAGCATTGTGCTGGTCGTTATGGAGGATGGGTCTGAGAACAAACTGAAGAGCTGGTTTGGTTATGGCAAATTTCTTCAACTTGTGTATGTCATTAAAGTATTTAACTTCTCCATCATCAATGAAACTCAATTAAGTTGGATACAGGATCCTGGGCTGAAAGTTGTTTTGTTTTAGAAGATTGAAGGTCAATGACCATCTTCTTTTTGCTTGAAAAGTTTCAGCACAGAGATCTAAGTTTCAGCACAGTCATTCTAATATTCTTCCCTTTGTAGGTTATGATTTTCTTATGTCTGGCTGCTTGCAGGATTTTCTCCTTCATATTAACTTTGGCGATGTTAATTACAATGTGTCTAGAAGATGTTTTATTTGAGTTGAGTCATGCTGGAGTTCTGAAACTGTCTGCTATCTGAATTTCAGTATCTCTTCCCATGCTTGGGAAGTTCTCCTCAATTACCTCTTGGAGTAGAGTATCTGTCCCTTTTGGACCATCCTCTTGTCCTTCAAGGATTCCTGTAAGGTGAACGTTTGTTCTTTTGGAGTGGTCCCACAATTCTCTCATGGAATGATCTATTTTTGCTCTCCACTTTGCTTTGTCTCTGAGCATTTGGCAGCATTTGAAAGCTTGTCTTCAATATCAGAGATCCTTTCTTCTGCCTGCTCCATTCTGTTACTGAGGGATTCTACTGTATTTCTCAGATCTTTGAGGGCTGCAAGTTCATGCCTTAGTGTGTCAAAATCTTTTGTGATTTTGTCTTTGAATTCATTGAGACAACTTTTGAAATGTTCCTTGAATTTCTAATTCCAACTTTACCTCGATTCTTTTAATCTTATTTGCAATTAAAATTCTGAATTTGATTTCTGACATCTCAGCCATTTGTTTATGAATGGGATCTTCTGTTGTGTCTCCTTTGTCTTTCCTTGGGGGAGTTGATCTACTTTGATTATTCATGTTGCCAGAGTTTTTTCACTAATTCTGTCCCATGATTATTTTTCACTGTTTGGCTAGACAAGCTGGTAAGGTGAAATTGAATTGAGTCTTTATGGAGTTGTAATTAACCAGCCCTTTACCAAAGAACTGGGACTGGTATTTGCAGCTTTCCCCCTAGAGCTTTACAAAAGTCCCATTCAGTACTACAGCCTGAAACTCTGGGGACCTGCTTGGTGTGGTTGGGCTAGATGGCTCAGACCTAAATTCAGCTAGTCTCTGTTTAATCCTAGTGAATCAGTGGCTTTGGTCTGAAATCTCAGCTGTGGAGATATATAAGCAACAAAGACACCCTGCCCCCTCCCAGAGGTGACAACTGGAAGAGGAGAATCCCACACTCCCACAGCAACACAACCAGGTGGGTCCCTGGGTTATCGACTCAGGTCAAGAGTTCCAAACCAAATGTCTTGGTCAACGTAAACACCAATCAGGTGGAAGAGTTCAAAAGGTCTTCAGCATCTAGGCAGTGGGGTCCACTGGCAACTCAAGTGTAACTCACTCTGGTGCTCTGTGGAGTCAGAAAGGCTCACCCAGCAAAATAGTCCAGGGAGGCTGGTGCCTCCTTCCCTACCTTGCACCTCCATCACACCCAAACACTGGGAGCTGTGGCCAGCTCCCTCCAATGAGCAAATGCACCAGGGATTTGGGCCTGCCAGAACCAGAGGGAAGGCAATGCCTCATTGACCAGGCAACCACACTCTGCCACCTGCCAGGCTGGGGGAGCTGAATTCTGATTATCTCGGATGCTCTATGGAAGCTGGGGAGTGTTCCACCTGAACTCGTTCCAAACCAGAGGTTAACAAAGCAGCAAATGTTTTTTTCTCCTCAGAAACCGTGCTTCTGCCCCAGCCACTCTGTTCCTCTGGTATCCCTGCAATGCAACACCTAGCTCCCTCTGGCAGTCACAGAATTGGGGAGGTGTGTCTCTGAAATCTGATCACAGTGGGATTGCTCTATTAATGCTGCTGCTAGGTGGGTGGTGTCTTCATTCAGGTTCCCATGCCTCAGCAATCCCTGAGCCTTCATCCATCATAAGGAGACCCACCCCTCTGCCCGCTGCTGAGTTTTTCTTTCTCAGAGCCAAGCCAGATACCCTCTGTACCTTTCTGCACTGTTACCAGATTCACAGTTACAGTGTAGCTGTGCTACCTCAGACCATGCAATGCCCAGTCTTAACAAAGAACTATGAATGTTGTGGTCTCTGCAGGGGTTGGGGTTCTAGATCGCCAGGCCAGGGGGAAGGGTGGACTGGGAGTTCAAAGTGTCAGGAAAAATATTTGTTCAGCCTTCATGTCAGACAAGAGAATGCCCAGGCTCATAGCAGGGACTCTCTGGAGAAGGAGTCCCAGCTTTCAGCAACTCGCTCCCTTGGGGTGAAAGAAGAGGACTTCAGTTCACCACTTACTAGTAGAGATCTCACAGCAAGCAAGCAAGCAAGCAACTATCTTGAGGGAGGGGATGGACACACATCCTCTTTGGGGTGGGTTCTGTACCTGAAATTTGTTTTCCTGGAGTTGCAGCTTACCTCAGCAGAGAAGATGCATAATTATCAATCTCTTCTTTCAGCTTGGCTCCCACCCTTCAGTGTTGTTGGGTTGGGTTCTTTCTGGCTGTTATCTCTCCCTCTGGACGGGAACTTCTGTTGAAAGCTGGCTTCAGTTGGCTATCATCCCCCATTCTCCTTTGCTCTGGTTGAATGTAAAAATTGGAGTTAGGGAAAATAGCCAACCTGAGGTTTTAGCAGAACACAAGGGACATTGAAATAAAAAAACAAACAAACAAACAAAAATCAGACACACAAACACACAGGCAAACAAATAATCAAAAACAAACAAATAAAAAAACTTGAATAGCCTTATGTAAGCACTCTCAGCAACCATAAGAGGAAGGGGAGGGCTCAGGGCCTGTAGCCCAGCAGCCAGGGTACCAGCAACACACACCAGAGCTGGTGGGCTCAAACCTGGCTCTGGCCTGCAAAACAACAATGACAACCACAACCAAAAGCAGCTGGGTACTGTGGCAGGTGCCTGTAGCCCCAGCCACCTGGGAGACTGAGGCAAGAGAAATGCTCAGCTCAAGAAAGTGAAAGGTTGCCGTGGACTGTGATGCCACACCACTCCACCAAGGGCGACAGTGAGACTCTATCTAAAAAAAAAAAAAAAAGGAATGTAGAGAAAAACAAATGATTAAAAAAACTTTTAAAAACAATAACTCCTACAAGAAAAAAAGGGAAAAAAGCAAAAAGAATGAGCAAAGAGAGAAAAAAAGGCAGCAAAATTATTTATATATATGTATATATAAACACACAACTATATTATATGCTGTAGGGATCAATTTTAGTAGGAATATATTTATGTTGCAATATGCTTTCTGGACACCAGGTGGCACCATGAGTGGTTCCCAGGTTTATACCTGTCTCCTGGCTTAAATCGTTCTTGGCGTTTACCTGATTACCTGCTTGGCGCCTAGACCCTGCCAAACTGCTGATTTCACTGATCTTGAAAAAGCTGCATAGACAGGTTTCACAAATTCTCCCTGCAACAGTTCCCATGATGTGCTGGATATTCTGGGCCAGTTCTGAGGGTAGGATGACTGCCTGTGGGTGAGACTCAAATCGCTGTGCCTGGCCCTTGCGGAAAGGTGCCTGTAGTGACCACCATCTCCCAGATTTCAAAACAAAGTTCTTTTCCTATCTGGGATCTTTCCCGTCTGAGTTTCTCTCCTGCTTGCCTAACCATGGTAGTGCCACATCAGACAGCACCCCACTCTGGCTGCCTAATTGCTTGGGAGTCCACATTTCACCAATCTTTCCACACAATACCAAGTTTCCCCATGAACTGGGAACTGCAATCCTCTGTGGTGGAGGGCTGGTTGCTGCCACTGCTGCCTGCAGCCACTGCATCTGCGAGGCAGAACCTTTCCTGGAATTCTTGACAGCTCCGAATTATACTCCAAGACCAGCAATCTTCCACCTTGCTGCACACCCTAAACTGCCACTCCACACCAATACTCCATGCAGGAATGATCCAACCCACTCACTCTCACCTGTTGTTCCAGTGAGACAAGAAAGTAAAAGCAGAGCTAAAAGAATCTGTCCTACCGCCCTGTGTAGGCCTTAGCCACGCCTCAGGCGTTTCTGTTGTCTGTATGTTCCTCCCTTGACACGTGCGGGGGCCTAGATTGTAATCTAGTAACTTCCTTGGACTTTTGTCCAAGGGCAGGTGGTCCAACTGGTCTCAAGGGCATGGGTGAATCTGACCTTCCTCTTGAGCAGGACCTTGAGGATGATGTCATGACTCTCTCTGTTTTATGACCCTCATGTGCACTCTCGCCCTGAAAAGTGGATAAAAGAGGCAAGAGATTGAATGGGGAGGGGGCTTGGTTTTGGAGACACAGGTCTTCCAAGTTACCCCTGGCTGGAATAAACCCTCTTCCTCTAATCAACTGGTGCCTGGAGACTTCTGTCTGCCCTGGTTTCCAGCTACACCAGGAGAGCTGTGCTAAACATCCTTCCATCCACCATCATGCTCCCCCTCCACAACCTCAAACTCTTTTGCTCAACCTTCTGATTCTCTTGACTCAGCCTCTCAAATAGCTGGACTATAGGTACCCGCCAGAAAACCTAGTTATTTTTTTAAGAGACAGGTCTTGCTTTGGTTCAGGCTGGTCTCAAACTTCTGAGCTTAAGTAATCCACCTGCCTGGGCCTTCCAGAGTGCTAGGATTATAGGATTGTGGCACTGCACACTGTCTTTTTGATTTTTTAAATTATGTTTTCTTTTCTTTTTTTTTTTGCAGTTTGTGGCTGGGGCTGGGTTTGAACCCGCCACCTCCGGCATATGGGGCCAGCGCCTTACTCCTTTGAGCCACAGGAGCTGCTAAATTATGTTTTCATTGATTTTTTTTTAATCTTTATTTTTTTCCTTCCTCCTACTTACTATAAGTTTAATTTGCTCTTCTGTGCTAGCTTTTTAAAAGACGAATGTTTAGATGACTGGCTGGAAACCTTTGTGCCCTAACATTCAATGTTATATTTTTCCTCTAAATATTGATTTTTCTGAATATTGCAGCAAGCTCTTATTTACATAAAGTATTTTCTAATTTATTTTTGTGTTTCTTTATGATCTATATGTTGTTTAGAGTTGTTTAATTTTCAAATATTTGAAGCTTTTCTAAATATTTTATTTTTATTAACTATTTATATATTTATTTTGCAAAGCTAGTTAATGTTTGTGAGGGGAGACAATGGTGATCAGCTTAACAATAACCCACAACCCTTGGACTAACTTTAACTTTTAATTTAATTCTTTTGTGGTCAGCAAACATATTCTACGAGATTTAATTGTTTTGAAATCTATTGAGATTTATTTTAAGGCCCAATATATGTTCCATGTTGGTGAATGGTTCTATGTGTGCTTCAGAAGAATGTGTATTCTGTAGTTATTGGGTAGAGTGTTCTAAAAATGTCCATTATGTGAAGACAGATCCTAGTGTGATTCAGTATTCTATATTTGTACGAATATTTTTGTATAATTTTCTATAAATTACTGAAAAGAATGAGTTAGATTCTTAATGATGATTTGGATTTGTCTGTTTGTTCTTTAGTTCTGTTACTTTTTTATGTATTTTGAATCTTGTTAGGTACATAGATATTTATAATTGTTATATATTCCTGAAATATTGACCCTTTGTCATTGCCCACAGCAACGTTTCTTGTTTAGATTTTGTTCTGTGTGATTTAATATACCAGTCTATTTCTCTTATCCTTTCTTTTTGTATGGCATATCTTTTTCTAATTTTTCACTTTTTGTGTGTTTGTATCTTTCTATTTATTTATTTTTTGTTTTTTAATTTTTTTTTATTAAATTATAACTTTGTACATTGATGCATTTATGGGGTTCAGGATCCTGCTTTGATATACAGTATCTTTCTATTTAAAGTGAATCTTATGGATAACATATAGTTGGTTTTTGTTTTTATATCTAGTCTGGCAGGCTTTACCTTTTGACTGGAGGGGCATCTGTTAAAATTACATGTAATGTCATTTACTGATAAGGTGGTGTTATCAGTAAGATAATAGTAAAAAGTGACATTTTTACTATTTGTTTGATTAACATCTTACTTTCTCTGCCCTCTTTTCTTCCTTATCTGTTTTTTGTGTGTGGTAATATTATTTTTTAATATTCCATTTTAATTTCTTGGTAGGGTTTTTGGTAATGTCATTTGGGTTTATCATTTTAGTGATTGTTGTAGAGTTTGCAATGTACACCTTTAAATAAGTCCCAATCAATTCATACATAATATTTGAATTACTTTGGGTAAAATATAGAAATGTTAAAATTTATTTGCCAATTTCCATTACTCTTTTTATAATAGTGTTCGTGTGTACATGTCATAAACTGATTAATATGGTTTATTATTTTTAATTTAATTAATTTAATTATATTTCTTTCAGAGGAACTAAGAGAATAAGAAAATATATATTTACCTGAGCAATCTACTACTATTTTTTCGTATTTGTCACATATTTATTTTTCAGGCATTCTGTTTATTTCATTCCGTTGGTGAGTAGCGGACTAGTTGTGATTTAATAACTTTTCTCTTTAGACTTCTAGTGAACTCTTCCATTCTCCCAAGAACGAGTCTGCTAAACTTTTATTTGAAAATGTCTTTCTTTTTCTTTTAATTTAGATAATAACTTTGTTGCATATAATTGATTGATATTTTTGCACTTGATTGATAATTTTTCCTTCAGCACTTTAATATTCCATTTCAATTTCGTCTGTTTCAACTCTTCCCATAGTTTCTGGGGAGACCTTAGTCATGAATATTATTGTGGTTTTCCTGTATATATTAAATATTTAAATATTTTCTATTTATCTTTAGATTTCTTAAGTTTGGCTATGATGTGTCTGGGGTGATTTATTGCTTTTATTGCCTGTTTGCTAGAATTCATTGAGAGTCTTGTATCTATAAATTAATATTTTCAACAAATTTGGAAAATTTTTAGGCATTATTATAATTTTTTTCTTTTCTTTTCCTCTCTCCTTATGCCTATTTAGACTTCTTCATATATTTCTCAGAGTTTTCTGAAGTATTGTTACTTTTTTATCCAGTATGTATTGTCTTTCTTTTTTAGCTAGGATATTTCTATGGATCTATCTCCAACTACATTAATTATTTTTATCTCATTTTCTGTCTGCTTTTTAGCCCAGTTAGCCATTTTAAATTTCAGCTGTATAATATCCTTTTGAAATTTTTTTTTTTTACTTTTCTGTCGAGATCTCTTATCAGTTATTGTTAGGAAGTTTTCTTTTAATTTTATTTTAATCCTGCATATAGTCTATTCCTTTTTTGAATGTATTTATAGTTGCTTCTTTCTTGTCCTTACCTGCTAAATTCAACATGTGGCCCACATGGGAGTCAGTTTCTATTCATTGTTATTTCTTTTGAATAGAGGCCACAGTTTTCTATTTCTTTCTTAGCGTTATTGCTGGGTTTTTGTTCTAATAGGTAGTTAATTTGCCTAGATTCAAGCAAGTTTGGAGACTTTACTGGCTGCTTTTAAAGCTTCCAAATGCAGCCTTGTTTATCTGTCTCCTGTGGTTATTCCCGTATCTGCAAAGCTTTGAGCCATCCAAGGATTTTGGCACCAATGTGGCTCACATTCTCTTCTTGGATCCTGCCCGTCTATGTGCCTTCCCCCCACCACCCTACCTTTATTATGTCCACCTGCTTTAGGCTCTGTACTCAGACCCTTCAGATCAGTGCAGCAGCTAAGCTGCCTATCATTGGGGAATATCTTCAGTTAAGAAAACTACGGTGGGGGCTTGTAGTCCCAGGTACTTGGGACGCTGAGGCAAGAGAATCACTTGAGCCCAAGAGTTTGAAATTCCTGTGGTGTCATAGCTCACATAGCCCACTCTCTTTACTGAGAGTGACAAGGTGAGACTCTGTCTCAAAAGAAAAAAAGTATATCAAATTCAGAACTTTTATTTTTTGATTTTGTTTAAATTTTAAAATTAAAAATTTCTTTGGTGTCTGTCTATTTTTTTCACCAGAGCTTTATGCATAATTTATTTGCCAGCCATGAATTTGGGCAGTTTTTGCTCAGAGTTTTGGTCTTACCTCTTCTGAGGCTCAAAATACTGCTATTTCCTTCATTAAATTTTCAGTTGCTTTCCAAGTGTGATCTCCATCTCTGGCACCTCTGGCCAATAAGGCTGTTATTTTCTTTATTGCAGTTTAGTAGCCATAACCCTGGGGGTTGGGCCAAGCCATGGGTTGAATAGCCATAACTTAAAATTCTTAACTTTTCCAGTTGCAAGTTTTATAATTTAAACTTTCCTTTTGGTTTTGTTTGTATTTGGGTGCTTCCCTTGTTCCTTTGATTATTATAATCTAAACTTGATGCAGTATTTTGTAGTTGTTACCTGTGAGGTTTCTCATGATCTTTTCACTCTTCTTTCATTACTGCAAGTTGACCCACATCTTTATAAAAGTATTTAAAAATAAATTGTAGACATTATGCTATTTTATAATTAAATGTTTTTATGCAACTTGTAAAAATAAGAAAATTTCTAAAGTATCCATGATAACATTATCACCTTTAACAAAATTAACAATGAATCTTCATTATCATTCAACACCTGGGTCACATTCATTTGCTCCAGTTGTCCCCCAAATATCTTTTACATTGAACAGAATTCCAAAAGGTCTACAGACTCTGTTATATCTTTTATGTGGCCTTTAATTTATAATTGTTTCTTTATTATTTTTTTAATGATATTGACTTATTGAAATAGGTTATTTTTTCTGTGGAGTGTCCCATTTTCTGCATTTGTCTGGTATTGTTTAACTTGCTCTTCTGTCTCTTGTGTCTCCTACGAACTTGAAGTTAGAACTGTATCTTTGATTAGAACCAAGTGAAACATAATTGGCTAAAATTGATCCCAGGTGATGCTATATAGGTCATGATTCATTCTATTAGGGCACACAAGGTGTCTTGTTCTGCTTCTAGACAGATTAGGAGGTTCAGGAAATTTCAGTCTTATTCCTTCCAGATTTTTTTTCTCTTTAGGAGATTAGAAAACTTGGGAATCACTATCCCACCTAGATCCAAGGTGTTTCTTTTCTTTCTTTCTTTTTTTTTTTTTTTAAATGTCTTACAGATGGAGGTCTTGTTCTGGCTCAGACTGGTCTTAAATTTCTGAGTTCAAGAATCCACTGCCTTGGCTTTCCAGAGTGAAAACAGGGGTGAGCTACCATGCTCAGCTAGATGCAATGTTTTCATGTTAGAACTTCATTTCTCCCTCCAGCTTTCGTAATTCATGCCATGGCCAAAATGAGAACTGACCTTCAAATTCTTTCTATCTTGAAATGAATCCACAACATTAAAAAAAAAAACGGGATCTGAATTGAAACAGATTACCTAAGTCAGTCATCTAAGGTATGTATTGGCCACTGCCAAGACTTCACCGGTTTCTATATTCCTATCTCTTCCACATTGTCATGCTGATAATTTACCACTTATTTACTTTGCTTGATTAATATAGCTCCACAGAAAAAAATTCCGGGCCAATAAAAACATTACTTAGGACTAGAGGTACTGACGCTGATTCTGTTGAGTCTGTTGTTGATTTTGTTTAAATTCCTGCATCACAGAAAACCTCTTCTTTATGGTATGCAGCTCAAGTTAGTTCCCACATATTAGATTATATCAGCGTGATTAAATTTGCTTTTATCTATCTCAACTGGCAGT
The DNA here is from genome assembly GCF_000181295.1 of Otolemur garnettii. Taxonomy (NCBI): domain Eukaryota; kingdom Metazoa; phylum Chordata; class Mammalia; order Primates; family Galagidae; genus Otolemur; species Otolemur garnettii. Next base: position 299,032 of record NW_003852650.1, on the reverse strand, counting down.
TGTTTCCATGGGCAAAATAAAGACCTTTGAATTATCTTTTATTTGATTAGGACATGCTGTATTTTAAGAACCCTTTTCTCTTTCTTTTCTAAATCAAGATTTAGTCATCTTAATTAGAAGTGGTAGGCCCTACGGCCAAATTTTAAATCAAGCTAAGAGCCCCAGTTTTTGAAAAGGCAGTGGACATTTGTGTGAGGGGACCTTCCTTGATTACCATTTGCTATGGCAGAAAGAAGCCGGGAAATTACTGCTGCAGAGTAATATAATACTGCTTTATTAAATGTGGTTTTTCGTCTTGGTAAGGAGTTCTGGGATTCATGAAGATGTCCATTTTCCGTGAAATACTATCGCATTCAAGTAGATTAATTCATAATCTATAGTCATATTATAAAAACATAAAAGAATAAAGATGAACTAAAATCTGAGAAGAGAATAAAAAGTAAGAATCAATTAATTTGCACCCTTTTAAAAAATTATGATACTAATACTTTACTAGCTAGATATACTTTTCTTCTTTCTCACATGAGTTAATGTTCTTTCTTTAACGTCAGGTCCTTGACATGTTAGACCAGGAAGGAGGAATTAAAACTTGATTAATGGTCTCAAATAGATTATTGTTTAAGTCATTCAAATACTACATTAAATTATATAAAAGGATGCTTATTTTTAAGTAGTGTGTGGCTCTTTAAGTGATGTTATTTGGTGTTTAAAGTTTACTTTCTCTGCTCAGTGAGATTTCTAAAGAAATGGCATTTGGGGTATTTTAGAGAACTTACATAAAGGAAATATTTTCCTGTCATGCTTTCTATGTAAAAGCACCATAGGAACATGAAGTTTTTCTCATAATACTTCTTTTAATAGAAACTATTATTTCTCCCAAAGGGAAATGAAAAATTAAATTACAGGGAAATGAAAAGACATTTTTAAAAAACCAGATAAAGTCTTCAATATTCATTTTATTCTTCATACCCGAGTTGTCCTTTACTCCTTCAGATCAGAGAGTTTGTCTCAATTATATGTCCTCTGTATGTTGTTGTGTGCATTTTTATGTCTATGTGTCTTTTTTCGTGTGTATGTAATAAAATTGCTCTCTGATATTTAAGTCATAAAAAAGCCACATCCACTAATATTTGTGACTTTCAAATAGTATTTGTCCCAGGCTCCACTTAACCACAGTGTGCTCAATGTCAGAAGCTCCATCTTCTCCTCAGCCTCTGCGACCTCCCCTGTCAGAAGAGGGTCCCCTCAGTGTAAATCTGAGTGTTCTGCTCTCATACTCCAGTGGATAGTCTGGATCAATGGTGGGGCAGTGGCTCGTATGACTTTGGCTAATTCCATTCCACCTTGCTGCTCATTACTAGATGGATGTGTGGGCTTTTTCTTTGCCCCTACTCAGAAGTCCTGCCTATCAGTGGTAACTTTAAAGATGGGTGTCAGGAAACCTAATTTTTTTTTTTTAGAGACAGAGTCTCACTTTATAGCCCTTGGTAAAGTGCTGTGGCATCACAGCTCACACCAGCCTCAGCTCTTGGGTGTAGGTGATTCTCTTGCCTCAACCTCCTAAGTAGCTGGGACTACAGGTGCCTGCGACAATGCCTGGCTATTTTGCAGTTTTGCCGGGGACAGGTTCGAAGCCACCACTCTCTGTATATGGGGCTGGTGCCCTACTCACTGAAGGAAACCTAATTTTTGTTGGATCAAGAAAGCCTCTCTTCCCAGAGCCCTCTTGTTGTTCTAAGACACCCTCAATGAAACTTTAGATTTCACATCCATTGTGGTGGATTCTTTTCATAGGTACCATGAAGTATCTGCAAGAAATGTCCATCTTCTTCACAAGCAAAGCAAAACAAGAGTGTTCTGCTTCCTTAGAAGTTAGTTAATGTCTTTAAAATATACTGTTGTTGTACTTGGGAAAAGCAAAGATTGTTTTTCATTTTTCTAGATATTTAAAGCCTCACTGTTATGGTGTGATGTCTGTATGTGACCACCACATTGTTGGCAGACCAAGGAACCCATCTAATGGTCAGATCCAGGACCCAGAGTCTCCACTCAGAAGCCAGTTTTGAATATTCTCCAAAGCTGGGAAATATTCATGAACATTTTCTCAAAATCATTTGGTAGTAGCTCCAGAAGCTATGTTGGAGCAAGTGTAAAATGTTGGAGACTGTTACATGTGCAAGGATTCTTAGTAATCTGAAGGGAGATTCCTATTTTCTAACATAATGCATTTGCTCCAAGCATTCTACAGCTTAATTAAAAAAAAATCATAGCAAATCTGGCTTGATGTTTGCTCTTCAAGGTTGTCACAAAATTCAACCTCATCCATTTGGGGCCCACTTCTTTCTATTCCCTCAGGATAATACAGGATCACAGAACTTGCTTAGTTTACAGCAGGGCTTCTCAATCTTTTTTATTTTGGGTTAATGTGAGGGTACAAACAACTAGGTTACAAAGTTTGCATTTATTATGTAGAGTCCCTCTTGTAGTTGTGTTCCACACCTAACAGGTGTGCCATGCACCCTTACTTTGTAATCAGGAAGTGGAAGCACACCAATCCTCCTCCTTCCTCCCCTCTCCCTTCTTCCCTCATTACCCCTCCTCCCAACTTGAATTGAACTGAGTTTTTCTCTTCTCTGGGTGTATATTAGATCATCTACTGACTTCATATTAGTATTGAGTACATTGGATATTGCTGTTCCATTCTTGTGATACTTTACTAAGAAGAATGTGCATTGAGTCCATCCAGGTTAATACAAAGGATACAAAGTCTCTATCTTTTTATGGTTGAATAGTATTCACGATATACATATACCACAGCTTGTTAAACCATTCCTAGATTGGTGGGCATTTAGGTTATTTCCACATTTTGGCAATTGTAAATTGAGCTGTGATAATAATCTAGTGCAAATGTCCTTATGGAAAAATGTTTTTCTTTTTCTTCTGGGTAGATGCCTAGTAATGGGATTGTGAGATCAAATGGAAGATCTATCTACTTTGAGTTCTTTCAGGATTCTTCTTACTTCTTTCCAAAGAGGCTGTATTCATTTGCTGTCCCATCAACACTGTAAAATTGTTCCCCTCTCTCCACATCTGCAACTTTGGGACTTTGTGGTGTGCCCTAATGTTACTGGAGTTAGGTGCTATCTCAGGCTGGTTTTGATTTGCATTTCTCTGGTGATTGGGGTGATGAGCATTTTCATATGTTTGTTAGCCATTCATTTGTCTTCCTCAGAGAAGGTTCTGTTCATGTCTCTGGCCCAGTGATAGGATTTTTCTGTTCATTTTTTTGTTGATTAATTTGAATTCTCTGTGGATTCTGGTTATCAGCCCCTTGTCAGATTTGTAACATGCAAATATATTTTCCCATTCTGAAGATTGCCTTTTTGCTTTAATTGTGTCCTTAGCTGTGCAGAAGCTTTTCAGCTTGATTTAGTACCATTTGTTTATTTTTGTTGTTGTTGCGATTGCCAATGAATTCTTCTTCATAAAATCTTTCCCCAGTTTGACATCATCAAGAGTTATTCCCACATTTTCTTCTAGAATTTTCATAGTTTCATATGTTAGATTTAAATATTTTACCCATCTTGAGTCAATTTTTGTAATGGTGAAAATTGGTTATCCAGTTCTCCCAGCACCAAACTGAAACCAGACAAGAATATTCTCTATTGCAACTGGAAGTTCTAGCCAATGTGATCAGGCAAGAGAAGGATATAAAGGGCATCCAAATGGGGGCAGAGGATATCAAACTATCACACTTTGCTGATGATAATATCCTATATTTAGAAAACCCCAGAGACTCAACTATAAGGCTCCTAGAAGTGATCAAGAAATACAGTAATGTCTCAGGGTATAAAATCAGCGTCCACAAATCAGTAGCCTTTGTATATGCAAATAACAGCCAAGCTAAGAAGCTAATCAAGGAGATGAGTCCCTTCACAGTAGCTTCAAAGAAAATGAAATACCTGGAAATATACTTAAGAGGTGAAGGATCTCTACAAAGAGAATTATGAAACCCTAAGAAAAGAAATAGCAGAAGACATTAACAAATGGAAGAGCATACCATGCTCTTGACTGGAAAGAATCAACATTGTTAAAATGTCTATACTACCCAAAGTAATCTACAGATTCAATGCAATCCCCATTAAATACCAGCACCGTACTTTGAAGAACTGGAACAAATAGTTCTTCATTTTGTATGGAACCAGAAAAAAAAGCTAAGGCATCACTCTACCTGACTTTAGGTTATAGTACAAGTTCACAGTGTTCAAAACAGCATGGCACTGGCACAAATATAGAAACATAAACATATGGAACAGAGTAGAAAACTATGAGATAAAACAAATCTCTTATTGCCATCTGATCTTTGACAAACCAAACAAAAGCATACACTGGGGAAAAGTTTCTCAATCTTTACACTATTGACATTTTAGTTCTTTTTTTGAACAGTTGTCCTGTGTATTGAAGGGTATTTAGCAACAGCCTTGGACGCTACCCTCTAGAAGACAGAAGCAGCATCTGAGTGCTGTTTTGGGAAAAATAAAACCCTTCTCCTCCCCCTGCCACAACTGAAATTGTTTGCAAGCATTGCCAGAAATGCTACTGGGGGTCATTATTCCCAGCTGAGAACCCCTGCTCTAGAATAAGTGGAAAGTTTCAGTTTTAGTTTTCATTTTCATGGCTGCTCTTGACTTTTGTCTCCAACAATGTCTGCTTGCCATTGTCTGAAGGCTTGTGCCTCCAAGTCCCTTTTGTTGAGTCCGGAGGCTCTTTGTGAAGGGTCTCAGGCCACAGTACTTAGACTTCCTAAACTTTTCATGAAATGATCCTTCTTATTTTTTATATTTTTAATGTGTGTGTGTATATATATATATATATTCTTAATGTTTGGACAAACTTTTCTAGTAGCAATCCATGGAAATGATCCCTGAAAATACTCTGAAAATGATCCTCCTCAGAGCTCTTATGAGCCCTGGAAGTGCCATGTACCCAGAGAAGAGCCTTTCTTTGGAGACCCTGTCCTTGGTATTTGGGGACCCACCTCTATTTGAGTTCAGATCTTTTCTATGTCCTTCAATTCTATACTTCTCCTCAAGTTAGAAAATCTCAAATAATGCTGCTATGAAACAAACTTTGAAACAATTATTATCTAGTAAAAGTAGAACCACACTTCCAAGTGACAAAGCCCCAGTTGCTAATACTCAATATGGAAACCTGTACTCTGCTTATCTTCTTTCTCTTGCTCACTTGTTTATTTTTTGCTCATGTTACTATATTCTCTCATTCTTGTTCCTTCCTGCATTCTCCCTCACTTTCTTCCCAACTCATTTTTTAAAATTCTGTCTATTATTATTTCAAAACTAGCAGTTGCAGTCACAGAAACTTTATGGAAAAGAATGGAAATCATGTCTACTCTATATCTCTGTTGATTCAGAGGATTGTTAAGACAAAGATTGGAAGTTTCTGGGAGGAAAAAATGTTGTATGTGTTTGTATGGTACCTTTGAAACATTTATTTGTAACATGCATAACATAATATTTGACCAAATTAAAATATCAATGAAATGGTCTGCTTCTTCCTTCCTTCCTTCCTTCAGAGTCATTTAATTTCTTTTCTTCAGTTGGCAGCAAACATTGTCTGCTCTTAAAGTCAAGAGCTTTGGCTTATCTCCAAAGGTGAGGGAGCGTGCTGAGGAGAGTGATGCATAGCTTAGTGGAAATATTTTGCCACGGGAGGGGTGGCTGCTATCCTTTCTTGGAACATTAAAAAATAACTTTTAAATCAGCCTGAAGGTTGAGCAGAATTGAGATTCATCCATAAATTTGAGATGGAAAAATTCCTGGCAGAGTTTCCAAGGCTGGAAAATCATTAATTTTCCTTATTCTTATCCATCAAAGGTCAGGAAGCCTATTTTGCTCCTGGATAATATAGTGACCACCTTCTTAGCCGTTTCCCAAATCTGGACACTTTCCAGGCACCCTTTCTGGGTAGTCTCTGCCCTCTACGCTGCCCCTTCAAGACAGTTCCCATCAGCCCTCTGAAGTTCACTGCTGAGGTTGTACAGGCTGCCCTCAACTCCCTCCTCCTCTTTCTTCCAGGCTGAGGGCGCTGGGGTGTTCTCCATGGTCATGGAGGGACTCTACTGCTGTACTGTGAGTGATTCTGACCTAGTTCTTCCAAGGGCAAGCCCTGGTGATGAACTCAATTCTGCACGTTAAGTGAAAAATGTTGTGGGCCCTGAGCCAGGCTCGACTCCAAACTTGATGAATGCTCAGCCATTTGAAGTGTTCTGCTTCAGGGAAAAATGCCTCATAGCTCACCTTCCACAGTCCTTGCTTTGTGTCCATTTATTTGAATTCTTTTTAGTGATCTGGCACACCTCACGGAGAAGTCATAGGTATTACTACCTTACTGTGACATCTGCTATGAACTGTGTGCCTCTGAATATTTGAATCTGAGTTTATCAGAGTCCCTAACCTTCTCACCATCCTGATCGCACTAGAAGGTGACCCTCTGAAGGACAGTTTGGTTTGTCTTCTCAGGTACCATTTTTAGAGTTGTCCAGGCTCATCTTAATTGATGCTAAAAAACCTGCTCAAACTGTAACCTAATTTGCACCCAAATCCATAAGCCGATGGTGTCCCAGATGATGCTGCCTTACATAACAGCATTTTACATTCACTTACACTATACTTAGATGTGCAAAGAAATGTAGCCAACTAACAGCTTTTTTGTAAAAATATTCCAGGTATACGTGAAAATATAATGAGCATCGCCAAACCTAAGAAATGAAATCACATTGATCTTTACAGCCCCCCTTTCTATTCTGTTCTACTTCATTGCTCTCTCCTCCCTCATAAGTAACTGCTTATTTTGAATTTCTCATTGCATTTATTTATTTATATTTTTACTTTGTATTTATAGAGGATGAGAGGCAGTGAAGCATAGTGGTTAAGAGCGCTATGGAATCAGACTGCCAACTTCGTTATATGTACTTAAGCTATTAAAATCTGCAAAATGGGGATAGCAATGGTACCAACCTCTTAAGTTAGGAAGAGTAACTCAGTACACACACACAATCTCAGGCTAGCACCTGGCACATAGGAAGCCTTGTGTTAAATGTTTTCATTTATTAATACCTTAAACAATACTTTTGATTGCTCTTAAACTTTACATAAATGTTTTACTAAGTCTATGTATCACATGCAACTTTCATCATTTGCTTAATATTGTGTTTGTAACATTCATCCATGTTGATATACATAACTTTCTTATGTTACTTGGTTGTGTGATTTTTCCCCAATTTGTATATTCTCCTGTTGAAGAACATTCGGGTCACTCTCAGCTTTTTTGTGACAACAAACAGCCCTACAGTGAATGCTTTTGGTGTTTTTCCCTGTGTCCAGGAGCACAAGTTTTCCAGGGTTTGTACACAAAAATAGAATTTGTGAGGCTTAGCTATTGTTTATTAATTAATGAGTAGATTTCTTCACAATTCAACTTCCCATCCCTAGCCTCTCCAAGAAAAACCTTAATTGCTCTAAATAGAGGAGAAACTTAAACTTGAGAACCTAGTCTCTCTTGATGTGAATGGTCAATTTTGGATGACTCTTAGGTAGACAGTAAGTTTTCACATTTTGGCTCCTTTCCCTGTACCTTGCAAAGGTGGCCTCCTGGACTTAATAGGGACAGGTAGGTGGGGCTGGAACCTCTCCGTCTAGCATGGGACCTTGCCAACTGCCCAGCCTTCTCTTTGAACTCCATTCACTAATGGACCTTGTGGTCCCGATTGTTTTTACTGGTCATGATGTTTTGTTTTGAAGCCATTTTATCCTAATTTCAGACCTCTGTTGTTTCCCCAGAAATTTTAGTAACTCTGCAGTCCCCACCCTACGATCAAGATGAATGCGGACTTCTGGGCTTCTGCAGGTGCGGGACAGACTGCAGGACACAGGGGCAGACACGTGTGCTGCCTTGCTTGTAATGCAACATTGTCCCTGTGCCAGGCTGCCCAGGGCTGCACAGGGGGCACCTCCTGCTCCCCACCCTCCATGACCTCACTTGGTGTTCTCAGCTTCTTATAATTCTCTGGGACATTCATTATGTCTCTCTTTGGGGGTCTATTCTAAGGGAGGGACAATACTCACGTTTGAGTTCCCATCTTTGTCTTTTTCTCTTATTCAGGACATTCATGTGGGCAAAGAAAGGTCATGATTCCTCACTGTTTTTTTCCTTTGGAAAGGACTTCGTCTAGGGCCTATCTTCTCTCTATTTGATGTGCATTTGGCTTGCATCCTTGCCTTCAGCCAAACAGGGTGTAGGGAGAGCGAAATCAGTTTAAGGTTAAGAGCACAAAAATGAGCTAGTTACAACACTTAACCTGCTATGGAAATGCCAGTGTATAGCTATTAATTGCGCAAAGGTACTGCTGACGGCAGGACAGGAAATCTAAACCTGGATTCTGATGGGAAGTCAGAATATGTGGTTGGCGTAGAAACTGTTTGAAAGATAAGTGGTAAGGCTGGAAATCTGTCTGTGTGGGGTAATTACTATATACAACAGGGACTGCCTCTAGCAGCCAGACACCTTCCAACCAGAGGTACTTGTGTTCCAGAGGTGATGGAAGAGTGGGTTTTGTCACAGACCGGGAAGCTACTAGAGGACGCAAGTGCATGGTGGAGCAAAGTGCAGGTTGGTCCTCCTTGTGCAACAGAGAGCATGTGTCCCCAGTCCCAAGCTGCCACCGCTGCCTGTGGACAGTGTGCTGCTTCAGTGGGAACTCAACTCTGCTCTGATCTTTGCACTGATGATTTATGTGCCTCTCAGGATCAGATATTTTGTATTTTTGCCTCATAATAATAGGTTAAAAGAACTGAGGGATGGGGAGAAGTCAAGGTGACCATTTCAAACTGTCATTACCTTGCTCATAAAAACCTCCATAAACTTGCTAGCATTATTATAGGCCAGTTTAAGCAATCACTGCCTTTCAGGGATGCCCAGGCAAAGGGCTGTGTGGTCTGTCTCTCTTGCCTGTGTGTGGCTGCTCTCACAGTGTATTCATGAATTAATTCGGATATGGTAATGTACGCCACAGCAGAAGCAATTTCGCAAGAAGAGAGCAGAAAGGTGCTTTAGGAAGCTCTTTGGTTTTTGTGAAAATCCTCTCTTAAGATTTTAGTTATGGGAAGAAAAGTTGAGATCTAACCTTCAGGAGTGAATGAGCCTCGCTGCTTGTGGGAAAGGTGTAGGTTAATGAAAGTTTCAGCATTTCTACCTTGGAGCGCAGGATAATGCTGGCTAACCAAGTGGCAATTTCAAAGACTGGGCTTAATGATTTGATGTGAGCTATCCTGGGTTTTTTTTTTTTTTAATTAACCAGTTCTGAGATGACAGAGAGGGGAAATAAACTTAGCTGGAAAGAATGCAAAAACTGTTTGACTAGCTGGAATACATTCTAACTCATTCGCACTCTTTAATAAGATAGCAGGAATTTCTGAAAAGGGACAGTTGTTGGCAAAAGTCAAAGGTATCATCAATAGTTTACATGTATGTGTATGTATATCTACGTAAATATGCAGCATACAGAAGAATAAAGCCAAAAGCCACTGGATAAGTTGAAATGGACTACTAAAACATGTTCAAATAATTTTAACAGAGCAAGGAAGGATGAAAAGAGACACAAAAATCATTGAAGGCAAAACATAAAATAATGGAATAGTTGACCTAAATCCAAATCCCCCCCCACACATTATTGCCTGCATTAATTGGACAAGTAGCTTTGACTGTGTTTCTTAACCTCTTACGGTTTTATTTCCATATTTATAAAGCCAAGTTTATATTGCCAGCTCTTCATTTCACAGAAGGGTTAGGAGGGTTAAGGGACTCTATGTTGGTCCCGCACATCCCCCTCCTCTCCAAAATGCACCCTTGAATCCCACTTTTCATACCAGACCAGAAAAATCTACTCTATAAAAATGAGAGCACAAGGAACGCTGTACGGCTTCCCCTGGCATTCTCATGCTTCCCCGTGACATTGAGCTCTGACACTGCGGATCCTCTCCTCCGCCTTCACTCTCTTCTCATTTCTGAGAATTAAATTGGACTTTGGAATTGGCAACTGAGATGTTTTCTACTATTTAGTGTTGACAGGTTTTTATTATATTGTGACCAGAATTTTTTTCTTTTTTTTTCCAGCAGGGTGCATGCGAGAGTGCAGGCCAGGCAGAAAGAGAAAGAACGTGCTGCGGAGTAAGACAGTCCTGCTTACCCCCACACACGCTGCAGAAGCGGGACAGGATGCGGGAGGGCTATTGTACAGCAAAATGCAAGTCTCTGGTGAGAATTCTGAATCTCCCGGATTAGCATCAGTAGGAGTAAGACAAATGACCTTCACAAAGGAGAGGCAGCTTGAAATTTCCCATTGTTTTGCTATATGCATTCCCTGTTGGGCCTCTACCCGTCTTTCCTTGGGTCTGGAAGGTTCCAGGATGATTGTTTTCAGCGGACAGCTCTTCTCTCCAGGTCCACTCCCCACAGTGGTATTAAAGTGCTACAGTTATTAGCGGCAGACCTTTTCTGGGGAAGGGCGGCATCATTTTCAAGGGGACCTAAAATAATTTAGTTCAAAAAATGCCCTTTTGATCAGCCAGCTCAAAAAAAGTGCTGCTGAGCTGGCTATAAGTCATCTGCCTCCTTCAAAAGCTACCGTTTAAATTGCACTTGAACACTGAAAACAAATAGGTTTTCATTGTCTGTCTGAAATCTTTAATATAGCTTCAAAGTTTCCAGAGGAAAATACTGCATTGCAGCTTTCCTGTTTTTGCAGCAAATCTCTGTTGGCTTGTGGCTGCAAAGGAGGGGCTGCCACAAAAGCAGCCTCTTTTCAGCTCAACTTAGCAGACCTTCCAGCTGCAGCAGACGTGGAGAAAGGCGTCCCCAGCTTGTCTGGGGGCAAAGGAGACTGGGGAGGGGAGGCTGGAAACTCCAGTACTAATTTAAAAGGATTGGTTATCTTTATTTATTAAATAAAAATGATTAGGTGTTTATCAGGCAATGCATTTTCTTTAAATAGCCAAGCATGTTTTAAAATTCTGGAGAATTTATGAAACAGATTCAAGATGCCTGATATATTCTGCCCATTCCTACAAGCTTTGCTTAATTTTAACCCACAGCAGATGGACATTGCATGTCTTGACCATCAGGAGATTGGCCAGGGAAAGACCCCCTGGAAGCTGAGCAAAATTTGGTAAAAGATGTTTTTTAGATGATGACTTGCATTCTCCAAGCATGTCATGGTCTAGGTACCGGAAATGCAGAGATAAACAAGACCTAAATCATTAACCTTAAAAGCTGCTTTTAAATCATGCCAAATAGCAGTTCTCAAAGGTGTCTAGAAGTTCCCCAATCTCTCTTCTTTCTCTGCTCCCCTAGGACTTGAGTCTGGCTGCGTTGTGTTTTAGTGCAGCCGGTGCTGTTTCAAAATGCCACTTTTCTTTGAATATTTGCTGCTAAATTCCATTTGTTAAAGAGTAGAAAGCATACAAGACACACTCTTGCCAAAACTGACTTATGACTTAGGTGATGTTATGGTGACTAAAATAAAACCTTTAGGCTCCCAGCTAACTGAATGGATCACCTCTTGGCCAAGGGAACTCCAGAAATACCCTACAGCTGAGTTCTTGGCAAGAGCGGGGAGATCAGACAGGCCTCATCTTGCCGCCTACCTTCTTAAAGATATCCTTTGTAACTCATTAACAGGCCTGAGGCTGTGCAAGACATTTGAATCCTACCAGCAGGTCCTCAATTTATTTAACAGATCACTTGAGTCCAGTGGCTTGATTAGCAGACTTGCTGGTCTTAACTTAGAACATTCCAAGGCTGTAGACCAAGCTTCATTTCTTTAACCAATTACAAGTCAAAGAATACTCAAACCCACCTGGACCCTGTAATCCATTTGCTGTGAGATGTCTCACCTTTTTGGGCCAAACCAACATACACCTTCCATGTATTGATTTATGACTTTACAAGTAATACCTGCTGTTCTGTTAGGCAGTTAGTCAGACAGGAGCAGGGTAGATGGTGGATGTAGTTAGGCTATTTTTGATTGGCTTGGGTCAGCGTGGCATGAGTTGTTATGGAAACAAGGCTACTTGAGACCTTGCAGGTGGGTTGTTTTGGGGAGCTAGTTGTCTTGGGGGACTGATTAATGTCCCAGGGACTTTCTGACATGGACAGACAGATGTGGTCATACTGACTTGGGTTGTTTTGGGAGCCACCTGATTAGGGATCTAGGAAAGGGGCTCTTAAGAAAGAACAGATGACATGTTAAGTGGGTCTGCAAGAACGGACCAATGAGAAAGAGGCAGAGAAACCACAAAGTGGAGATATTGTCAAGGTCTCCATACAAGGTCTTTGTAGTATGCTGCATAGTTGAGGTAATGGTGTCCTTAAATGAACTACCCTCAGTAGCATAGTAAAAATCATACCTACCAGCCCCATGATAGTTTACAAATACCATGGCAACTCTTGGAAATTACCTTACAAGGATAGAAAAAGGGAGGATTCCCAATTCCTGGAATTCTCCACCCCTTTCCAAGAAAAATCATGAATATTCCATTCCCCATTTGACATAAAATTAAGGAATCAACATAAAAGGAGAAATCTTATCAGTGTCTTCTCCATGTGTTGGGCTGACCCATTCCTTCTTTGGAATGTATTTGTGCTTTAATCTTTAATAAAATTTTAGCATTTTACCTGTTTGCACCTGCTTGCTCTTCTCATTCATTCCATACTGAATGGTCAGTATCAGGGAACTGGGAACATGGGGTCCTGACATCTGATTCTTCAGCACTTAACAATACCTCTTTGCAATGCATAAAACCAAACTTTAACCCAAGTGTTAGGAGACAACTTGCTCCAGGATTCTTGGGTGTGGTTCCAGGCCCTGGTCACTCATACTCAGCTCAGAATAAACATCTTTAAATTAATTTTCAGAGTTTGGGTTCATTTCCATTCACAATTATTATCCTGTTTTACAGAAGAGAAGCATGAGGAAGAGACTTTCCAAATGTCACTCTGCTGGTGAGTGACAGAGCTGATTCCCATCAGAGTCTTTATTTGATGTGCCTTCTATCCCCCAGGAGGGTCTGACATGAGCTCACTTAGGCTTGGAGAGTGTGGAACCTGAACACTGTTAGATATAGCTAACTTTACACTTTGCGTCACTTATGACAATGGCTCCTGTCTTCCCACATTAGTAATTCCGGCTCACAGAATGCTTACCTTTACTATATAGAAAAAGTTTATCAAAAGTCTGCTTTTCCTACTCTTTTCTCCCTTCTGTGAATTGTGCTATGGTGCCCTTATTATGGTGGTGTCTGCTTAAAGTACATATGCTGGTCCCCTCCTGAAATACAACCATCTAAAATTCTGCTTTAGGAACCCAGAGCATCTTTTCCTTTTAATTGTATAAAGAGAATCACAAAATATTGGCCGTGTTTTTTCACAACCTGTGACTTCTAAAAATCTTGCCTGGAGTTTAAACTGAGAAGCCTTGGCTATTACTCCAAAAGCAGGTTTGTTTGGGGGAAAAATGTTTTACAGCTGAGAGCAGTTTGAAAGAGGCTCTTGGTGAGCTTTTGTTCTTGCCTGTTTAACAGTTTAAGGTTTAGAGAAGCCCATTTGAGTCCACCTTTTGCATTTGAGTCCAAAAACTGAATTCATTAAAGGGCTCTCTTGAGCCTGCAGTGAATTTCAGTGCTCCTAGGAGGACGCTCCAGGCTCACTTAACTGGTTTGAAATTGCATGGCCTCAGGCTCTCCCGTCTTATTTGGAGGAGGATGGCAGTCAGGGAATTAGTTCAGAAGCTGCTACCACGTTTTCCCTTTTTGTCTCTCACTTTTGTTCAGCATTGGTTCCATACAATTTACAATATTTTAAGGACCATTTCAGAGGACCTAGGTTACAGCAGTTAGAATTAATACCACTCTGTCACTTTTTCTATTACTTTTCATGCTTGTACTTATATAATCCATATGCATGTGGTTTGGAGATTTGGAGGATGAAAATATGCTGCAGACCTTCTCTCCAGCCTCAGATGGAACTTTTCTGTTTGTGTGGTTTTTAGAATGTGCGTGTGTTTGTGTGTGTGTGTGTGTGTGTGAGAGAGAGAGAGAGAGAGAGAGAGAGAAGAATCTAGAAGAACAGAGGGAGGGAGGACTTTGATCTTTGACAGCCAGATCATTGTCCTCTGCAATGGGCAGGGAGGTAGGAACAGGATTACCTATGGAGGATGTCTGTCGTTGCCTAACTGCTCAGAAGCGATTTTTTCCCCCAAATTAATTCACAGGCTACGTACATGCATGTGCATATATACATCATACCTCCCTCATTAAGTAGAGCAGGATCATCTGTGCTTAGTCTCTGCTATGAGCAGATTTGGAAGGTGGTTGAGGTTTTTCATACAAAAATCTCATCTGTTTTAGTGTGAAATGATAACTAAACAATTCAGCTAAATGGGCAAGATCAGATAGGGGGAGGTGGCCTAGGAAGCAACTGACATTGCAGTCTTGGGGCTGAAGGATGGCATGCCAGAGGGCACATGGTAAAGGGACAGGTGGTCTTGACAGTGGCTACAGAACCTGATCCAGAAGCACTGTCTAGACTCTAATCCCAATTTTGTGCTGTGGATAACAGTGTGACTTTTGTTAAATTGCTCACCTGCTCAGCCTTAGAATCCTCACTTATGAGATAGCAATAATAATTGTGAGGTCTTATTCCTAGTTTTCTTTGAGAGGATTAATAAAGTACTAAGTTTACAGAGCCTGGCACAGTAAGTAGGGCAGAGTATGTATCCAATAAATGCTGAATATTAATTTGACTTATATTATTCTTCAATGACTACAAATGGCAGTTTGTCTAGTTTTTCTCTAATCGCAGCTTTCTTTCTTCATGAGCACACAGCTATTGCATGTCCTAACCTTCACTGTAATATGTGAGCCCATCGAAATGGGCTGCAGGAAATGTCTTATGGGTAGAAGATAGTTTACCACCTCCAGGACTGGTCTGTGAAAGCCTCATATGCAATAGTCATGCTCTCTTTCTCCCTTCCTCCATGTGCTGAATGCTGGAATACAGTACAGGACCTCAGTGCATCTAGGGATAGTGGAGCAACAAGTTGGAAGGAGCCTGGGTCCCTGGATGTCCAAATGGCTATAAGCACCCCTGGCCCTCTACCTCTGCCACTAAGTGAACTTGTGGAAATAAATTTGACTTTGTGAAGATATTGGCATTTCTGAATGAATGTGTTCAGCAGCTAGTAACTTTCACCTTATGACACAGTAATGTGGTAGTAATTTGAAAATTCATGCATGGAAAAGTAGTTACCTTAATTCTGAAATAAAGTTGGCTATGAATCAGTAATAAATCAGTCTATAGAGAAGTGGATAGCAGACAAGTAATGTGGTATCAGGTATAAATAATCAGAATCAGGACAGACGTTTACTTAACCACATTAAGAGCAATTAAAAAAAACAATATTGGTGGGGCATGATAGCTCATTTTGGTGGTACAAGAGTGTGTTACACAGTTAACACTCTAATGGGCCATTGTTCTGTGGAGTGTGTGAGTCAGTCTATTACTGGCAGCGAGAGCAAAGCTGAAAGGTAGGAACTCCTTTCAAAATGTTTTCTGTATATATCCCCTCTTGTCAAGTGAATGTAACAATCCATTTCCTTCCCCTACTAATACTCAAGCTAATATTTTGCCTGTCTGACCTAAGACTTAGCATAATATTTTAAAATCATGTGAATGGATTAATTATAAGAAGAAAAAAGTCAAAGAAGGAATAAGTAGGAAGTTAAGTTAGTATGTGAAGGTTTTAGCCACTGGATCAGTACATTGCTGCCCAGAGTTGAAGGAATTATTCTGCCCTTTTCTCCTGGGCTTGATAAATGAGGTTAAAGGGAATTTGGAGCATCCAAACTTCCAAGAAAGAGATGGGACAGGTGAAAGACAAGGGTTTGAAAGTAGAAAGGGAGGAGATGTTTTATCTCTTCAACAGAGCTTGAATGTGTGAAGAGCAAAAAGGCTTCTGGAGAAAGGAGCAGCTTGTTATTCTCCAATCCTCATTGCACCTGAGCTCTGGTTAGGAACTGAATGAAACACTCCAAGGCTTCTCTTCCCAGCACTTTCAGGTCACTTATGTAACTCAAGAGTTTTCAGATTCAAAAGTGCCTGATTTCTATATTGTTGTCAGCATGACTCAAGCTCTTCACTGACTTTAATGGGCATTTTAAGCACCTTAATTTATTTCCAACCATCAAAATTGTTTTCAAACCTCTTGTTTAGTGCAGAGATTACTCTCCCACTTAAAATTTGCTTTGGATTGAAGGACAGAGAAGTAACATTGGTTAGCTCCCATATGATGCCTGGGAGAGTGAGCCTGAGCTGTGGGGATGGAGTATTCGTGTGGTTGGGATGGGGACAGCTTATGGCAGGAAAGGCATAAGGGTGCTGTGTTAGTGGCCACACTTCCATGGACTTCTGAAACCAAGTGATGGAGTCTTGACATTGCAAATTAGATCCAATGTACACAACCCAGGCTTTAAGAGATGGTTTTTCAACTGATTTCACTGAGTTCTGTAAATTAACCCTAATTTTTGATGTATCTTGCCTAAATTTCTTGACTGCTTCATCTCTTCATTCATTTATTCACTTATCTATCCATCCATGCATCCATTTAATTGATGACTTTGTTGAGCTCCTACTATGTTCAGATGTTGGGGATACTTGGTGTTCTGTGATGGAGCTGGTGGGTCCTCACAGTGATCTCCAGTTTATGCTCTCCCAACTTTTTTATTCAGGTGTCAGCTCCTCTCTTGTCTAACTTCACCACTGTCCCCTGCACAGTAAGTCCTCCCAGTATCAGGTAAGAAAGTTTTTTCCCGTTGCTACCATCCTTTTGACATTTATAATTGCTACCACCCATTCTACCATCAACATTTTTAGAATGATAAGAGGGCAGAGCTCTGCTGGATGTGGGGTTGGTTGGGGATATTGGGAAGTAGTAGCTGGTGGAATATAGTTTTATATGGAGATAAGAGCTAGGGAAACTGCAGATGAGTGAAAATTTATCCCTATAAGAGCTCATGGAATATACCAGTTACAAAGAGGCTGGCTGGTTGTCTCATACAAATTCTCAGGAACTAGAAATCTTCACTACACCTTTATTTGATCCAGATCAAGGCTCTGCTTTCACATCTCCAGGGATGGGGAGCTCACACAGCAATACATTTGTGCGTCTCAGTAGTGATCACATAGTTCTTCCATGTACTGCATTGGTACCCACTTTTGTATACCTTTCTGTAAGCAGTAGTCCTCATTTTTTTTTTCCCTATGAAAACAGGAAAAGTGTTCTATTTATTTTCCATATAAGAACCGCAAATATGAACTTTTTCATTGGTAAATAGCCAAAACTTTAATTAGCCTAAGCAAAAGGGGGAATTTAATTGAAAGGATGCAGAGTTTCCCATGGGACCCAAGGACAGAAATGACTTTAGGCCTCGGGAATGATCTGGAGTCAGAGACTTAGAAGCATCTCCATGTTTGTCATTAGTGCTTTGAGCTGTGTTTGTGTTTCTCTCCCTCCATCATTCTCTACCTCTCTCTTTATTTTTTTCTTTTCTTGATCTCATGTAGCAGAAAGCATCAAGGTCACTAATAGCTCCTGAATTTTAAATGTTCCAGGTTCAGTTTCACAATTCCTGGAGAGGGCAGTGATTACCTTCACTGGATCAAGTTCTACTCTTGAACAAATCTACTGTGCTTGTGGGCTGTGTCATATAGAAATATGGATATTTTTGCTGCAATCATGTGGGAAAAGGGGAAAAAGAGAAGCAATTTTGAGAAAAAGAGGATAGGGTAAGCAATTCTATATGTGAATTCTACAGATACCTTAAAAATATTTGAATATAGAAATCACCCTGTCCTGAATCATCTCACCAAGCTATAGACCAGACGTCCTCAAACTATGGCCTGAGAGCCACATGCAGCCCGCCTAGGATATTTATCTGGCTCACTGGGTGTTTTTGTCTCCACTGCCTGTCCTGCTTAGCAGCTGACTCGTCCTTGGGCCTGCAGTCCAGCCCTTCAATAGTCTGAGGGACAGTGAACTGGCCCCCTGTTTAAAAAGTTTGAGGACCCCTGCTATAGACCTCTGATTTCCCCAGGCTTTTACTAGGTGTTTTGGTTTCATGGAAAACCATCTTATTCTCTTACCCTTTCAAATTTTATCATGAAGATGTCACTCCTAGAACTCATTCCAACAATTAGATCTGATCAATACAGAATTAAGGCCACCTCAGCAAAAGTTGGAGGCCTCCAGGACACTTTTCTTAGAATTTACTACTCCACTTGCCCTAGAAGTTTCAATTATGGGTAGGAGTTATGACTCCAGAGAAATTTGTCTCTACAGAGACTTCAAGCTGAAAGACTGAATAAGGACACTGGCCAGGGATGATCTGAATCCAAAGCAAAATGAAATCCTATTAATAATCTAACTGGAAAATTTTGCTCTGAGAGCAGTGAGCTATTACTCACACCAAGCTTTTAGACACATATTGTCTCCTGGAATAGTTAAAATTCATGAGCTGCAAATGGTAAATGCATATAGCAAATTTATTTTTCTTTATATACCAGTATCTGCTATACATGTACAGGGCTCTTTAAGTGGTATTTTAAACCAGTTTATGTTTATAACTGGTTTAAGTTTCATTATTTCTAAAATAACAAAATCATTTTCTCCATTGCACTATTTTATTTACGTCAATAAATCATTTTTTGAGAGCCAACTAAAGGCCTACGTGAGAGGTGTTACACCAGGTACCGGGACTGCAGCAATGAACATGGCTTTTGAATTTCACACACACACACACTCTCATGCACACACATAAACATAATAAGAGATATATCACAGGCTCCCTTAGAGCTGCCATAACATCAGAAAATAACAAAAATAAAATAGAGGACAACATTGTTTTGGGATTAGACAGACTTGCTCTTAAATCCTCTTAAAACCTCTGTCAGTTACTCACTCTGTTACTTGAACAAGTTAAATATTCTGAATCTCACTCTTTTCCTTTGTAGAATAGGAAGATAATATTTATTTGATGGTATTCTTGTGAGAATTAAATAATATCCTGAAAGTATACAACTTGGTATTTATTTGTTCATTCCAAAAACATTTGGAAGCTTTTAATATGTTGGAGGATTCAGATAAAAGAGTAGCCAGTCATCAAGCAATACAATGAGAGCTGTCACAGGAAACCTAATTTAAGAGTTTGAACTTTATTTTGAGTTTAGAAGCCATTGGCAAGTTTTGCATAAAATTATAAATTTTGAAATTTCCATTTTAGACAAAAAATTCCACTTATAATAGTATAGTGAGTAGATTTGAGGAGGCTGGCGAGACATCTGTGTGTAGCTGTTGCAGGAATCCTAGGCAAGCGATGCTTGTAGACACATCACTCCAAACACAAGATGGGACTGAAGGGAAGCCTCCCGGCATAGGATTTTTTAAGCTGTGGCTTCTTGAGGGGCTGGCTGTAGAAAAAGAGAGGGAGAGGAAACAGCACGGCTCTGAGACACAGGTGACAAGGGATTTAGGAAAAGAGGCAGGTTTGGGGTGAAGGATAATGAATTCTCTTCCGGACATGTTGAATTTGAGGATCCTGTTGGACATCTAAGTGGAGGCTTTTAAACCATATTTAGATCTTGAAGAGAAGAGCTGAGGAGGGAAGTGTGACCCACAGATGTGGCTTTTGGCTGTGTGAATTAGATAAGTAATCTTCTCAGCTGCTATGTGTCAGCATCCACTTATAGCGGCCGGAGTGGGTAGTGTGCATACAGACTGAACCCTGAAAACCTGTAAGCAGGGTGGTGACAGGGTTGTTTTTTATGTTTATCAAGAAGTTTTTCCTATTTACCAGAAACTCATTCAGCCCATTCGTTCACTGTCATCTAGCACAAGACAATTGGCAACAGATTGTACTCAGGTAATGGACTTGGAGGCCAATTAGTCAAATGTGGTCACTTTGGGTCTCATTCATATCAGGAGTTGGAAAGGAAAGACTGCTCCAAAAACTGTCGTAGAGGCATTACCACACAAGCAAAATGGTAAAAACTGGGTTTAAAAATTTATCATTGAGAAATTTAGAAATTTAATTAAAAATTCCAGGAAATCAAGGCTTCTGGTAATGCATGAGTCACAGAAAGGGACACTTCATTTGCTGGCCCCAGGTTGACTGTCTCATGATGAAAAGTCATCTTTGCCTCCTCTCCAATGAGGTCTTAAATCTAGTCCGTTGTCAAGCACCAGTAATTTGACCGCGTAGATGATTCTTAACTGTCTCTCTCTTGTCCTTTCAGTTCTTCGCTCTGGCACTAATGAGCTCAAGTTGAGTTTTCACACTAGATTCCTCCCTCCCGCAAACCATTCTGCACACTATGCCACATTAATCTTTCTAAATCTTCCTGAATGGAACAAAGTCCAGGCTGGCTTTCAGGTTTCCTAAAGCTAACCTCTCACCTCGCTTTCCCATGTCATTCATTCATTCAACAGATGTTACAAACACAGTGGTGAAGCTGGAAATTTTCTGAACATTTCTTTCATTTTCTTCTATCTGCAGTTTTGCTCTCACTGTTTCTTCCGATGTGTCTTTTCTCCATCTTCTTCCTTATTCATCCTTCTTCCCAACTGATCTTCTCTATTTTCAGCACCTGGCTTAAATACCTCTTTCTTTATGACATACACCCTTATCGCACTAGTTGGAAATTCTTTCTTTCTTTTTTAAAGAAATTCCATTATACAGAATTTCCTGTGTGCTATTTTGAGGGATTTATGTAAAAATGCTATTTTATTTACTCAATGTAAACTCTCCTAGAGAAAAATGTTACTTTGGCTTATTTTTATGTCCTGTATGGTGCCTTCTGTCCTGTATAGGTTCTTAGTAAATGATTTGAATATATAACTGACATCATAGGTCATTAACCTTTCTTGCTTTAAATTTATCAATTTTAGCATTCTTCAGTGCTGTTCCTTTCCCCCCTAAGAATAATCATTTTGGCCTGGGGATTATTCTGGCAAATATTTTCTTACAAATGAGTCTTAGGCTTCATTTAAGTAACTGAAATCAAGTTTTCTAAGAAAATGTATTGAGAGTTTATCAGGCCTTAGACATTGTGCCAGATCTTAGCAAGAGACAGTCCTGTCCATAGGGAACTCTGTGGTTAAAAGTCCTATAATAAAACCATAAATGTGATGCTGAGGGATACCTGGGAAGGAAGTGCTAAGCTTGCTTAGGGACGATGGTGAGGATGAACACATCACTTCCTGTGTGTTCAGGAAGTAACACTTCATTTACTTGCCAATTCAAACGTTTTCTTAACATATACACAATAGAACTTATAGAGTACCCAACACCTTGTGTGCACTCAACTAGTAGCTGAAATATGTTAATTTTTACATAATTAATAAATATTTACACAAGATTTCAGAATCTTTAGCTTATTGTGCCAGGTGTCCCTCTAAGTACTTTGTGGACAATATTTCATTTAATCCTCATGACAACTTATAGATATACTATTTTATATCAATTTTTGAGGTTAAAAACTCCTAGGTGCAAGAAGAATAAGTCTATTGCTTATAGTTGCATTACTTCAAATGACTAGGATCTAAACATAAGTTACTCTGATTCCATAGCCCATTTTTTAAAACTATCATATTATACATTAAAAATAATCTTGAAAGATCATAAATTTGGAAATATTTTGGAAAATTTACCCCAATAATTTTCCATTTAAGCTCTTAAATATTCATTAAGGTATGCCCAAAAAGATAACTACTCTTTTTAAGAAATAGGTCTTATGTAGTGAAAAGCATTTTAAGTACTACTTGAAGTATGAAACAGTCAGTAAACCAAAGTTTCCCCCTAAAATTATAAAGTATATATAAACATGAAATTCTCACAGATAGGAGAGGAGAGAAACATTTTATAATTTCATTCTGAAAATGGTCATATTATTTCATTTTATTGTTACATTCACTTCTTATATTGTTCAACATCTAACTTCTGTTCAGAACTATTTAGGAATAGGATTTCTGATGTTGTAAATCTTGAAAATCATCACTATTTCTTACCTCCCCATTGACATGTAAGTTGTGATTGGAAGAGATTCTTTAATTATGAACATTAAGTCAAGGCTTTCTTACCCGTTTCAATAGGTCAGAATCCTCCCCTTTTCCTTTGACAATCAATTTCTAATAGCAAGGATTGGTTCTCCATATATGATGGATTTAGAAAATGATTTTCCCATTTTTTTTATTGTGATAAAATACAGGTAGCACAAAATACACCATCTTGACCATTTTAAAGTGTATAGCTCAGTGGTAATAAATACATTCATGATGTCCTGTAATCATCCTCACTGTCCATCTCCAAAACTCTTCATTTTGTAAAATTGACACAATATAGACATCACACAATAGTGTCCCATTCTTCTCTTCCTGCTAGCCTCTGGCAGCCACCATTCTACCTTTGGTCTCCATGATTTTGACTACTCTTAAGTGGAATATAATAATTATCTTTTGTGACTGATATTTGGTCTAGCATAATATCCATGAGGTTCATCCATGTTGCAGAATGTCCCTCTTTTTCAATGCTGCACAATATTTTCTTGTCCATATCTATGTCTATACCTATACCGATATCTCTATCTGCATGTGCATACACATGCACACACACATTTTGCTAATCTATTCACCTGTCAGTAGAACTTTGGTTGCTTCCGTGTTTTGCCTATTGTGAATAATGCAGCCATGAACACAGGTGTAAAAATGTCTGTTTGAGTCCCGGCTTTAATTATTTTGGGTATATACCCAGAAGTGGAATTGCTGGACTATATGATAATTTTATTTTTAATTTTTGGAGAAACATTTACACTCTTTCCCATAGAGACTCTACCACTTTACATTTCCACCAATAGTGAATAAGCATTTCTATTATTCCACATCCTCACCAACACTTAACATTTCTTGTTGCTTTGATATAGCCGTATGTGGGAGGTAGTATTTCATCGATGTTTTATTTTGGAATTCTTTAATGATTAGTGATTTTGAGCATCTTTTCATATCTCTATGTCAGTGCTACACTGTTTTTATTGTCCTAGCTTTGAAAATCTGAGTTCCTAATCTTTGTTCTTCTTTTTAAAGATTTTTTGTTTGTTTGTTTTGGTTATTAATGATCCCGTGAGAAGGGATAGGCAAGATGGCTGACTGGAGCCAGCTTTCCACAGAGACTCCCATTAAGAAGGAGAATTAAAGGACAGAAGTTTATCAAGTAAGCTCATGGTTTGGAGCTGAGCCAAGAGAGAAGATGGAAGAGCACACACCGCTCCTGCTGAGGTGAGCTGTGATCCCAAGGAAACAAACAATAGGTACAAAATCCATTGCAAAGTGGACAAAAGTCCCCTTCCCCCATGATAACAGGTCGCAGTGTACTTTCTGCATGAGTGAAAGTACACTCATATGAGTAAGCAGAGTTCAAATTTCTTCTTTTTCTATTCCATGGGAGAGAGCCACTAAAAACCAGATCTCCTTTCCAGAGAGGACCCACTAGTGTGCCTTGGCACTCTCCCACGAGGCATAAAAATGAACATATGCTCTACCCACAATTCTGAACTCCCAGCACTCCCCTCCACTCCCACCTTGAGGTCTGGAAGCCTGTCCCCTGCAGAGTCCAGACTCTTGGGCTTTTTTCTTGAGAGGTATGGGAAAGATGTGGGCTGTTACAAGTCTATGCTGAATCAGTGGCATGGGTGTAAAGTGTGAGGGAGCCATATGGGAGAGGGAGAAATGGTGCCCCATGGCTAGGGTGACTAGACATCCTGCTTTTGAACAATTTGTCCCTTGTCCCATGGCATTTTTAAAAAGTCCCAATTTTTGGAAAGAATGCAGAAACAGGCAAGAGAACAGGAAGGGAATATATGGTTTTCGGATGCCATGTGGCTACTTCACCAGAATATGAGTTTTATATTATTTTTGTTAATTTTATAATGTTAAACTGTAATAATAACAAATAATTGCTGAGAAGTGATTATTGAGAACTGCTTATCAAAGTTTACATTGTTGTCAGGTCCTGCCCTTCCCTGTCCCCTGCCCTGCCCCCGCGCCCCACCCCCTCACCCCCTAGCCATGTTGTCCCATCTTGCCGATGTTAAGATCTGGTCACCCTACCCATGGCACAGAAGCTGTGGCACAAGGAGGGGGGGCAGGGAGGACAATAGGGCTCACACCCCGGTGATATTTTGGAGAAACACTTCCTGTCTCTCTTAGCAACCAGAGGGAGCCAGGGCTCTACTCCAGTGGCAGCCACAGAATTGATGCAGGCCTCATGAGCAAAGGGTATGTCTGAGGTGGTACTTGCATGGGGTGCAGTGGAGATGGAGACTAGAATATGCAGGTGCAGAGGCACCGTACTCCCAGGGTGAGCCCAAGATGCACCCAGCCCTAAGTGGAGCATAGCTGGGACAAAAAGCAGGTGGCATCAGCTTAGGAAGGGGCAGGAACTGAGAGCCCTTTGTGAGCTCTAACCACACCCACCCCAACACAGAGTACAGCAGAGACAGAGATGCCAGCTCTGTGAGAATTAGGGGCTGAGTTGCAGTTTCTGTGAACTCAAACAGTGTCTGGCCCACAGTGGAATACAGCCAGGACAGAAACTCAATTTCCATCATAATATAAGTGGCAGTAACATCAATCTGGGGTGGGGCTGGAACTGAGTGACACTCCCCAGCTTCAATTAAGTACCTGAGATTGTCAGGCTTTAGCTTGCCCTGCCAGCTGGTGGCAGAGTGCAGTGGCCTGGCTGAGGAGACATAGATCTCTATGTGACTCAAGAAGGTGAAAATCCCCAGCACATCTGCTCTTTGGAGGGAATTGGGCCACAGCCCTATGGGGGTTACCAGTGACTGGGTGTGAGGGAGGTACAAGGTGGGGAAGGAGGCATCAACCTCCCTGGACTAACTCATTTGCTGGGCAGGCCCTTCTGACTCCATAGAGCACTGGATTGAGCCACACTCGAGCTGCCAGCAGACCCCTGCTATCTAGTTGCTGGAGACCTTTTGAACTCTCCCACTAAAGACTTGGTGCTGACTGGGACAATAGATTTGGAACTCTTGATCTGGGCCAATCACCCAAGGACCATCCAAGGTGGTACCCTGGTTGTGTTGTTGTGGGAAAATTTGATTTTCCTTTTCCAGTTGTTACTCATGGGCAGCGGGGTGTCTTAGTTGCTTGTATTTCTCCATAGCTGAGACTTCAACCCAGAGTTACTGATTCACTAGGATTGGACAGAGACCAGGTGAATTAGACAAAGTCACCTACCCATATCACACCAAGCAAGTTCCCAGTATCTCTTGGCTTCTTATTTTAAGTTTTCCCTTGTAAGTAAGTGATGTATTATGTGAAAGTATTATGCTTTCTTTTAGCTCAGAAATAAAATACAGCTCGCGGCAATCATTTTCTGTTGAAATTTAGTACAAATGCCCATTGTCTCCATTGCTATTTAACATTGTAATGGAAGTCTTAGCCATTGCAATCAGGAAAGAAAAGGGCATCAAGGGTATCCATAAGGGTCACAGGAGATCAAACTGTCACTCTTTGCAGATGATGAGATTGTATATCTGGAAAACCCCAGAGATTCAACTATAAAACTCTTCGAAATGATCAAGGAATACAGCAGTGTCTCAGGTTACAAAATCAATACTCACAAATTTGTAGCCTTTATACATACCAACAATAGTCAAGCTGAAAAAATGGCCAAGGACTCTATTCCTTTTATAGTAGTGCCAAAGATGATGAAATATTTGGGAGTGTACCTAACAAAGGACATGAAAGATCTCTGTAAAGAGAACGATGAAACTCTAAGAAAAGAAATAGCTGAAGATGTCAACAAATGGAAAGATATACCATGCTTATGGCTGGGAAGAATCAACATTGTTAAAATGTCCATACTACCCAAAGCAATATATAATTTTAATGCAATCCCTATTAAAGCACTACTGTCATACTTTAAAGACCTCAAAAAAAATACTTCATTTTATATGGAATCAGAAAAAAACCTTGAATAGCCACGAAATTACTCAGAAATAAAAACAAAGCAGGAGGAATCACACTACCAGACCTTAGACTATACTATAAGCCTATAGTGATCAAAACAACATGGTACTGGCACAAAAACAGAGGTAGATGTATGGAACAGAATAGAGAACCAAGAAATGAACCCAGCTACTTACCATCATATGATCTTTGATAAGCTGATCAAAAACATTCAGTGGGGAAAAGACTCCCTATTTAACAAAGGGTGGTGAATGAACTGGGTGGTTACTTGTAGAAGACTGAAACTGGACCCACACCTTCTACCATTAACAAAGATTTAAACTAGAAGAAAGTGCAGAGAAAACACTTGAAGAAATTGGCCTGGGAGAATACTTTATAAGGAGGACTCCCCAGGCAATTGAAGCACCAAAAATACATTACTGGGACTTGAGAAAACTAAAAAGCTTCTGCACAGCCAAGAACACAGTCTGAAAGCAAGCAGACAGCCCTCAGAATGGGAGAAGATATTTGTAGGTTATGTCTCTGACAAAGGTTTCATAACAAGAATCCACATAGAACTCAAACATATTAGCAAGAAAAGAATAAGTGATCCCATTTCAGCATGGGCAAGAGACTTGAAGAGAAACTTCTCTGAAGAAGAAAGGCAGGTGCATGGCCTACAGACACATGAAAAAATGTTCATCATCCTTAATCGTCAGAGAAATGCAAACCAAAACCACTTTGAAATATCATCTAACTCCAGTAAGATTAGTTCATATCACATAATCCCCAAACCATAGATGTTGGTGTGGAGAAAAGGGAATAATTCTACACTGTTTGTGGGAATGGAAACTAATACATTCCTTTTGAAAGATGTTTGGAGATCACTTAGGGATCTAAAAATAGACCTGCCATTTGATCCTTCAATTCCTCTACTAGGTATATATCCAGAAGACCAAAAATCACTTTATAACAAAGGTATTTGC
>NW_003852650.1:268383-271365 GCF_000181295.1 Otolemur garnettii | reverse complement strand
ATTGCATTAATGTACACAGCTATAATTTAATAAAAAAAAGAATTTTAAAACTTAAAAAAAAAGATCCCTTGAGATTTTACTTATTTATTTATTTGAGACAGAGTCTCACTTTGTCATCCTCAGTAGAGTGCTGTGGTGTCACAGCTTGCAGCAACCTCCAGCTCCTGGGCTTGGGTGATCCTCTTGCCTCAGCCTCCCAAGAAGCTGGGACTACAGACACCTGCCACAATTCCTGGATATATTTTTTTGTTACAGTTTGACTGGGGCCAGGTTTGAACCCTCCAACCTAGGTATATGGGGCCAATGCCCTACTCACTGAGCCACAGGCCCTTGAGATTTTTTTGTGAATTTTAGGTAGGTCTTGAGATTTTGATAGGATTTGGATTAAATGTGTATATCACTTTGTGTATTATTGACATTTAAAAGTCTTTTAATCCCTTAAAGGGATTAAATGTGTTTTTATTTATGTATGTCTTTAATTTCTTTCAGCAATAATTTGTATTTTCTACAGTACAAGTCTTTCATTTCCTTGGTTAAATATTTAAATCTGTGTGATGTTGCTGTAAATGAAATTGTTTTCTTAATTTCCTTTTGAGACTGTTCATTGTTCGTGTACAGAAACGTTATTGATTTTTGTGTGTCGACTTTGTATTCTGCTGCTTTTGTTGAATTTGTTTATTCGTTTTAACAGTTTTTTAATATGCCATCTTCAGGGTTTTGCACACACAAGACCATATCATCTGTGAACAGAGAATATTTTGCTTCCTCCTTTCCAATTTGGATATCTTTTACTTCTTACCTAACTGGTCTGGAAAAGCTTTCACTCTTTCACTATCAGGTATGATATTTGTTATACATTTTTATAAATGATTTTTATTATATTGAGATAATTTTATATTTCTAATTTTTGAGTTTTTAAAATTATAAAAGGGTATTGATTTTTTTTCAAATGCTTTTTCTTTATCAATTAAGACAAAAGTTGTTTTTTTTTTTTTTTTTACTGTATGTTTTGGGATATTGATCATTGGCTTTCTTTTCTTGTAGAGTCTTTATATGGCTTAGTATCAGGTTACTGTTCCTCATAGGAAGAGTTTCAAAATTTTCCCCACCTCTAATTTTTTAAAAAAATTGAGAAGAATTGGTTCTTCTCAAAGAAAGAATTATATTTTCCTTAAATGCCTGGTAGAATGCACTAGTAAAGTCATCCAAAGATTTTCTCTGTCAGCTTATTATTTTGATTCAATCTCTTTTCTTGTTATAGGTCTATTCTATTCAGATTTGATTTTCTGTTTCTTCATGATTTAGGCTTGGTAGGTTTGTGTTTGTAGAACTTGTCCATTTTATAAAGGTTACCCAATTTATTGGTTACAGATGTTCATAATCCTCTCCACAACTCTTGTTATTTCTATAGACTCAGTAATAATGTCTGCACTTCTTGTTCTGATTTTAATAATTTGTTATCTCTCTTTTTGTAGTCTACCTCGCAAATATTTTCAATTTGGTTCATTTTTTCAAAAAAGCTTTTAATTTTATTGATTTTTCTCTATTGCTTTTTAAATCTTGATTTCATTTATCTCTGTTCCAATCTTTATTATTACTTTCCTTCTGCTAGCTTTGGTTTTACTGTGTTATTCTTTTTTTCTATTTTCTTAAGTTGTACAGGTAGGTTGTTGAGTTGAAGTCTTTCTTGTTCTTTGTAATGTTTATAACCATATGTTTCCCTCTTAGCAGTGTTTTCTCCATGTCTCATATGTTTTGATATGTTGTGTTTTCATTTTCATTTATCTCTAAATATTAGTTTTCCTTGTGATTTTTCCTTTAATCTATTGGCTATTTAAGAGCATGATGTTTACTTTTCACAAATTCGTAAAGGTTTTAGTTTTTCTTCTTTATTCTGTTATTAATTTCTAACTTATCCATTCCATTATGCTTGATATGCCATTCCATTGAAGAGATATTCTGTATGATATTATCTTTTAAAATCTATTGAGACTGAATTTGTGGTCCAATATATAGCCAATCTTACAAAATGCCTCATGTACACTTCAGAACATTATGTATATTTTTGTTGTTGATAGAGTATTCTCTACTTGTGTGTCATATCTAGTTTGTTTGCTGTGTTAAGTTCTCTACTTTCATACATGATGTCCATTAGATTGTTCTTTTCATTATTGAGGGTGGAGCTTTAAGTTTCCAACTATTGTTGTAGAAATGCCTATTTCTGCTTTCATTTTGTCAGTTTTTGCTTCATATACTTGGACAGTCCTTCATTGCATGCATATTTATAATTGTTCTTGCTATGTTGAAACTTTTATTAATGTGCAATGCCTTTTTCTTGTTTGTCATCAATCTCTTTGATATAAAGTCTACTTTGTGTGATTTTAGTATAGCAAATCCTACTCTCTTTTGGTTACTGTTTTCATGGGATATCTTTTTATACTCTTTCACTTTTAAATGACCTGTTTTTATTTTTTTTTAAATCTAAAGTGAGTTTCTTGTAGATGGATAAATCCACTTTGCCAAACTTTATCTTTGTTTGAAGAATTTAATCCACTTACTTTTCCACTAATTACTGATAAGGAGAGGCTTACTGTTTGTTTTCTATATGCCCTATAACTTTTTTGTTTCTTATTTCCTACATTACTATCTTCTTTCATGTTCAGTTGATTTTTTTCTTTGTAGAGAAATGTTTAAATTTATTTCTCATTTCCTTTTATGTATATTCCTTTTATGGCTATTTTATTTGTGGTTTCCTTTGAGATTACATTTAATATACTAAAGTTATAATACTCTAATTTGAATTTATGAGGTCTGACAATTATGTTCACAAACTTACCACTGTTTGCAATACTGTAGAAATAGCTCAGTAAGGCTTCATAACCTTGGTATGTCATTGCCTCATGGCTGTGCTTATGTTGACCTGTGGCCATGTCTTGCTGAATGGCATTCATTATTGTTGTTGTGTAGTTTTTTTTTTTTTTT
>NW_003852650.1:265847-267972 GCF_000181295.1 Otolemur garnettii | reverse complement strand
AAGCTGTCCCCCTGGGTAGAGTGCCGTGGCATCTCAGCTCACAGCAACCTCCAACTCCTGGGCTCAAGCGAGTCTTCTGCCTCTGCCTCCCACAGCCTGCCACAGCGCCTGGCTATTTTTTGGTTGCAGCCATCATCCCACCACCTTGGGTGTATGTGGCTGGTGCCTTAGCCACTTGAGCCACCGGCGCCTAGCCGAAACAGGAAAATCTTAACTGAAAATTTTGGCATGAGAAAGATGTGTGCAAAAATGGTCCTGAAGGAGCTCACTGATGAACAAAAGCAAAGGAGGATCAAAGTTTTCTAAGATATTTGCAGGAGCAAGGTGATATTTTGGGCCATCTTATCACTGGTCGTGAAACATGGGTGTACCAATATAATCCTAACACAAAGTGTCAAAGTGCTCAATGGAAGTCAATTCTCCATTACCAAAAAAGTTCCATCAGTCCAAATCAAGAGTCACAATAATGTTGCTAACCTTTTTAAATATTAGAAGTATTGCTCATTATAAATTTGTTATCCATAGGACAAAAAGTTAACCAAGTTTACTATTTGGAAATGATGAAAGGCTGTGTGAAAAAGTTAAATTAAATGACCTGACCTTTTTGCCAACAACTCATGGTCCTTGCAGCTTGACAGTGCACCATCTGATCTGAAACTATTTGTGAGGGAGTTTTTAGCCAGTAAACCAATTATGGTATTGGAATATCCTCATTGCTCATCTGACCTGGCCCCCAGTGAGTTTTTCTTTACCAAAAGGTAAAGGAAATATTGAAAGGAAGACATTTTGATGACATTCAGGACATCAAGGGTAGTATGATAACAGCTTTGATGGCCATTCCTGAAAAAGAGTTCCAAAATTTCTCTTAAGAGTGGAGTAGATGCTGGCATCAATGCATAGTTTCCCAAAGGGAGTATCTCAAAGGTAACTAGTGATATTCAGCAATGGGATATGTAACACTTTTTCTAGGACAAGTTCATGTATTTAATTGGCAGACCTTGCATTTTAACTTAATTTCAATAGTATGCAAAGACTCTGCTTCCTTATACCTCTGTACTCACTCCTTTATTTGTTGATGCCACAAAACTTTATCTTTACACATTGTGTATCCCAAACATAAATTAATAATTATTTTAAATATATATAAGTAAATAACCTTATTGAGAATATCTTATGTCTAACACATTGCTTCCCTCTTGCTGCTTTCAAGACCCTTGTTGTCTTTTGAAAGCTGATTCTAGTGTGTCTTGGTGTATATCTTTTTGAGTCTTCTTACTTGGAGTTTATTAGATGGCTATATTTATGTCTTTTACATGGTTATATTTATGTCTTTTATCAAATTGGGTAAGTTTTCAGTCATTATGACTTTAAATATTGTCTCTTCTCCTTTCTCCCTCACTTTCCCTCCTTCAGTCCATAATGTGTATGATGGTTAAGTTGATGTTCTTTGAGCTCTGTTAACTTTTCTTCAATGTTTTTTCCTTTCTATTCTTTAGTCTCAATAATTTCCACTATTTTGTCATTAAGTTCATTCATTTTTTTCTTCTACCTGTTTAACTACACTTTTGAATCTCTACAGTGAATTTTTCACTTCAGGTATTATATTTTTAAGATCAAGAATTCATTTTTTGGTTTCTTTTTAAGTTTTCTATCTCTCTCTTTCTTTTTTTTTTTTTTGGCTGGGGGCTGGGTTTGAACCTGCCATCTCTGTTATATGGGGCTGGTGCCCTACTCCTTTGAGCCACAGGCACCACCCAGGTTTTCTATCTCTTTATTGGTATTTCCATTTTGTTCATACATTGTTTCCTTTGCTTTCTTTATGTTTTTGAGTATCTTTAGGACAGTTACTTTAAAAATATTTACTTTTATTTTTGATGCAGAGTCTCTGCTGCCCAGGGTAGAGTGCCGTGGCATCAGCCTAGATCACAGCAACTTCAAACTCCTGTCTCAGCCTCCCGATTAGTTGAGACTACAGGAGTCCACCACAATGCTGAGCTAATTTTTCCATTTTTAGTAGAGTAGGGTCTCACTCTGGCTCAGGCTGCCCTCAAACTCAGCTTCCCTGAGTGTTAAGATTACAGTTGTGAGTCATTGTGTACATCCAGTTGTTTTTTTTTTTTTTTTT
>NW_003852650.1:240139-265402 GCF_000181295.1 Otolemur garnettii | reverse complement strand
CCCTTTTCCCTTTATGTTATTTCTTTATTGTCATAGGTTGCCTTTGTAGCAGGAATCAGTCTGAGGTGTACACTTAAGGTCTTTTCAAGCCTTTTCTGAGACTGTGCCTTTCCGGGCATATACTACCACTTTCTAATTTCCATATATATGCAGTTGCTTTCAAATGCCCTAGTGTTTCATACTCTGGTTCCCAAAATTAGAAAAAAGACTAATCAAGAGTGGGGGTGCTGGCCCTTTAAATGCTGGCCCTTTAAGTCATCTGGAAGTTACTTCAGTCAGAAGGGGACAGGCTTGCAAAAATGAGAGAAGACACTACAAGACTGCCTTTGTGTCTGTATCTTTGTGATCAGAAGCACTAAGCAGTGATCAGAGAACAGATCTCTGATACTTAGAAGACAGGGTTCTTGTCATCTGCCATGATTCCTACAAGCTATACGTGAGGTGCTATGGGACTGGGGGTGGATTATTTGTAGCTGCTTCTGTGCTAATTGCTGAAATTGTCTAAAATTAACTGAAATTATCATTTGTTACAATCTAAGTGTTTGTGTCTTCTCAAAATTTGTATTAATCCCTAATGCAATAGCAGTAAGATATGGGGCCTTTAGGAGGTTACTGGGTCATGAGAATCTGCCCCCACAGATGAGATTAGTGCCCTTGTAAAAGAGGCCTGAGAACCCAGGTAACGGCTGGGTTATACTTGGGAGGCTTAATACATCTGTTGCTTGTTGATTTTTATATCTTTTTTTTTTTTACATTTGGAGATATACATTTATTTTAGGATCTCCAACACTGTATCTATTTAAAACAGGTGATGTCTGTGTACAGATGAGAAAAATTACATATCAGGGCTTTAAGAACTGTGAGTGAGCTGTAGCAAGTAAAAATTCTGGGTTAGAAAACATAGCACTAAGCTGACATGGGAGATCAAAGTGAGTAGCAGAGTTGCTGGGCATCAAACTTTCAAGTCTTGACTGCTATGGCTTTGCTGTACTTGGAATGCTAACAAAAAGTAAACTATTTCCATGAGCAAAACATCATTAAAAGTTTATTGTACCCAGGGATGAGGTCTGAATATGAAGGAGAGGAAGAGAAAGGAGGAGGAGAATAAAGAGGAAGATGAAGAAGGAGGAGAATGGCTCAGTGCCTGTAGCTTAGTGGTTACGGCACTGGCCACATACACTGGGGCTGGTGGGTTCTAACCCAGCCTAGGCCTGCTAAACAACAATGACAACTATAACAAAAAAAGATAGCCAGGTGTGGCAGGTGCCTGCAGTCCCAGCTACTTGGGAGGCTAAAGCAAGAGAAGCGCTTAAGCCCAAGGGGTGGAGGTTGCTGTGAGCTATGATGCCACAGCACTCTACAAGGATGATATAGTAAGACTCTGTCTCAAAAAAAAAAAAAAAAAAGGAAGAAAGAAAGAAAGAAAGGAGAAACAGAAGAGGCAAGGGGGAAATAATGACCTACATCTGAAAAATATATCAAAGACTGCAGGTAAATTTTCAGTGTGCATACAGACAGACAAATAGGCATACAGTCACTTCACTTTTTGTAAAATTGGCAAGCGCACACAACTTGGACAGCATACAGCCAGTGATAAACATGTTAGGATTGTCGTAGGTGTGAAGCATTGAGACGACAGGTTTAAGATACAGTAAAATGTAGGCCCAAGGACGAAAGAAGGGAAAGAAGCAGTTGGGAGAACGGTATTTCTAGGAGTTGCCAACCTCCCGGGAGTCTGTAAGTAGAAACCAGGGAAGGGAAGGAACTGACTGAGAAGATTTGATAACATCAGTGGGGAGTGGGGCAAGAATAACAGCTACCTGTTGAGAATGGGAAGTTGAGAGGATAC
Organism: Otolemur garnettii; assembly: GCF_000181295.1. Lineage (NCBI taxonomy): Eukaryota > Metazoa > Chordata > Mammalia > Primates > Galagidae > Otolemur > Otolemur garnettii. The sequence continues at coordinate 263,553 of NW_003852650.1, read as the reverse complement.
TCTGAAAGGACAAAATAAAGTAGATTGAAACTAGGAGCTTTTTAAGATTTTAGAATATAGACTCTACTAACTATTAAGTAGAATATGTAAAACATGTATTATTTATAATCAATAGTCAGGATAGAGGCTGCTTTGAGGGAGTCATGGAGTCACTATAGTCATGGACTTATTTTGTCACTTCATTTCTTGCTGCTGCTGCTGCTCTATATTACACCACCTGCACACTCAGCCCCATTCTGGTTACTTGGCTTCTAAGGTCAGGCCTGATCTGGGCGAGTGCCTCGGAGAGAGAGAGAGAGGGAGGGAGGGAGAGTGTGAAGGGTGCAGACAGAGGCTCCATAAGCAGTTTCTGTGGCTACTCTAAGAGAAAGAGGATCACTCTGTAGCAAGTTCTTGAATTCACTCATCTCATGAGGCAGCTATGTAAGAATAAAAGGTAAATTTGATAAGACAGTGATAGTGTAGTAATAGTTTTATTCAATAATTGGATAGCATGCATATAGTATGACAGTATGATAGATTATAGCCACTGCTGATTGTATTAGTCAGTTTTGCTGTGTAAGCATCTCAGAATTTCAGTGGTCTGCAATATACACATTTCCTTCTTTCTTATGTTATGTAAAGGCTGTGGGTTGGCACTAGGTCTGCTTGGGCTGGGGGCCATTTACAAACCCACTCCATGTCTCTCCTCATTCCTGAACTAAGCTGAAGGTGCAGCCTCTGCCTGGAACATGCTGTTCCCTCAGCAGAGGGCAAGAGCACCCAAGACTGTCAGGCACATAAAACACCCATATCCATTGACATAACCTGGCCTGTCGGTGGGGCAGAGGTGTGTATTCTGCCTACTGGGAGGCATCACAAGGGTGGAGGTGTATAATCTTACAGAGGAAAGAGAGAATAATTGTGAACAATACTAAGATGTACCACATTAGTAATCAGCTAGGGCTTAGTTTCATTATCCTTGTCTTTGGGGTACTTGGGGTACGATGGGAAGGAAAGAAGGAAAGAAGTCTTTGATTGCAGCTATGGCAAAGAAAGGCTCTGAAAGTGTCCTATGTCCATCCATTCCTAATTATATCATGTCATTTTACTACCAAAATTAAAAATGAATTCAACATTTAAAATGCAAATATAATTAGAAATGCAAAGAATATAACAATATTAAAAATGCAAAGGAATGCAAATATAAATTGTGTAATTTATCTTTTTGACATACTTGTCTGCAGAGACTTGTGGTGACATAATTTCATCTTGTTTAGTTTGCAGATAAAAAGATAATCCCTGATACCATGTAAATTATATTGTGGAAAGCTCCTCTAAGCCATTATGGGGGGGGAAATAGCTGTGCTTCCTACTAACACTATCTACTAGTATTAAAGGAAATGGAAAAAAAATACAGTTTGACCTACCTATGTCTTTCATCTCGATTGAGTTAGCAATTTACCCCTCAACATATTTTTCTTTGGATTGCTTACTTAACCATTTTAAGATGACAGGCAGCAGTTGTACTTCAGAGTATGCTATCAGCAATCTCCTTCATAGTAACTATTCTCTGTAACCAACTTCCCACTGCCTGCAATTGAAAAGTCTAAGATATCAAGGTTTGAAAATTGAGGTTTTGAATTGAAAGGAAAACACCTCAATTTTAACTGTAGTGCAGGACTTAGGTTTTTTAACATTATTTTATAGGAATCTTTGTAAGAAATGTTTTCAAATTTGAGGTTACTTTTACCTGATCTCTTTCAGTGAATAAAATGGAAATATTAAGCTTAAAATGCTGTATGTGAATGCATATTTTTTAAGTATAATTACATGTATTTGTTAAATTATATCTTTTACAACCAACAAGAAATTAATACCATCTTATGCCTTTGTTGATTGCTGTATTTGGGGATGAAGTAACTCAATGGTATTTCACCATCCTTTGTGGAAGACCAAGGTCAAATTTCACCCTCACCTTCTCCAGTTTCTCCAGGCCTCAATGAACTCTCCAAATTGTAATTTTTTTTTTTCCTTCCCACACAATTGATCATGGATTTTAGATTCTATAATTCTTGGAGCAAATTCAGATCTAACCTGTTTATCCTTGTCCCAGCTCCCAGCTACAGGCTTGGCAGGTAGTCATCTCTAAATCTGTTTGTTGCGGGAATGACCAGGTTGATTTGTTTTATCATCGGCTTGCATGTGGGAGCGTTCCTGTCTCCCCTGGATTGTGGGTCCTCACGGTCAAGAATCATGCTATAGTCTTTGTTAAGCTCCCTCAGCACCTTGCAAAGTGCTGGCTGGGCACACAGAGGCAATTATGTGATATTTGTTGAAACAGTTCCTTAACTTCCTTATGTTGGCCTCTTCTATGTCGCCGCCTCTGATGATGTCAAGTTTAACGTTTTTTTAATATGATACAGCTACAACTGCTTTGAACCAAGGACTCTCTGAGTTACAAATATCCGGTCGTTGTATGACTTGTGCTCATGAACAGAGGGTATTACAGGTATTAGGTCAATGTACCTGTTCCAGTTTACATACAAATTCAATGTAAGAACAAACATAAGGTACCGATCTTGTTCATAGGGACTCCCTGTATTGAGACCTCACGTGGCACCTTGTGTGTAGCAGATAAATTGTTGAAATGAACTGAACTATTAATCTTAACCACAATTTAGTACCATCTGTATTAGTAAACTCTTCACGTACTTAAAACCTAAGCGAAATAACAAACAGTAAATGGGACAAAGGAAAAAATAGGATGATTAGTTTACTGAATAAAAAGAGCAATCAATATTTAAAGAATATCATATTTGAATTAAGGATCCTGTTAAGTTGGAAGAAGGCTTTGAGGCCTTTCCAAAACATCCAGGGCATTACGGCCTCTGATGTACCAGGGCCTTGGTTCCAGCCCTCACTCTTCCATGGGTGTGGCCATGGTCTATTTATTTAATCTCTCGTTGCTTCAAATTTCTCACTTCTAAAATGATCAGAATCACACTGTCTGTCTCACAGGATTATGGTGAAGGTTATATGAGCTAATGTAAGGAACATACTTAGCACAGTACTAGGCAGAGTAAGTGCCTAATAAAAGTAAGTTATTATATTGTTGCTATTAATGTCATTTGTCCCACACCTATGGGATGAAGAAACCATGGGAGATACATTGAATAAAGCACGGGCTCAGAAGTTCATTACTACTGTAACTAATTGTTGTAATAATGACCGTTTATTGAGCACTTAATATGTAATCAATACTATGTAAAATATTGAGTACATTATCCCAGTACTTAAAACAACTCTTTGGTTAATTTGGACGTTGAGACTTAGGGAGGCTGAACATCTTGCCCAGGGTCATCCAGCAAGTATGGGGCAGAGTCGGATTCAGATGCTGTTCTCTGCACTGAACCCTTGGTTTATGCTTATTTGTGGGGGTACCTCCCAAACTGATGTCAAGAGGGAGCAAGAACAGGGCAAGGGCAAAGCAGGTCTTCTTATTTAGGGTGGGAACAATTGTGGAAAATTTCCCAGGGAAAGCATAATTTAAAGAGAATGAAGTAGGAGTGAATTTGTGTGAACCATAAGAATTCATTTTTTTTGTACATCACACAAAGTCAAATATTCACTCTTTTGTATGATTCAAACTAAATAATATTTGTGGTAGGGGTGATGAGATGGGCAAAGTTTTAAGAATGGGGGGTTTCAGTCCTTCCCTAGACGCCTTGTTTTCAAATAAGGGCTCCCAAATGTTAGGGAGAAAGGAGAAAATCAGAAATGTCAACAGCTTAGAGTACGGAGGTTCTGGGAAAAAATGAGAGTGAGCCTCTAATTTATCTTTAATAAATTGCTAATGCCATGTTTGTTAATACACAGGTATTTGAGGTCAGTTTTAAAATGTTTTTTTATTATTAGCCATTTATATAAAACATAAACAAACAAGTTGCTTAAAACCGTAAGGAACAGTGAGGGCAATGAAGGTGTTTCTACAAAGCTACTTAACATTCCCACGAAATACTTCACGAGTTATCTAAACACAGCATTCATTATTTTAAGAAGGGGCATATATCAGACACAAGTAACGCTGAAAAAAACCCTTCTGCTTCAACTTCACCGAGGAGATTTATTTGACACAAAAGTATAGGAAATTTATTCCATATGTGAAAAGGAAGATTTTTTACTTTTCTGATTGGAAAAAATAGAGTCCCAAGTGGGCACTTGGGGAATATTTGTATTTCCATTTTTGGGATGAACTTATCCACTTAGCTGCCCGAGAACGATCATTTGTCTGTAGCACCAACAATCTGCCCTGCGCTCTGTTCTCAGTGTGCACGACCTGAGTGGCAGAAACAGTTCTGCAGAGGGAAGTGAAGGTGACATTGACCACCAGGGACTCCAAGGACAGGGTTCTTTCCAGCCCACCCACTACCAGGCTACAAGGGCTTAAATTGCATCAGAGAAATTATGTTTTATTTCTGGAAACCTCTGGAGATGAGTAAAGGACACTGGTGTTTCCTGGCATTGTTATTAATATATATTAGGCAATTTATTAGATGCTTTACATACTTTACTTCATTTAGCCTTTCAAGAACCTTATTAATTACTATTATGATTGTTATATGATTAATAATGCTATTATTTTTGCACATGTAAACATGGAGGCTTCGGGAAAAAAGAGGCCTACAGTCACATCACTCAACTGGAACCCTGGGCTCGCTATCTCCAAAGCCCAGTCTCTCTGCTCTCCCTCCTGGTTCCCACAGGCAGGCATCGTCCTCCTCCCCTTGGTTTACTCATTGCAGTGCGCAAAAATTCTGCTACCAACATCATCGTCTGAAATCAGTAGTTCTCAATCAAGGGTGATTTTGCTGTCAGAGGACATTTGGTAAAGCTGGATTTTTAGTTCATTCTGGGGGTGAAACTGGTGTCAGTTGAGGGCCTCGTATAGCCCCCTTGGCAAGGAATTTTCCAACTCAAATTGCCAGTAGTGCTGAGGTTAAGAAGCTCTGTCCCAGATCCTGCGAGATTAATTCCCTTGCTCAGCCCTATATTTCCTTATTCTGGAAATTTTTGTCTAGCTTCTGACAATCTATTTTTATGTCTAGACAATTAGAAAAACCTGAATAATTAATGTAATCTTTCCATTATCAAACTGTCATTAATATCTATTTGTAGAGGTGATTAGCTGCTAGACACCACACAGCGAATTAGATCTTGTTTCTGTCTCTTAGGAGCTTATAACCTTAGGCAGACTGTATCACTGAAGTCCAGAGGAGAAGCCAGCAGGACTATGGCCACGCTAACCCTACACACATCGGTAGGGAAGGCTTTACACCCTCAGAGGTTAATAAGGAAGGGACAGTGTTTTTCTGGGGAGGGGAGCAGTGCCATAACCCTTTGGGGGAGCCCAGGAAAGTTGTCACTTTCTCCCTTCTCAGTGTAGGACAGCCAGGTTATGGATGATAAATTTTAGAACCTACCAACAGGAGGAAGGAATTTGTTCTTGGGACTTTGCTAGGTACACAATAAACATGCATAACGTCGGTACATAACCTCCTATTATTTAACTTCATAACTGAACAGTTATCTTTGATGTGGATTTTCATTTTTGCTATTTAGTTTCTTAAAAAATTATTTTCTGGAGAGGTAATGTTACCACGAAGTTAAATTCAAAAGCTTGAAAGGGTAAATAGTATGAGATTGTCTTTTTCTTTTACATCTTGTTTTTGCTTTTACTGATGGATAATTCTGCAGACAGTCTAAACTCTTTCTGGTATTGTGCTTTGCCCATGCTAACACAGCTACAAGCAAACACAAATTCAAGTTGTCCTCTGTGCACTTGTAGCCCCTTAATTATTTTAATCTTTAAACACAAGCTAATATTTATTTGCTATTTTTTTGCAAAACGGCTTGCGTTGACACTCCTTCTAGAGAGAGTAGCTCTATAGATTTTCACAAGGCTCAAGGCAAACATAATTTATGGAAAGATAAGCTTCACAAATCTGGAATTCTTAGATTTCTAGTTCCCTGCTCATGCCTTTAATGTGAATTTACAGTCCAAGGCCTTCCCTGAGTGCATTATCTCAGAGTGGCCACAAGAGGGGGCGTGAGGAACACAATCCTTCTCGGACCTGCAATTCCAGAAACCATTTCCTTCATCACAGCACAGCAGCTCGCTGCGTTCTGAGCCAGGAGCAAGGGACCCTTGGAACAGTTACTTGCACATCTTCTTAAGTTGCTTCTCACAGAGAAGAGGGAGAACGGGGCCGCTCTGAAGGCTCCTCATAATTTCCTGTCCTGGGTTTCCAAGCGATGCCTAGGGGAGGTTGGGCAAAATCCGCTCAGGCCAGCGTGGTGCTCTGTGATCTGGCTGAAACTTTACCGTGCGGGAAAGGGCCCAGCTACTGAGTAGGATTAATCACTCCACGTTTAAGAGGTTTTTCAACAGTCATTTATTTCCTTCAAAAAAGGTCTTGTTGATGATTTAGTTTGCCTTTGGCATCTTCTTTTAAAATGCTTAGAATAGGGAATGGAAAATCAGAGATTAGAACAAGGCCTTTCAAGTTCTCGGTAGACATTAGTTTATTACTGTTACTCCTCACCTTTACCTCTAGCAAATTTCCTTAACTGGACACTTGAGCTGAGAAGCCTCTCCGCCCCGGGTGCTGTGTGCCTCGCTCAGCGCAGTGTTACTGGGATCAGGAAGGATTATGGAACTACCCTTCACCCGGCTGAATGATGCCGCGTGACTGTCACGCAGAGGCCAGCCTTCAGGTGGAAAGGTCAATTGTAATTTCCAAGCAGTAAAGGTACCCCAGCCATATAGGCAGTCAAGGTTTATTAAGTTTTAACAGTCTGTGTGCTGACTCTATTACCTTTATAACAGATTAGAACATCCCTGGAACTGATTGTTCTTTGTGTCTTGCAAAATAACAGAAGGAAAACAGAAAGCAGAAAACGTCTTCCTGGTTAGATCAAAGTGCTCCCAGCGCACTGCCCTGTGAGTCGGCAAAGTATCACAGGCGGTGTCTGTTCCCTGAGAGCGCAAATGGGTGTAACGATTAGAAGCTGCCTCAGGATTGCCAATCACGTTTCCCCGTGATTCCTGACTACGTGTCACTCAATGGCAAATGCTCCTCTGCTCGTGATCGTAAAGTATCATTAAGTCAAAAATATGCTTAATATCCCAATAAACCCATGATAAAATCAAAAGCTTATAAGTCGAACCACCCTAAGTTAGAAAAACACCTGTACTTGTGGACTTTAAACAGTTATCTTTGATGTGGATTTTCACTTTTGCTATTTAATTTCTTAAAAAATTATTTAATGAAGAGGTAGTATGACCATGAAGTTAAATTGATACGGTTGAAAGGGTAAATAAACCTCCCTTCCTCCTCATCGCCCTCTCTCCATATTCACCACCTGTCTACACAGTGTCCTTCCACTTACAGTTTGTTTTTTTAAATTCACAGACATTAGTTTTAGGTTTACAGAACAATTGGGAGGAAGGTACGGAGAGTTTCCACGTACCAGCTGTTCCCATTCCTGGCGTAAGGACAGCCTCTCCTGCTGGATATCCAGGTCCCAGCCAGAGTGGTGCATTTGTTACAGTCAGCCAGCCAGCCTGACACAGCATTATCATCTGAAGCCCACAGGCCACCTTGGGGTTCGCTCTTAGCCTTGCACGTTCTGTGGGATCCGACAAACATATCGTGACATGTATCTGCCATCACCTTTCACACAGAACGGTGTTGCTGCCTTAGAAATCCCGTGGGCTCCACCTATCCATCCCTCTGATTGCAACCACTGATCTTTTCACTGTCTCCACGGTCTGGCCTTTTCCAGAACGGGGTACAGTCCAGATGATGCCCTGTGTATCTTTTTCAGAGCGGCTTTTCCACTTAGCAATACACATTTAAGGTCCTTCCACGTCCTCACTTACCCCTTTTCACATTCATCCTCACCTCTTTTATTCACTTGCTGAAGGACATCTTGGTTGATTTCAGGTTTTGGTGATTATGAATAAAGCAGCTATAAACACTCATGTGTAGATTTTTGTATGGAATTAAGTTTTCAGATTGAGACTTTTAAAGCACTAGCTCTGAGATGTAATGAAATCTTAACTACTTGGGACTTAGGACTTTCAAGATTTTATCTCTCGCATACATCCTCTATTGAAGTTGGTATCAAGCAGCCAGTATGATCATTGTCACAGTGCTTTCAATAGAAACATTTCCAAAACTGTGATCCCTGCCCGTCCCCCACAGATTCAGTAAAACATCGGTTCAGCTGCTCCCTCTGCCAGGAGGCCGAGGTGGAATCCATATGCTTTCCGTTTGATCACTCTTCTCTTCTGCCTCCATCCGGGCTTCTCTCCTGACTCTGGATCCAGGCAGGACTCTCTGTGTTGACAGAACTGTCCTTGCAGGTTTCCATTTGGGTGATCCTCCATCTGGCCTTCCCTCAGCCACACCCACCATGCCTGCCTCCCACCCCTGGACCCACGTCATGGCTGTGTTGATCGACAATCACCTTTATATTTCCTTTACTCAGTAAGAAGCTGCTGTCTTCCTCCCTTGCCTCCAGAATATTACACAATAATTTGCCTGTAAGAGATGTTTAGTAAACATTTATTGCTAGCACAAAACAGTGTTGACATTGTTACAGTTGAGAACTATTTCACTAATCAGATTCTGTATCCCCTAGCATGAAAGATGCAGATTCATAAGAGGCATTTCTCTAAGAGAAACAATAGCTAACATATTTTAATAGTCAGTAGGCATTAGGCAAAATACTAAACATTTTTATGTAAGTTGTCTCACTTATCCTCATAAAAATTCCCATTTGTTATTATTATTCCCATTTTACATATGAGGAAACTGAACCTTCATGAAATTAAATAACTTGTCTGAAGACCTAGGCAAATGGATTGTGTGCTGGAAGAATTCCAAGATTGCATACCAGAGCCTATCATATGCAAAAGCAAAACAAATTTTAATTTAACTTACCTGTCATATTAAAGTGAATTATTTAATGTAAATCCTCACCAATGTCAATTTTCATGTGCGGTTATTCAATTAGTGTTTGTCTTCCTCCCCAAACAGTAAACTTCATGAAGATAGGGACCTGTGCCTCATATATGAGTGGTCTCCAATCTGTGATGGTTCCATGTAGGATTTTCACCTTTACTGTAGTGTGAAAGTGAGATGCATTCAGTAGAAACTGTATGCTAAATACCCATACGACAACTGTATTTTTCACTTCCAGTACAGTATTCAATAAATTACATGAGATATTCCACACCTCCTTATAACATAGCATTTGTGTCAGATGATTTTTATGCCGCTGTGGGCAAATGTAAGTGTTCTGAGCACGATTATGGTTGGCTAGACTAAACTATGGTGTTTAGTAGGTTAGGTGTGTTAAATGCATTTCTGAATTACAATATTTTTAATTCCAAATGGGTTTGTTGAGATGTAACCACATCGTAAGTCCAGGAGCATTATAAGATCAGCAAACTGCCTGGTCCATGTTAGGTATTTCTAATCAGTACATCAACAACCTTCCTGTGGGTCACCATGCTCATTTCCTGAGACATCAGCCCCGGTGTAAGAATGAAGCATTTTGGAAGTCGAATGTGAGTCGTCATCATGGGAATGCATATTATCATCTCCTAAAACAATGGTGCCCATCCCTGTTTTTTATTCTTCAGATGATAGATCTTCAATGGAGAAAAAGATGCATGGCTAGACAAAAGAACATACACTGGGTCCAGGGAAGCACATTTTCTAAATAATTTGTATAATATTAAGTATTTAGAAATATATTTTTTAAAATTCTAACCATATTTACATATGTTGATTGCTGGGATGACTTTATCGTATCTGCCCATCAATTTTTACCCAGAATGGCAAGTTTATGACTCTGCAGTTAATGGCTCAATGTACCTCTGAGCCCCAGATGGCTGCAGAGATCTGTGTGTTATTAGGACAGTGGAAACAAAAAAGGAGTGTATTACTGTACTCTTTTCAAAATCCTTGCACTCTTGATTTCCTATTACTTAGTGTTTCAAGTTTTAACTTTTCATCCTGGCATTCAGGAAATTCAATTTTATGACCCTACCTTAAACATTCACCTTTATATAATAGTCCCCAATAGAAACTCTGGTCTCCTGGAATGGACTCTGCCATCCCTCTCTGGGTCAGGGTCATTTCAATCTTCACTTTGCTCAGATAGCATGATTCGCTCACTTTCTTATCCATCCGTCCTTTCTCCAGTCCCTCAAGCCAAGGTTAAATGTGGTCTTCTGCTGTCTCCCAGTGACTTCAGTACAGACTGTGATCTTGATCATGATTTAGCAGTGTGACCGAGGGATGAGATTCTGATTTAGGTGGAAACAAAGCTTCCTCATTTGCTATCTAGATGGTTTTGAGAGTTAGTAACTTCTCCAAACCCGGTTTCCTCATCTATTAAATGTAAATAGATAAAATTACTTTATAAAATGGTCATAAAAGTTAATGAAGCTTGGCATGTAAGATGTTTAACAGAGCATCACATAGAAATCAGCAGCCATAGGCCGTTTTAAATTCTTCACAATTATTTTAAATGGGAAATGACTTTCATTTCGAATAATCACAGGCTTACATGCAGAGTGATTTGTTTTAGACCCAGCTTCACTGGAGAACAACATGCAGTTGAAGGAAGATACAACGACCTTGGTGTACAATCCTGTAATCGTGTCTGTGTGGTGCTCCAACTCATTGCAGTCAGGAACACACCAGGAACTGCTCTGCTGATGGTGGTGATGGGGTAAGGATTTTGTGGTTAATGTTACAAATGTGAGGATGATGAATGTTTAGGGCCTTTAATAAGAAGCAGTTAAGAAGTGGGCGTCACAGTCTGGGAATCATAAAAGTGGCCTGAACTGGAGATGCCAATTTCCAAGTCACCTGTGTCTGGGAGGTAACAGAATCCACAGGCATGCTTGGGACCCCCTGGGAGGAGAGTATAGTGTGCAAAAAAAGAGAGCGTCCAGGCAGGGGCTATAGTCTTGCTTATAGGCTGCAGAGAGGTGATTAGTTTGCAAAGAAAGCGAAAGAGTGAGGAGAAAGATAAAAGCAGAGCAATGCTGGTGCCCGTCTCCATGGAAGAGAATATTTCAAGAAGTTGAACATCTTTGATTCTGCCAGATGCTTCTGAGCGGCCAAATAAGCTGGTGACTGGAACAAACATTGTGTTTATCTGTAACATATTACTGTTGACCTTTGCAGGCGCTATTAGAGAGTTGTTTGAAGTGGAAAGAGTGGGAATAAAATCAATAGAGATATCCAGGTAAATAAAATAATTTAAAAAACAACTGTTCAAGAAAAATTAGAGGCTTTGAGATGCATTTAGAAGGAAATGTTGGCTGTGCTGATTTTTTTTTTTTTTTTAAGGGGAGAGTTTTAAGCATATTTGAGAGCGGGAAGGACAGATCTGTTATAGATTGAACTGGCCGTCTTACTTCATATGTTGAATTCCTAATCTCTGATCCCTCAGAATGTGACCTTATTTGGAAATGGGGTCATAGCAAGTGTAATTTGTTAAGATGAGGTCACACCGGTTGAGGTCAGGTTCCATCCAGTATAAAGAGGCAAACTTCGAATAAAAAGAGATACACACAGGGAGAATGCCATGTAAAGATGAAGGCAGACACACTGGGGTGATGTTTCTGCAAGCCAAGAAATGCCAGAGTTTTCCAGAATGCCGCAAGAAGCTGGGTGAGAGGCATGGAATGTATTCATCTTCACAGCCCTCAGAAAGAACTAACCTCACCCACACCTGGAGATTGTCAGGTCTCTCGCCTCTGTAACTATGGGGGACAGTGACTTTCTGTTATATGTCACCCAGTTTGTGGTACTTTGCTCTGGAAGACCTAGAAAACTAATATAAGATCATAGGAAGAAGATGACCATACAAAGGATAGTTGAGAGGGTGAGTTTCTCAGACAGTGAGAACAGGACCCGAATTGGTAAGCGAGTCACTAGAATGTCTGAGATGCGGGGCAGGCCTATGTGTTCGCTACTGAAAAGGTGAGAGACTTCCCCTCTGATGACTTCTATTTTCTTTGTAAAGTGGGAGGAGAGAGATTTGATGAAAATGCAGGAATAAAAAAGGGAGTATGTGAGTTGGCCACAGGGTTCAAGCCATCCCTGACCTGCTCTGTTGTGTACCTCTCTTCAGCAGTGCTCAGCTGTGGGGTGAAGTCATGGAGAAGTGGACAGCTGAATCGCTCAGGAATAGGGTCTAGCAGGACAGGACCCCAAAATATAAAGCATCAAGACATGTTATTGAAATAATAATCTGTGGAATCTTGAGCCAGTTGAAGTCAAAGGATAGAGCTGATGGACTTGAAGAAAGTGAAAGAGTCCTGAGAAGTCTGTGGAATGTGTGCGGAGGTAAAGCTGAGCAGCCAGGACAGGGGGGACATGGAGGGTGGAGACGGGTGGTGACGGGTGATGACGAGGTGGAAGACACAGCTGGTGGAGTGGCTGGACCCAGCCAGGGAAGGGGAAGCAGAAGAAAAACCCCGGAGGCATGAGCCATGGTGGGGGGAGGCAGATCTTTTCGCTTCTTTGACAAATGATCATAGGAGGCTTACTAAGTGCGGAGCACTACTCTAAGTACTGGAATAAAACTGGGCACTAAACAGGCAGAGCCCTCAGGGGCAAGAGGTAAGCAATAAAAATACCTAACGCATCAGACACATCTGAATGTTGTAGCACATTAGAACAGCTGAAGTGGGGTACCGTATGGGTCGTGTGTGTGTGTGTGTGTGTGTGTGTGTGTGTGTGTGTGTGTGTGTGTTACTATGTTAAGAAGGGCAGTCAGGTCATGCTCTCTGATGAAGTGATGTTCAAACAGAGACCTAAAGCAGGTGACAAAGGAAGCTCTGGGTCTACCTGGAAGAACAGTTCAGAAAAGGAGAAAGGCAAGGGACAGAGCCCTGAATCCATGCACACGCTCTTACATGAGTTCACTTGACATAAATGGGTGTTCTTCAAAGTGTTCCTCAATATTTTTGTGAGTTCCTTGTGGGGGTCCACGCAGAGGAGACCTCTCAGTGTCCACACAGGAGTCTTCACGGGGGAGGCTTTACAGGGTCCCTAACGTACCTGCTGGTTGCTTCTGCTCCAGCCACACTGCTTCCTCCATTGCCAGACACCCGAGGGGGCCTGTGTTCTGTGGGGCACAGCTGGCCTCCCTGTGATGATACCCGATATTCTGCTGGCCTGCCAGGGAGGTGATGCTTCCCGTCTTAGGTGCAGAGGGTCCGTGTCCTTGCTTCTTCTATGTCCCATGTAGCTCCAGGACTTGGTGACTAACTAATGTTCAGCTCATTGTTCCCCCATCCACACCCCTTCTCTGCACTGCTGACACTGCCATTTCCAACTCTGGTTGGTGGCAAAGACTTCTGCTCCCACCTTCCCTGTCTGATTCTGGAGGTTATGTGTGGGACACACCCATCACTGCAGACAGATGTTTTTCTAGAGAGAGGAAGGAAGTCCTAGTCAAAGTCTAGTCTCACTTCCAGCCCTGGGAACAACCACTTGGCATATTGATCATCATCACTTTTTTTCAGTAGAGAACCTGACACCTACCAGGACCTGGTCTTGTCATGACTCCAAAGAAAAAGGACGAGACCGTATGATATTGGAACATTTCTCTAGGCCAGGGGTCCTCCAACTTTTAAACAGGGGGCCAGTTCACTGTCCCTCAGACTGTTGGAGGGCCAGACTGCGGGCCCCGGGATGAGTCGGCTGCTAAGCAGGACAGGCAGCGGCAGCAAAAAACACCCAGCAGGCCAGATAAATGTCCTTGGCGGGCCACATGTGTAGTTTGAGGACGTCTGCTCTAGGCCTATGTTATTTGATTATAATCACAGTTACCTTTTTACTTTGGGGAAAAACTTACAATATTTAAAGGGCAAGAGTCAATTGTGTAGGTAGTTAAAGCTTTATTGTAAACCCATATGCAGCTTCCTGCTGCATTCAAGTGGATTTTGAGAGACAGCAGTGGCATGCTACATAAATCAGTGTTTATATGGGTAAATTAATAATTTAAAAACTCATCATAGGAACTCAGTATTTAAAGGGATAATAAAGGGTGATTTTGTACATTAGATTAAGAGATTAAATGTCTCTTTATTTGCTAGGCAAATCTATTCTTCTCATATTTTCAGTTATAATAAATCATATCTTCCTGTGTACTTATACATGGTGTGAACGTTTTTGTGGGCCCATTTGACTAAGTTTAGTGGGAAATTTGCTAAAAGGATAAGTTACAGTTTCTACAAATGGTATAAAATACAGGAATGAATTTATTGTCTTTCTTTAATCTCACAAAAAAAAATAGGAAAAAAATAGAAGAAGAAAAACTAGGGACCTATTTAATTCACTTCCCAGAAGATAGAAATGTTGAAAGAGTGTATGTTTTCACAAGGTTAAATATTTCAAAACTATCCTAAGTATCATAAAATTTAGACCTAAAGTGATAGCTCTGTGAATGACCAGAAAAATAAACTGGCTGTATCATGACCCAAATCTAAAATGCGCAGAAATGACAGAGACCAGGCTCTGCACCACGTCAGTGGCCATTTCTCAGAGACAGGAAGCCAGTGGGACGCAGCTGCGGGGACACACTGTGACTTGCGGTGTAAACAGGGAGCGCTGTTCATTTCCTACTGAGTGTACTGGTATTTTTGGTCCAGGTCATTCTCTGGTCCCAGGGCCCTCACTGTTCACCTGTACAAGAAAGGCTTTTTTTTTCTTTATATACTTTCTGTTCATCTTGTGATCCATCTTAATCTCTTTCTGCTCTTGTGACTTGCTCGTTCCAGGATTTGGGGACCACAAAGCCCACAAAGTCTTTTCGCTTCATAACTTGCCATCCAAAGACATTTTTGATGCTCAAACAATTCCCTGCTGTTTACCACTTCAGAGGTGTCCTCCAAATAATTTTCCCCTCTTAACTTCAATAGTACCGTTTCTACTTTTCATCTAACTTGGTAGCTAATAAATCAGAGACGGGAGCGAGAGAAAGAGAACTACCTTTATTGTAGATTCCTTTACTTTTCTGTTTTCAGGGCTTATTTACTAAAGGATGGCTTTCAGTATGTTCTTTTATATGTTCAAATTTCTCTTATAACTGAAATTTGTGGATTTCCCTCACTTCTTTGAGAGAGCTGTTCTACAATTGCAAACATTATTGCAAAGTGTTAGAATCACTGGAAAGATCTTGTTATTAAATTTAGTCACCTTGGTTCATATTTATAGACTCTTGAAAGAATACACTTGTTTTTCACAAAATAGGGATTTACAGTATTATAAAAATCTATTAGAACCTTCAAGGGGGGTTGCTTGTTCATGGATCTGAGTGTGTCATAGTTTGATTCTTTCCTAAATCCTGGGGCTTACCTCTATCAGAAAGGATATGTTTACTGTCAGCAACACAAAACTGGTCCCACAATGGCTTATCAATGAGGGACTTTATTATTCCACATAATAGGGAGGCGAGGAGCAGGGAAGCCTCCCAGGGAAGATGGGGGGCTCTGGGCTATTGTGTGCTTTCTCTCAGTTCTGCCTTCTTCTCAACGGCTCCTCTTAGGCTGTGAACAAGGTGGCTGCATCAGACACAACAATATCCAGGGGACAAGAAAGGGCTGTCTCTCCCTGTGTTTCTTTGTTAGGACCTATGGACACATTCTCTCAAGCTTTCAAACAGATTTTCTTCCACTCACTTTGAATTGATTATAATTGGGTTCCATACCCATTCTTGAATCAGCTATTGGCAAGGGGAATTTGAAATATACTGTGAGTGACTTAGGTTATTCTTTTTGGAGTGGAGTCTTGACTTTGCCTCCAGACTGCCTGCCCTTTTTACTTACTCTCAGTCAGGCTAATCATTTGGAGGCCACATTAACCACTAAAATGCACCAAAATTTCAGCATGACAGGGTATCCTCAGATGGCTATTCATCCCGTGCTCCAAGGCAAGGTTTGTTAAAGACTCAGCTGAATCCTTGTGCAGCCTGTGCTAGTGCCAAGCAAAGTCCAGGCTGGGAAGAGGAGAGGGGAAATTTCTTTGAGGCATTAGTTACCCCTTGGGCTACTCTACCAGCTACATTAAATACTAGATGCCTGTTGTACAGAGAACAAAGTGAACCAAGAAAGATCGCACCTCTCCCTTGCATTTAATTCCCTGAGTCAGGGAAGCTTACAGAACAGTCTTCCAGATTACTGATAGGCAACCTTGTCAGAATTTAATTTCCTATAAGGTGATTATTTATGGAAAGGTCTTTCTGTATAAGACCAATAAAAATTGAGAAGATTTTCCTTCTTACAATCCATTTCTCCCCTTCTCTCCCCACCTGTTTGCTGGAGTCAGGGACATGGGCTCCATTCTTGGTTCCTCCCTATTCCTCACTGCTGTTCTAATCCACCAGGGCAGCCCACCTTCTTTCAAATTAATCAGGATCACTCCAGTTCTCTCCAACTGCAGACCCCTCCTACTGGCGGTGCTGGAGGGACTGATGCTTTCCTATTCTCCCTTCATTCTATCTAGATCAGCAGTCCCCAACCTTTTGGTTTCCAGGGGCCAGTTTCATGGAAGACAATTTTTCCACAGGTGAGGGTAGGGGGATGATTTCAGATGATTGAAGCACACCACATCTCTACCTCCCATCGTCAGGCACTAGATTCTCAGAAGGAGCATACAACCTGGATTCCTTACGTGCATGGTTTACAGTAGGGTTCACAGTCCTATAAGAATCTAATGTCCCCACTGATCTGAAGCGGGTGGAGCTCAGGTGGGGATGTGATGTGGAGCAGCTGTAAACACAGATGAAGCTTTGCTTGCCTGCTGCTCACCGCCTGTGGAGTGGCCTGTTTCCTAAGAAGCCACACACTGTCTGTGGCCTGGTGGTGGGGACTGTCGATCTAGATGACTGCTCACACTTCCAGCACATTGCTAGCACAGTGTCCAGTACTATGTCTTAAAATTCCTTATTCATCTCCCACTGCACGAAGAATAGCAGGCATGATGCTCTTGGTCATGGCTTGCAATATGTATGAAGTTGCCCCTGGTTGCCTCTGGGATCTCATATGGTATGACCTGATTGTTTCAGCCTCAGTGGGCTACTTTCTGCTTCTTAAACACAGGTTAAATTGTTCCCATCACGGGACCCTCATTCAGACTGCTCCCTCTGTGTTGTTCTTTGGATGACCTTTCCCCCGCTCCTGAGCTGGTCTCAGCCTAGTCATTGCCTTCTCCTGGTGGCCTTCCCTGTTTGTGCTATCCACACAGACTTCCTCCCTTGACAGGTGCTGGTAGCCTAATTCTAGCCTGTGCTTTGCCCTGATAAGATACTTTTCAGTTTGTACTTGCAACTTCCCTATTTATTATCTGTCAACCTGGACCCAGTGCTCCATTGACACTGCACATCACTCTCAGGAACAGGGCAGGCTCCAGTAGGCACTCTGTGGACAGGAGCACGAGGACTACAGCTCTCTATAATGGTAATTCCCTTGGGGATGGGTGACTACTGTGCTTTGCTGGCACCTGGCAGAGTGCTCACCACATAGTATGTCCTTAAAATGTTTTTATTACACATGACTGGGTACTTCTTATTAGAACAATAAAATTAGCATTTGACCAAAGGGTCAGGAAATACAAGAATGGGTTTTTCACTGTTTGGAGAACTTCACTTGCCTCATTAGCAAACATTTAGTAGTGTTTGCGATACTTTCAGGTAAGTTTGGTACCATTATAGAACATCACTGTGTATTTAGTGAGAAAAGATAACACTGGAAGAGCCAGAAGGCCAGAAGAAAAAGATCACTGGAAAGGAGAGTGGGAGAATCATCTTACCTGAATCTAACTTGACTCATGGAGCTTATAAACACCTACAGATAAACCTCCTTGGTGACAAGTGTGGGTCACTGTGAAAATTTTGAGACAGATTGTGTTATGGTCTATTGTTTCATTTCTAAAAATTGCAGTGGATCTATCCATGCAAGTTTCAACTTGCTTGGCTTATCAGTGTTACAAGGAGGACTTAATTTGTTTCTATCCATTCAGATTTTATGTTTCTTGATATTTGTGTATCTGAAAACTTTCATAATGACCCATGTGTAATAACAAATTGACCTGTGTATGTTAGGGTCCCATTTAGAAGTAACTCATGGGTGGTTGAACCATTTTAGCCATATAATATTAGTACTGTAGAGTATTTACTATGTGGTGAACACGCTTCTGGTGCATTCGCTTAGTTAAGCCTTCTGTAGCCGTATTGTATAGATTCTATTACTATGTCTGTTGTATTAAGCACAGAGAGGTTAAGACACTTGTCAGAGATCACATAGCTAGCCAGTGGCAGAGCTGGGCTTCAAACACAGGCCTATGATTTTTAAAGAGCAATGGGCTCTCCTGGAATGACCACCACTAAGAAACTGAAGATGAACATAAATTAGAATTATGAGTGTTAAAGATCATTGTCTTTCATGCTGTCATAGTTTACTGGGTCTCACAGACAGTAGCTTTGTAGGCAGTTTTTTTTCCTTTACAAATTTAGGCAGGCAATGCAATATGTAAACATATGAATGCACAAAAACTAAGTAATGATTCACATTGCAAAGAATATCAGAAAACTCAACTCCTTTGTCAGGACCTGCTTATGTCAGTTCTGCAGAGAGGCTGTCCCTGATCCCATGACCAAATCAGCTCCCAGGTTGTCACGGTGCCTCACAGCCTTTACTGCCACATTAATTACTTAATAATACATGAGTTGTTTAATATCTGGTCTTCCTGATGGAATATAGTGTGTCTGAGGATGAAATATAACATGTCTGTGTCTTTTCCGCAATGTTCCTCCAGAGTCCAGCACGGTGCTGATATACTGCCATCTACTATGAGCATTTGCTGAATGAATGAGTGAACTAATGCTGGCAGAGCTGCTAGAATGGCCAGTTCTTCCTCATCATCTCCCAGTTTGTGTCTGGCCTTCTTGCTTCATGCAAAAATGCTTGGTGGTGTAATGATACCAGAGAAACTCTCAGAGAGTGATTCCTTTTCCTGAATGGAATTGTCCATATCTGAGCTCCCATAATACATAAAGCCCCATGGTTGCCAGTGACACTGTGATCCCCTTCTCTGTCCTTCCAAGGTGGAAGGAATGCAGGGGAGAGGATGGGAGGTCCCCTTTCCCAGCCAACCCAATCTTACGAGAAATAGGAAAAATCAGCTTTGGGAATAACAACAGCAATCTCGTTCCCTGTGTGAAAGATGGAATCAAGTTGCTCATTTATGGTTAAAGCAGGATTTAAAAATAGCCAATGTAGTAAAGGCGGTGAGGAGCAGTAGCAGAGACCAACACATGTAACAATTCAGTTTAGAAAAATGTCCTACAAACTGATTTCACAGTTGGAACTTAAAAGGCCCCAGATACAATCATGTTTTGTGGAGTCCCTGAAATTGACTCCGGCGCTAAAGAGTTCCTACGCAATATTACCCAGGGAGGAAGAGGAGCAGGGCATCCATCACGCTGTCATGTTCTGCCCTGTTCTCAAATTACAAAGTTGGATGCAGTCTGGGGTGAGGAATGGTGCTCTTGTTTCACTGGTGCCCACCCCGCGGAGGTCCCGAGAGTGGTGTGCTCCTCCGCTTGTTTTTAGACAGGCCCATCTCACCTGATTATCTTGGCATCCCCTCCTTGTGGCCAGAGAGTCTACTTGTGAGATCTCTTCCTGCACGCTCTTCCATTTCTCCATTGCAAGGAGACTCTAGAGGTCAGGCTGCCCTAGAATCCCAGGAACTTTCTTTTTAGAATGGTTCGAAGTCTCCCCAAGTCCACTGGCAGGACAGAGTATCTCTTTTTGGAGATTTACAAACTCAATATGATATCATTTCTGCTGCTGCCTTGTCTGCTTACATGACTTTTGGAAACCTTATTGTGATGAATACTCAGTGATGCTGTTTCTATGACTCTGACTTAAATTGGAATGGTACCCATTTTTGTAACCCATTCTCTTGCATTTCCCAAAGACCCCAACAGCCCACATCCTTTGGGGAGGATTTCACTGTACCTTCGGCAACTAAGTCCTTTTGCTTGATCTGTGTCAGCGGCATCAGTGGCATCAGTTTTAGTCTAGGAAACTGAAAATTCTTGGGTGTCCTCCCGGACCTATTGAATCTTATACTCTGGGAAAGGGGCTCCATAATGTGCGTTTTAACAGATTATATAGGTAATTTTGGCTGAAGCCTACCTTTGTAATGACTAAGGATAAAAACATGGGCTTCTTCATTAAATTAATAGATCAAAAAAATGACAAGTCCTTGGTTTAACCTTCCCAGAAAAAATCTAAATAACACAGTTTAGAGCAGTATTATTTACATATGAATAAAAGTGTACTAAAATATATGATTTTATTTTACAGGTCAGTATTTGTAAAATACTTAGAATAGTATCTGGCACATAATAAATGATTTGTAAATGCTACCTAGTGTTAAAATTATTATTTGGTACTACAGGATATTCATTAATTAAATATTGTCCCACATTTTTTTCCTTTAAAGGTCCTTGTGAAGATACAAACTAAACAGTATTAATAAATTTAAGAGACAGTGAAAATAACCAAATTAAAAAATGAAATGGAATTTTCATGCATGCTATAGGAATATCCATAACTAACTCTTCTAATTTTAATTATTATGTCCATTTTGTATTATTTTGTGTGCCTAAGGTAATTGAGACTGGCTAGGTGTCTATATAATCTTGTTTTCTTTCCAGACACTATTCCACCTGCCCCAGAAATCTCTCCCCTGCAATCCTTTATTCTTTCTTTCCCAGGCTTTAGGCTACATGTTGGTACCTGTGGTGACCTTGCACGATGTCAGACCGAGTCCATGAGCCATCTGGGCCCCTAAATGAGTGAAGCTGATCTTCCTCCCATCCTGTTTCTATATGCTTTTGATGAAATTTTGCCCAGATAAAATACAGATTTCTATTGTGGTAAGCCAAAGAATTTGAGCTCCCTGAGATAGAATATAATGTGCATGAATTCTCCACATTTTTAATTCTCCTGGAGCGTGAGCATTAACGTGAAGTTTAGTGTACCACTGGTCTGCTTTGAAGTTTCCCCCACCCACAGTTTTGTGGCAAGGCTCAAAGTCAACTGCATAAAGGCAGATTTGTGAAAAATGTCCTCCTTTTCCAGTGTATCACGAACATCTAAATGGTACCCTCATATGCCAGTAAGGTGCCAAAACGGTTACTTCCTCTCTGTCAGAATAAAAAACTGTATACAACTGTTGTGGATGTTAAATGACTGGGTTCCATCTTCAAATAGAAATGCATTCAAGTTTGGTCATTAACCAGCTACATAACCTTGGCAAAGCCACCGACATTTCCAAGGATTAGTTTTTACATTGGTCAATGGGGATAAAGTTGTGAAGATTACATGAGATGAATGTGTTGGAAAGCTTGTCCCAATGCTTAGCGCCTAGTGAATGTGAGTTTTGTTCTTTTATATAGATCAGGAATGACGAGGAGTGGGCTCGATTAGTACCATGTGTCAGAGACCCTCGCTGGATCAGCGAGGCTGCACCTTGCCCAGATTCATTTTGCAAGATGGAGGTTATGTGCGAAGCATAAAGGGAATGCATTTGTCGGAGAAATGAGCAAAAGAGGAAGAAACGCTTTGCCTTTCCACATGCAGACACTTGCATAACATTTCCTTCTTGAGTTCTTGAATCCCAATGAGAGAACCAAGCGTATGTTTGGGAAGAAGGCTCATGAATTAATATTGTTCCCAATGGAGGAGCTCACAGAAACTTTGAAGTGTTTATTAAAGAGTTGATAATGAGGAGAAAACTTTTTGAAAATCATATTAAAAAGTACCTCCCAAACTGCTTCAATAATTTAACCTTGGAATCACAAGACTCTCCTGGAATAGAAAGGACACATTTCCCTCTCCCCTCCCGCCCCCCACCGTCCCTGGTGTGTGGTGTGTGTGCTGATAGCTGATGGCCTCTTTCTAGGAGTTGGTGGTGGAATGATACTCTTTTGTGACCAATCGAATAATTACTGAAGTTGAAATTTGTAATCCCGATATCAAATATTCCATAATGACATCAATTTAAACTTAATACTGCTCTTATCTTTTGACAAAAATAAGGTTTAATATGTTTTTCTCCTACAGGGGGTGAAATAAGGAAAGACTTTATTATACAAGATAATTAAAATTCTTCCTGAGGTTAAAAGTGATTTAAAAAGAATCACAACATGAGATAATTAGGCCTTATTAGACACTTTATCTGCTCCACTGAAGTCACTTTTTCCAGGATGATAAAATGTGCCTTTGTCTTTTTTTAGAAAGCTGGATACCAAATTTGGGGAAAAAAATGATCTTTCCTCCTCCTCATAGACTCAGCACATGACTGTGTGAATGGATTTGTGGAAATAATTTAATGACAGGGTTATAGTTTCCAAAAGCTAGACCTTTATAGAGTGTGATGGTTTTCAAGTACTTATTCATTTTTCTAGTAGAATTACATTTTACCCTCTATTTTTAGTTGGTTAACAGAAAATGATATGAATTTGTGTTTGCCGATTTTTTTTTTTTTTTTGCCTGACAGGCAGAATAATAACAGATTAGTTTTGGGATATTTCACAAAAACCTTTTGTTACTTGACAGACTCGTTTATGCTTTCCTGTGCCATAACAGGTAAGGTGAAGAATGTCGGTGTTTGTGTTTTTAATGTCTAGTGAACACACAGTCACTGGGCATTAGTGGATGGTAGTTTTTAGATAAAAAGTGGTTCAAGCATTTAAAGCACATGATGTTTTTGTAAGAGGAAGCAGGCGCCCGAGAGGCACGGGAGTTTTGCCAGAGTTCTAAAGTCTGTCCCCACATGAGGTCTGATGTTGCTATTCTATTCTGCTTTTAGGCTCGGTGACGGTGACGCTATGGCTGCCACCCTCTGCTAAAGGCTCTCTGGGCTTCCAGGGGGTTTTTAACAATGTTCAATGCAGTGAACAATAAGTGAATCAAGGAGGACTGGTTTCTGCCCATAAATTTGTATCCAACTTATTTTTATCTATTGATCAGTGGATGAAAAGAAATTGTCAGGTTTTGCCTTTAAGAAAACATTTTGGTTTTCCTGACAATGACTTGCTGATAAAGGTTTCATCAAATCGTTCTTTCCTTCTGAGCGACCCTTTCCTTCAAGGAACGGCTTATGATAAGTCAGTACATCAAGGGTGAGGAAACATATATGGATCTCTTTGAATGAAAGCCAGGAGCATAGGATTGTTAAGTAAATGTCTCTTTTAAGGGGAAGTATCTATGAGAGAAATAGCATGCTTCAGTAGAAAAAAGATTCTGTTGTACTTTTGTG
>NW_003852650.1:238645-240032 GCF_000181295.1 Otolemur garnettii | reverse complement strand
TAAAAAGGAGCTATAGTGACCGTGTCCCTAAGTAAGGGTTTCAATGTTTTCCTGTAAGTGCACTCACTGCTGCTTTGGGGCTACAAGTGCTACATCCACTCTTCTTCTCTTTTAAGCTGGTCATTACTATCAGGAAGAGCATGACAGCTTCAGGACCCTAGTGATGGGTGAGTTAATTTAAAAAGTACACAAAACACAAACATACAGCTTAACCAATTATTGCAAAGTAAATGGGCATTTTGCCACCACTCAGGTAAAGAAATGTAATCCTGCCAGCAGAGTTGATTTCTGTATATTGATTTTGAATCAGGTACATTTGTCACCATCACTCAGAAGGATAGAATGATGTGATGAAAACCTAAATAAGCAGGTCATTGTCAAGATAAATAAAAGGTCTTCTTTTTTCTTTTTGCAGTTTTTGGTCAGGGTTGGGTTTGAACCCACCACCTCTGGTATATGGGACCTGCGCCCTACTCCTTTGAGCCACAGGCACTGCCCACTAAAAGGTTTTCTTAAAGGCAAAGGACAGGAGTGTCCCCAAAGTTCATCCATAAAGTCTCCATATATAGGGAAAATAGGCTATGGTAGTTAAATGTACCTTTATTTTCAAAGTATTCATTACAAAATTTTACAAAGAGGCGGCCAACACATGGAGAATATTTTGTAAATCTTTTGTAAAATACACACCCGTATCATCTGTGAGTAGTATAGCTTGGTTTCTTTTTTCCTAATCGTTTCGCCTTTAATTTTGTTTTTGCCTTACTGCAGTGGCTGGGACATCCAATACCATGTTGCATAGAAATAATGATGTTGTCCTTGTCCATTCTCAGTCACAGAAGGACATGTTTAATGTTTCTTTCACCATTAAGTACAGTGCTTGATTTTCTTGGTCACTTGCTAATGTTTGTCTCAACAGGATGCTGAATTTTATCAGATGTCTTTTCTGCCTCTGCACAGATTATCATCATCAGTAAATGTGTTGAAATACATTGATTGATTTCCTAATGGTAAAACAACTTTGAATTCCTGGAGCAAATCAAAGTCGGTCAGTTTGTATTATTTCTATGTGTAGCCCCATTTAACTTGCTAATACTTTAGTTAGGATATTTTGATTTCTGTTTGTGAGATTGGCCTCCCATTATTATTATTTTTTTTCTTGTCGAGTCTCTGACCAAGGTTATCTTGACCTCATACAATTATTTGAGAAGTGTATCCTCTTTTTTCTGATCTCTGAAAGATTTCATGTACGATTGGAGCTATGCCTTTTTTTTAATATTTAGGAAAGCTCACTGGTGAAGCTGTGTAGGCTGACAGTTTTCTTTATGGGACTGTCTTAAATTCTGTTTATTTTCATGATAGCTTTCTAAGTCATGCTTTTCTAATAATT
>NW_003852650.1:225947-237948 GCF_000181295.1 Otolemur garnettii | reverse complement strand
CTTTCAAATAGTAAGAGACATGTGCTAAGATTCCCTATTATAATGATTAAATAATTTCTCTGTGTATTTCTGTCACTTTTTGTTTCATTTTGGAGTTATGTTACTGTGTATGGTTAAGAATTGCATCTTCCTAATGAATGGAACATTTTCTTATCATGAAGGAGCATCTTTATTTTTGCTAGTGCCTTTTCCTTTAAGTTTTTTGCAGTTTTTGGCTGAGGCTGGGTTTGAACCCACCACTTCTGGTATATGGGGGCAGCACCCTACTCACTGAGCCATAGGTGCCACCCGATTTTCCTTTAAGTTTTATTTTGCATGGTATTTATATGCTATCCCCGTCTTCTTGTAGTTAAAGTGTGCATGGTGCATCTTGTTACATTCTTTAATTTTTTATGTATTCATTGCTTTAGATATCTCTTTTAAGCAGCATATATTCTATTTTTTATAATCTAGGCTAACAAGCTTTGTCTTTTAATTGGAACTTTATAATTCAGTTATATTTAATACTTATTTAAATGTATATTAGAACTTAATTCTACCATCTAGCTGTTTGCTTTTTATTTGTTCTGCCTTTCCCCTGATTTTATTTCTCTTCTTTTGTTTGGATTTAGGGTATTCAATCATGCAATTCCTCACTTTTACTTTACTAATTTGGAAGTCTGTATTCTTTTTCTATTCTTTTAGTGAATATTCCTAGAAATTACCAAGTTTATAAAAGTCCAAGGTTAGTGAAAACTTTTATTCTTCACCCAGATATTATAAGAATCTTAGATTCCTTTTACTCTGTTTATCAGCTGTGTAATTTTTATAATTTTTTGCATATTTCATTATTTTCCAAAATATATTTGAATCCCACCACCATTATTATTATTTACTATTTTATTCAGTCAATATGAGTTAATATTAGTACTTCTAGATACGGAGAGACAGAGAGAGTGAAATTGGCTAAGGCAATTGTGTGAAATCCACAGGAGAGGCCAACAGTTTGGAAACTGTCTTTCTGCTGTAACTAGTCTGCCATCACATTCATCTACAGATAAAAAATACTGTTACTTTTTTGTGGTTTTTCATTTCCTGCCCCATTTTTACATTTGTCTCTTACATTTTTTAGCAGAGAAAATCCAGTTGTTTTATAATATGTGCTTGTTGTTCCCAATATTGCCAGCCCTCATTGGCCTTTCTGTTTCTGTGGATACTCTTCAGTTTTTTCAGCATCTTTGTATTGGACTCTTGGTTGCCTTTTTGTGCTGGACGTTGTGTTTGAAACATTATTATTGAGGCTGGGTGCAGTGGCTCACCTCTGTAATTCTAGCACTTTGGGAGGCCAAAGTGGGAGAATTGCTTGAGATCAGGAGTTCTTGACCAGCGTGAACAATATAATAAGACCCCTCTAAAAAAAAAAAATAAAAAGAAAGAAAAATTAACTGCTAAGGAGGCTGAGGCAGGAGAATCACTTGAACTCAGGAGTTGAGGTTGCTGTGAGCTGTGATGATGTCATTGTATTCTACCCTGGGCAACAGAGCCAGACATATATATATATATATATATATATATATATATCAATAGTTTGTAGACTAATTGGCAACTAATGTGATATTATCTTTCTCCTGAGGTGATTTTGACTTGCATGTCAGGTGCCTGGATATGCTGTTCTTGAAAGATAACCTAATTCCAAATTTAAAGAGAAAGTTTCCTGAGCTATCCAGATGAAAGAAGACATACTAAAACCTCTTCTAATGCTTGTTTCAGTATAGTTAATATTTATTGTTTGGATGTTGGATACAACCTTTAGGAGCCTTGATTCAAAGTGAGTGAGGAGCTACCAAGGTTCCTATTCTAGCACATCAAGACTTTAACTTTTTCATTTTTATTTATTTATTTATTTTTTATTGTTTGGGTTTCATTAAGAGTAAAAGAATTAGGTTATACTGATTGCAAGATCTTAACACTTGTTCTTTAGCCCTAGAGGTCCACCAAAAGTTTGTTGTAATTCCTTAGCCTCCTTTTTTCAAATAGCAAAAGTGGTCTTGAGTGCTTTTCTCACCTTGCCATGTTTTTAGTATTCTGGATCACTGTGATTGCTTAGTATCTTTTTAGTTGTTGCATACTTTTTCTATTTTTTCTCCTTTTTCCATGTCCTCAAGAGGATGGTTTGAATTACCTAGTCTACCATTACTGAAAGCAGATGCTGACTTATTTGGTTATTTTTGAGATTAAACAATGTCTTATGTAGCTTCCTCACTAGCATTTTAACCAAGCACGATTTTTCATAAGTATACTAATTACCTGTAACTATTTCCTGATTTGTCTGCGTAGTTTTCACATTAATTAAACCATATGAAAAAGAGGAGTTAAAAAGAATAGACACATAACAATTGATAAATCTTGTTGTAGTGTTGTAGAGAGCTTGACTACTGGCTTGGTCTTAGAACCTGTCATTATCTCCCTTTTACCCAATTTTCTCCCTTTCTGTCCTCTTTTATTGCTTTTCTATTCTAGTTGCAAGGACCTTCCAGACTCAGTTAACTCATCGTATCCTATTTTCCTGCTCATCTTCATTTTCATGCTCAGCTTATACTGACCAAGGCTGAAGGAAAGTTCCCACCCCCTCTAGGGAGAGTCTGTAACAGTCACTTTTCTAGTATGCCCAGAAGAGCTCTAGGCACATGTGCTCTCTTTTGGTCTTTTTTTCCATGTCCGGTCTTTTATTTTTTTGAGACAGAGTCTCACTTTGTTGCCCTTGGTAGAGTGCTGTGATGGTGATGTCATAGCTCACAGCAACCTTCTGTTTTTGGGCTCAAGTGATTTTCTTACCTCAGCCTCTTGAATACCTGGGACTACAGGAGCCTGCTACAATGCCAGGGTATTTTTAGAGATGGGGTCTCACTCTTGCGCAAGCTGTTCTTGAACTTGTGAGCTCAGGGTAATCCACCTCCCATAGTGCACCGATTATAGGCATGAGCCACAATGCAAGGCGTCGTTCCATCTTTTTCTAATGCTGACATACATTGGCTATCCCTTGACTCCTGTCTCATAATCTACTGTCCCTCTGGAACCATTTTATTGTGTTTTACTAGCCCTCTTTATAACAGATCTTTCCCTGCAGTTGTCACTTGCTGCTTGGGGCCATGTAACATGTGAACTGAGTTCTTAGAACCAGGACATCACTTCTGGTTGAGTGTTCTACTGTTTTGTGCCACTGCAGAGACTGAATTGCTACAGCCACTGGAACTCTTCTATACCAAGTCGAGGCACACCGTACCTTTTGACCCTGCTTCACCAGAACTACCTCTCTGAATTTGGTCTATTTCCTACTATCTATCCTGGGACATTAAGGGCCTAGGAAGTCAGTCTGGGTATTATTTTTTCAATCTTATGTTATCATGGCTTTGTTTCCACTGGTATTTTTACCTTTTGTTTTTTGGGGTTTTTTTTGAGACAAAGTCTTGTTCCATCTCTTAGGTTGGAGTGCATTTGTGTCATCATAGCTCACTGTAACCTCAAACTCCTGGGCTCCACTGATCCTCTGGCCTCAGCCTCCCAAGTAGCTGGGACTACAGGTGTTTGCCACCACACCCATAATATTTTTTCACTTTTTTTAGAGATGGGGGTCTCACTTTTGCTCAGCCTGATCTTGAACTTCTGGCCTCAAGCAATTAGGAACATTTCTAATGCTTCCTCCTCACCCTCCCAAAGTACCAGAGTTATAGGCCTGAGCTAACACACCTGGCTTTTCTTTGAGCTGTTTGTTTCTTGGAACATTTCTGTTTTCTATGGTTCCATCCCTTGCATTGCACCACAGGGCTGGTCTTGGTGTGTTTCTGGCATCATTTGTTGCCATTTAGGTTCTGTTTATATTACTTCTGTCCTCTGCACATTCCTATTTTCTGTCACTCTCCTCTGCTTGGGCTTTAGCCATGTATTCCTTAAGAACAGCTGAACAGTGCTAAGGTGTTGCATACTGGCCACCTGATTACTTGGGCCACCGATTTCCCTGTTGTGTAGTTGTCACCCTGACTTTCTTGGGAAGAAATTGACCACCAGGGGGACTTGTCTGGAAACAAACAGTCTCATTGTCTGGGTACTATGCCTGACCAAGGCTCTTATTTTAGAACATCTACCCCTACTGCTGGTGACAGGATCAAGGGATACACTTTAATACAATTCATACTAAAAGAAGAGATTTAAAAAAATGTTTAAAACAAGTACAGAAATAAACAAAACAAAACTCTACTGATGGCTCTGTGTTATGTAAGCTATCAGAAAACGAGTGTGTTTGGGGATAGGACAAGGAAGCTATAGTGGAGATTATACTAAGAGCTTGTTATTCTGGGTTATTAACACCTGTGAGGAGCTTATACAGTAATGATGTCACTCCTCTGATAAAGCATATTTCAAAATGGAAAGAAGGGGGAAGGAGAACAAAAAAACAAAGAAAATATTTTTTATTTAAAAATTCCTGCTTTACACACACAATGCAATTTTCCCTGTCAGAATTAGTTGCTTAGAGCCACAAGGAGTATTGGGAAGATTTTCTCTCTCATTTAATTTTTTATACTCACTGTCAAACAAGTTGAACAACAATCACATGAAATGATTTTTTCCTAGCATTTTATAACTCAGCTCATTCTGACTCATTGGGCAATTTCCAGACAAGAACATATTTAATAGGAGTCTCACCAACCTGCTAGAAGAGGCCTCTGAAAAGTAAAAACTGAGGGTAAAGAAGAATAATGTCTCTTTAAAGGACCTATAAAAAAATTGATGGCATCAAGAATTACTGTTGTGATATAGCTTTCTCCATTAGAGAAAGATTAACTTATTAATCTTCAAGGGGATAAGTAGGTTGAAAAGTACAATTACCACTCACAATTACAGGTACTTATGTACTATGGCACAGAATAATGTTATAACTGAAGATTTTTATCCCAAATTGATACACATGTGCTAATAAGAATCACCAATACTGCAAATGGCAATGAGAGTGGCATTGAACACAGATGAAAGAAATACACCCAATAGAAATGATCAGAAAGTATCACTATCGCTCAAGAAGTTTACTCCAGAAGAAAGTTAAGGAACGTGATTTTGAAAACACAGTTGAGAACATCTGGTTGGGGGTAAATTGAGAAGGAAACAGATGTGATTTCACTACTGTGGATGACTGGACAGTTAGAGGAAGGGAAGGATGCATTCCTCATGCAGATTATAAAACAGGTGCAGGGATGTGATCTGGTATGATAGGAAACTTGAACTATCCAGACATCTGCTGGAAGCCTTACTTTGCTAAAAACAGGGCTTTGATAAACTCTTCAATTGCCTTGATGAGACTTTGTTCTCCAAGAAGATAGAAGTTGTAATATGTAGAACATTGGAGCTAATTCTTACCAGTAAGGAAGAACTCGCTGGTGATGTAGAAGTAAGAGAAGACATCTCAGATTTCATAACAAGAAAAAATATGGTAATTTACAGAAAAATTGGATATATAGATTTGTGTTGAAGAAATCAAATGAAAACAAAATCAGAGCAAAGTGTAGTGAATTGGCAGGTGTTTAGAGAGGAGAATATGTTTTAAGATAGGTAGGAGACCCAAGAAATTGAAACTCAGATAAAAATATATGTCCCAACATGCTACAAAATATAGAGATATAAAATGGAAATGGTGTGGCTGCAAAAAATGCTCTCTAAAGAGCTCCAATTTGATAAGAAATCCACTGAGATTGAAAGGGGATTTGTGTAACACAAAGCAAAAAAGACAATAGAAAAACCTGAATCTAGAATTTCCACAGGCTTCAGATGATTGCTAAAGAAATAGAAAGGCACTATAGCTGGGCTGACCAGGTTGGAGGTGGAGGGTTTGTCTTCAAACTGGCCCTGTTTAGCATCATTCCTTAGATATGAGTAGAAGGCACCTCCTTCAAGTACTTCCATTCAAGACTTCAGGTTCTACTGTTTTCTTCCGGGTTTGTAAATATTCTGGAACTTTGAGGGGTAATTTGGACAGAGTCAAGAAAGTGTCAAGTCATGGATAAGCATTACTTGTACAGTCACTGGATAAGGTGTGAGCTGGAGATGAAAGGAGACCCTCACAGGCCACCAGTGGTCAGGACAACTAGCATAGACCCGAGCTGGGTTGTGCTCAGCTTAGAGAAGGCTGAGTATTCTAGGACCGTGACTTAGTTGTCATTTAATTCCTTGTTCCTCAAGCAATGTCATAGTAATGAGAACCTTTGCTGAAGCATCCTTTATCCCAGTGACAACTGGGGCTAAGCGTTCTTTAATCTTTTTTTCTTTCTTATTTGTCTCTCCTTTTCTTCTTGTTCATTCTTTTTTTTATTTTTTTTTTTGCCTTCCCTCACCCTACTTTATTCCAATGAAGACAAGTTAATCTTAGACTTGGGGAAAATTTCTTTTTCCACAAGTTAGTCACATACCTTTCCTGAATCAAGGAAGCAACTTGAAGAAAAATAAGGAGAAAATACATGAGAGAAAACCATGCATTTTTTTCTCCCTCCAAATTATCTTGTCTCCATATTTTTTTTAAATTGAGCCTTTAATTTTGAGATAATTTTAAATTCACATACAGCATAAGAAATAATACAGAGAACCTGGTATACCCGTTACTCAATTTCCCTAATGGCAACGTCTTGAAAACTAGTAAAACATCACAACTAGGATATCAACCTTAATACAACCTCTTGATCTTATTTCCAATTTCCCCATTTTTCTTGTACTCATGTTTGTATGTATGATAAGTGTTGAGTTATATATACTTTTATCACATGTAGGTACATGGAGTCACCATCACGGTCACAGCACACAATTCTACCCACAGAATTCCTTAATTTTGTTCTTTCATAATGATATGTACTTCCCTCCAGGGTCTCCTGCCCAACCACTCCTTGTTGACCACTTGTCTGTGATCCTTTGCTAAAAGTTTCTCTTTTCTTTTTTTTTTCAAAAACTTTATATAATTGAAATCACTTACTATGTAATCTTTGAGATTTGGCTTCAAAATATCTTTTTTTTTTTTTTTTTAGCAATTCAGTTTGTTTTAAGAAGTAAGAAAAAAAGAGATAACCTTAACTTTAGGGACAGATGATCACGGAAAGAAATAAACACACATTCTATCTGGCTTGTTGTCTTTATCGAAAGTAATATTCAAAGAGGAAAGGCTGGAATGGACCATATGTTAACAAATGTATATACGTTCCAACCTCTAGTTCAAGCTCCAAGCCCAGATTTTCACTTCCTTCAGGGAAGTTCCACATGAATCACTTGATGACAACTCAAATACAATGTGTTCAAAATTGAACGTGGCATATGTCATCTTTCCCCCATGAAAAAATCTTGTGCTTTATCTGAACATCTTGCCTTTACTAGCCGTGCCCAAATTCCTAAATTCACCAATCTCATTTCCATGTCACAGTCTCTTACTCCTGCCTCTTGCTCCATCCTCTCATTATCCCATATTGTTAGCATGTCAATTATTCCTACCACAACCACCTCTGAGGTGTGGGTGTCTACACACCTACTACCTCTGTCTTAGGAAGACCCTCACTTTCTGTCATCTGAACTATCACAAAGTGTCTTCCCTGCTCTATTCATTTCTCTTCTTTCAGGTATCTCACTAATCCCATCATGGGGATTATCCTTCTAAAACAATTATTTGATAGTAATATCCCTCTGGTATTGGTTATATTTAGTACAATCCATAAGGCAAACAGACTATTGCATAATGCCATGTTTCCCATAGAAGCCAATCCTCAGTCTGTGACTTCTTGGTCCTTTTCAGAGGTCACGTTCCAGAAGCGCACGTAAGAAACATGTTGGAAGTCCTGGATTACATCACCTTTTGAAACTGCAGTAACAAGAAAAGATAGAAAAGAAAGAGGAAGATGTAATTTCTTGTAATGGGTCAGGAAAAGTCTTACTCTAGTGATAAAGAACTCAGGAAGAGCTCCGAACCTGATGTGTCCTCCATAAGATACCTAACATGTCGCGCTTCAGGCCTGCTTTATTCCTTCTCCTTGACAGGGGTCCTCTCCATCCTACGCTCCATTGCTTGCTGAGGGCTCCTTTCTCAGCCAGTCTGTAGGCTTAGGTGGCTATTGCCTGTACCTTTGTCCTGTCCGCCTTACCCCAGCCACATTGTATTGGACTGGAACATCCTCAAAGGCAGGCTGCCAGCAGCATTGAGCAGACTTCCCTGAAGAGTTTGACCTAGAGATATGAAGAGGGAATTACAAAGTCAGTAGGAAAAGTATGCATGGAAAGACACACCCAGAAAGAAGTAAAGATTGAGACTGAAAAAACATCTCACAGTTGAGATGACTACTTAGTGGGACTACCAGGCAGATAATGTGTACAATCTGGAGATGCTGGGCAAAGAGGGGAAGCCTCATCCTAGGTGAGATGGAGCAGAATAAGGAGAGAGTTTACCATGCTATTCAGAAAAGCATGCAATTTAAAACTTATGAATTGTTTACTTCTGGAACTTCCCCTTTAATATTTTGGTTGACTGTAGGCAACTAAAATTGGGGAAAACAAAACTTTGGATAAAGGGGAACTACTACAGAGGCAATTGGCTCAGAGTGTGGATTCTAGAGCAGATAGAAGTTGATCTTAATGTTTCCTTCACTCACCAGTTGTGTGACCTTGGAAACTTATTTCCTATCTCCAAACCAGATTGTCCTGGTCTGTAAAGTAGAGATAGTAGCAGTTTCTATCTCCAGGGGCAGTGCTGGTGCTGCAGGGAACTACCTCGTATAGGGTTTGGTCCAGAGGAAGCACCTGTCAAATGTTGGGTGTTAAGGGAGGAAGGCCTAGGAGATAATTTTCAGTCTTATGTCTTGATACTAATCACCAAAAGGAGATCAGAAGAGGAAGATCTGGGATAACCCTTTTGAGTTGTCTCAAGTTGAGGGTAAGGTGGCTGGGTCTCTCCTACATCAATGAGTTATGAAATATAAATTCAGACAACTAAGTTCCCAAACTCATCCTAGAAAAAGTGCTACATACCTCATTGCTGAATATCACTATGGTCACATTTGAAGTGCTCCCCTTGGGAAGCTGTGCACTGATGCCAGTGCCTAGTCCACCCTACAAAGCAATTTTGGAGCTCTTTTTCTGGAATGATGATCAGAACTGTTGTATAGCACACAAAAAACTCAACAACAACAATAATGAATGCCATTCAACAAAACACTGCCTCACATTGACATGAACACAGCTGTGAGCCACTGATACATTAAGGTTATAAAACCTTATTGAATTGTTTGTACAGGGCTGCCAATGTAAGCACACAGTGGTAAGTTCTTGAACTTAATTGTCAGACCTTGAACTGATTGCCCTGGGGAACTTTCAGCCAAGCGTCTTTTTTCAAATGACCCAGTTCCTCAGAAAGGCTGACAGCTGGTATCTGTCATTCAAGAACCTTCCCCAAAGGCAGGGGAACAAGTCCTTTAGCCTCCAGTGGGTGATCTGGGTGGCTCACAACATGGTAATCAAGGCAGTCCACACCTGGTCCTGCTTATATCTCCTGGTTTCACCTACAGTCTTGAAGCAGCTTCTCCATCAGTTTGGTAAGTCTCTATTCCTGGGGGAACTATTAATATAAAAAAACCTACTGGAAAGGTAGTGAACCTGTTGGTACATATGGTATTGACTACCCGATAAATACACATCTTCCTCCTTCCTGATCTTTCTAACTTCTGCTCACCCTCCACCTTCCCACTGGTGGTTTATTGGCCTACCTAATGGAGGGCACAGACCCCTCTGTCTGAGGGATTCTAGCTCGGGTTGCTGTGCCCCTTGCGTCAGTTGCCCCTGCTAGGATGGCAGTTACTCTTCTTATTTGCTGGTCCTTTCATTCAAGGGGCCTGACATGAGATGACAGCAGGAGGTTAAGATTAACTGGGACTCTGCGTCTCTTATAGAAGTGTGAGTCTTTGGGAACCAAGACGTCTAAGTCCATAGAATTCAGGGGAATACGATGAGATGGGCACCTTCCCTACGTGGTCACTGAGAGTGATGGTAATCATGACCACTCCTCCTTCCACCCCTCGTGACAAATTACTTTTGTAAATTATGTTTTCTCCTGACTTTTAAGTTATTTTTCCTTCTCATTTAAAGTTTTCCCTTGAAGACTTTTTTTTGGCTGGGGCTGGGTTTGACCCACCACCTCTGGCATATGGGGCCAGCACCCTGCCCTTTTAAGCCACAGGCACTGCCCTGAAGACTTTTATATGCTCCTAAGTTTTGTTCTTTTTATAAACTTCCTTTCATTAATCTAATTTATTTTAGCTTTCTTTTTTTAGAGACAGAGTCTTACTTTGTCATCCTCAGTAGAGTGCTGTGGCATCACAGCTCACAGCAACCTCCAGTTCTTGGGCTTAGGCAATTCTCTTGCTTCAGCTTCCTGAGTAGCTGGGACTACAGGTGCCTGTCATAGTGCCTGGTTACTTTTTTTTGTTGTTGTTGCAATTTGGCCGGGGCCGGGTTTGAACCTGCCACCCTTGGTATATGGGGCTGCTGCCCTACTCACTGAGTCACAGGTGCATTTCAAAACTAATCTTTTCAATTATGTTATTCATTTTTTATTTTATTTTTCTCAAGTTTTAAATTCAATTTTTAGCCTTTATTGGCTTTTATAAGTGGGCAGCTTTTGCATTTTAATTTTAATCATAAACATTTTTAAAAGTTTAACACAGGCCATTTTCCCCATGATTTGTGTACACAATAGTTGCTAGGCAAAGTGGAAGCAGCAGAGAGAGATTACTTTGACCTGTGAGGGTGGAAGTTTCCTTGAAATCTATTTTTTTTTTTAAACTGTCACTCTGTATGCTTTTACTTGACGTTTTCTTTTTTCTAGTGTTATATACATAAAGCCATGATCCTCTCTGGCGACTCACAGAGGCACAGATGTCTTCTTCTTGCAGACAGCTCTTAAGCACTCCTGACATGGGGATATTTCTCATTATCCCTTCTATTTGATTTAATGAGAATAATATTTAAAACATAGTAATCTCCCTTTCTCTTTTGTATTTCCATGATTTGTTCTTCTTCTTATTCAGATGGAGTCCTTCATCTCCTTGGAGGCGAGGATGAAGTGGAGGAGGGGCTGGAGTGGAGTTCACTCTTTGTATTTGAGAATACAAGGAGGGCATTAATTGTCACCATAGACTGTCCAAAAGAAGATTATAAAACAAGACTGCCTTAAAGTCTGGGCTTTGTGTAGCGATTGCTTTAGCATAGTCAGATCCAAAGTAGGTGGACTTTGAGCACTTATTTTCTTCTTTGTGAGTAGAGAGTATAAAATTTCATCTGGGAATTCTAGGCCAAAGGACTGCTCTCCTAGTAGAAGGGTGTTATGATACAGGGTGAGCCTGAGCCTAACCTGAGAGATAATGGGAAGTAAGAGGAAGTCAGATAAGGGTATTAATCCACCCCAACACTTGAGGTGGGGGTGACAACTTGGAAATTTTCAAGTTGACACAGTATAGACAGGAAACATCAATGCTGGTTGCCTCTGACCTGATTCCCCTGGTGTCTGTAAGACTTTAGGAACTAGAGCCTAGAAGAGGCCCTGAGCCTTTCCAAGATGGGGCAGGGCTACGGCAGATAGCAGCATGGAAGGCAGGCAGGGCTTTGATTTCCCATGTCTGGGTGGATGACCTTGAGGGAGAGCAGGAGGTGGCTTCAGCAGAGGGTGCTCGTTTCTGGGATTAGATCTTGGCCTCTTTTGTTCTCATGTGTCTTGGATGGGGCTTGTCTTCTCCATAAGGGAGTTAGTTGGAAGTCTGGTTTGAGAGCTTTCTGGACGTTGCAACCCGGGGGTTTAGCATTATAGACTACCTGGGTCAAGGTTACCTGGAGGTCACAGCCAGCTATCAGGGATCTGCAGAGGTAGGGAGAGATGAGGGGGCCAAGTAAGTGGGGATGATCACTGTTAGCTAAAGAAGGAGAGAGAGAGAGAGAGAGAGAGAGAGAGAGAGAGAGA
>NW_003852650.1:222149-225574 GCF_000181295.1 Otolemur garnettii | reverse complement strand
GTGCCCATTTGAATTAAACATTTGGACTTGGATTAAGCTGGATGCAAATTGTATGACATGACAGGATGGAAGGGAAAAAAGAGATTGTATGTGAGGAAAGACTTTCCTCAAGCTGTTCTGGCCAAACACATCACTAAGCAACATGGAGCCTCCTGGTAGACATTCTTGGGGGGAAATCCACTAATGACTGGACAAGTTGAATCCATGCAAAGCAATTACCAATAATCAGTGAGAAAATTACAATTGTTTCTCCATATATACTAATGTCAAAACATTGCAACACTCTTACTGTTGGTTGGAAATGTGTAACAAAATGAAACAAAGTAAAACCAATATTTTTATATAACACCATAATTTAAACATTAGAAGCATTGAGAATTAAAGTGTATTATTTCTTTAAAAAATGTTAGAAGTTTGAACAGGGCTTGCCTCCTTTTTCACATCATACAACTTAGGGGATGAGCAACTTTACTATGCCTGGGTGAACTGTCAAACTCCTTTCTAAGTTTGGATCAGCTTGTAGCATTTTATCCTTTGTATTCTCAGTGCTGAGAAATATCTGTGAGAGCTCCTTTAATGTGAACGTTTTCCCTGGCATCACTTGCTCTATCATGTCTTCATCTGTTATGTCACCAGTGCTCTCTCATTTGCGTTGGTAAGTTGCTCACTTTCACTAAGTTTCTCTGGCTGCATATCTAGAAACTCACAAATGGAGATAGTGTCAACATTCCTAGTCAGCGGTAGCATAGTCTTCTGGGCTATATACATTTGATTCAAGTTTTACTTTTTGCTTCTTCATTGTAATTTGATCTTTGTTGGCTAATTCTCTCTTTTGAGTATTTTTTTTTTATAAAGTATGACATGGGTTTATCACTGAGAGATGAAGACGCAACTCAACTACACATGTACATGAACTGAATCTCAGGCATCACTGGCCAGTGGCTGACAGAATTTGCAATAAGTGATGTGGTTTTCACCGACCATCTGTGCAACTATTATGTGTATAGTGATTTGTGAATTAGAGTTTGCAGTGAACGTTGTGCTTTATTCCTCAGTTAATATTCCATATCGTTTTGTGGTAACTGAAATTGGGGCTGTGTATTTGGGAAGCTGGTATTATTTAATTAAGCTGTGGTAGCTGTGTATGGAAGCTGTGCAAAGCAAGGTCTGCCTGCAGATAAAACAAAGCTTTACATCTAAACATCACCTCCCTGAGGGCTTAGAACTTTAGGACGATTTGATTTCTTTCTTTTTTCTTGAATTGAGGTCAATTTTATATACAGTTTATGTACATTTTATGTACAGTTCCTAAGAGTACAGTCATACAAATACTCTGGTGTAAAAACTACCCCGGTTCCATTCACCTTTTGACTTTTCTTTCCACATGTGAAGATTTTTACTCTGGAGCAGTGGTTCTCAACCTTCCTAATGCTGGGACCTTTTAATACAGTTCCTCATGTTGTGGTGACCCCCAACCATAAAATTATTTTTGTTGCTGCTTCGTAACTGTAATTTTGCTACTGCAGTTTTGCTACTGTTATGAATTATAATGTAAATATCTGATATGCAGGATGGTCTTAGGTGACCACTGTGAAAGGGTCATTTGACCCCCAATGGGGTGGTGATGCACAGGTTGAGAACTGCTGCTCTGGAGTCTACAAATCACTGAGACACACTGGGTTTGGGATTATGAGAGTCTGTAACTGATCTCGTGTGGCTAGATATAACACATCTGGATTTGATGAGCTTCGAGCCTTTTAATTTGGTCCAAATTACTCAACAACAGCTTCTGTGTTTGAGCCACCATGTCTTAAAAAAAAAAGGCTGTATTCTTTCGATTAGATGTCTTTAAAATGTCCATTTATTAAGATTTCCTTTCTTGAAATGTGATTCATTGGGGTTCCAAAAGTAAACATCAGATGAGTTAACGTTCCTGATTGATTTTAGTATTACCTCAATTTTAGTAACAGTGTTTTTATACTCATGATTTTAAACTTTTTATGTTAAGGGCAAAATGATAGAGGTAGATGTGAAGATGTGAAGATCCTGACACCCTCACTTCCAGGATAAGTGGTCTTGTGTCTCATGGGAAAATCTTGAAGCTTTACCCAGTGAAGCCAAGCTTCATTTACATGGCTTAGGCTACTTGGGCATGTAATTTTATATCAATGTTCTTTCAACCATTATTGGATCCAGTGGTAGAGATATTTATTTATCTTTGGACAGCTGAATGACAGGATTGGGTCATGGTTGATGGCATATTCCTGGGACTCACTGCAGAGGGAGAGAATGGCATCTCTGAGACTGTTCTCCTTTGGTGAATTGAGTAAATCTGAATGAATTAATTTTTCACTAAAAGAAACTGATCCCGCCGAATGGAAGCATATAAGAGGTCCCTCAGGGTGATCTGAGAAACAGAATTCAGTAATTACCTCCTCCCTGTTTATTGCCATACTTAGGAAGGTGTCTTTGGACTAGAAGGAAAGTGATCAGTCTCCTTCCATATCACCCTCAACCTGGGAATCTATTTATGCTCATGAGTGGACTTCTGGCCTAAAAGGGTTAAGAAGAACAAATGGTGGGAGGGGTTTTTGAATTTTAATGGTTATTATTTGGTGTCCCAGGACCTAGTGAATACTGTCTTGGTTGCTTTGAGAGAGAAACTGTTTCTCCCACTTCACATGGTTCTAATTTTGGGCTTGCTAAAAACTAATGGGAAGTTAAAAAGGACATTGATGAAGTCATTGTTGCAACAAGTTACAGGGAACTCGGTAGATCCTACCTGGGTTCTTGACAAGTTTAAATTTACAATACAAGTATTATTTCTTCCAAAAGGCTCAAATAAAATCTTGATGTATGACTTGTGATTGGCACTGAGAAGTGGGAATAAATGTAGATTCTGGGACTGTGTTTCCCACCAGCGAATATGGCTAGTGAGGCTCTAGAAATCCATATCCTGGTTAGTGTTTTGGATAATTGTCTATTGTTATTGCTGATATTATTATATTAATATATGCCAAGAGAAAAATTTGGAACAGTGCAACATTTTATAAAATGTAAGATCTCCCATGATTATCAGTCAACCGCAGTCCTACTTTTCAAATATAATCACTTTGCACAGTTCTTGTTTTTCAATTCTCTGGTTTAAATCTTATATATCCCTTTCTTTCTTTAGCAACTTTAAATAGCTTCTGTTTATACCCCAGTATGAAAATAAGTTATTAACTTAATTCTATTACCTTCTATCAGACATTTCTTCTGACCCATAATTATTAATAATTGTATTAGTTTTTGTTCTTATACATTTATATCTTTAAATGTTATACTTTAACCTGTATTTCTTGATCAGTTAACTTCACATAATGTCCTTTAATTCTTGTCTATGTAAAAGAAGGAAAAATTCTATATGTTTATTTATAAATTTT
>NW_003852650.1:169771-218826 GCF_000181295.1 Otolemur garnettii | reverse complement strand
TTCAACTTTTACTTCATGATGGTCCAAGAAGATGCATGGACTAATTTCTATTCTTTTAAATTTTGCTGAGGTTAGACTTGTGACCTAAGATGTGATTGATTTTGGCATATGTTCCATGTACTGATGAAAAAAATGTGTATTCAGTGTTGTTAGGGTGAAGTGTTCTGTAGATGTCTGTTAAATCCAAAAGTTGAATAGTTAAATTTAAATCTAAATTTTCTTTGCTAAGCTTCTTATTGGAGGGTCTATCCAACACTGCTAAAGGAGTGTTAAAATCTCTGACTATGATGGAGCTGGTAGAGATCAAGTTGCTCATGCCAGTTAGATTCTCTTTTATAAATTGAGGTGCATTCTGGTTGGGTGCATAGATATTGATAATTGAGATCTCATCATTTTGAGTATTGCTCTTAACAAATATAAAGTGGCCATCTTTATCCTTGCTTACTTTTGTTGGTTGTATCTGCGAATAAAATTGCAACACCTGCTTTTTTCTGTTTTCCATTTGCCTGATATATAGATGACCATCCCTTCACCATGAGTCTATATTTATCTTTTAAAGTAAGATGAGATTCTTGTATACAACAGATATGTCTGGTCTGAGTTTCTGTATCTAATCAGCCAATTTGTACCTCTTTAGAGGACAATTTAAGCCATTCACATTGATTGAAATTATTGATAAGCCTGGTAAAATTTTGGATATCGAGTTGTTCGAAAGTCTAGTGGACGTTTTTAATCCTTTCGCCACTGTAGAAGTTGGAGTTTGATCAAAAGTTTTTGAGTTAGTTTACTTTTGTGATGGAAGATTGCCCTGGTCTTTATGGAAAGTAGGTATAAGAATTTCCTGGAGAGCTGGTTTAGTTATGGCAAATTTCTTCAATGCATGGATGTCATTGAAGTATTTAATTTCTCCATCATAGATGAAACTCAGTTTAGCTGGATACAGGATCCTGAGTTGAAAGTTATTTTGTTTTAGGAGATTAAAACTCAATGACCATCCTCTTCTAGCTTGAAAAGTTTCAGCCGAGAGATCTGCAGTCATCCTAATACTCTTCCCCTTGTAGGTTATGGTTTTCTTACGTCTGACTGCTTTCAGAATTTTCTCTTTCATCTTAACTTTAATGAAGTTAATTTTGATGTGTCTGGGGTTGTGCTGGGGTTCTGAAGCTGTCTGCTGTCTGAATTTCAGGATCTCTTGGCATATCTGGAAAATTTTCTTTCATAATTTCATGAATAAGAGCCTCTGTGTTTTGTGAAGCAACTTCATTACTTTCAGGGATTCCTATAAGGGGAATATTAGTTTTCCTCAAATTATCCCAGAGCTTTCTGAGAGAATGATCCATTTTTTGCTTTCCATTTCTGATCCTTTTTAGGCACATTCAGAAGCTTTGTCTTCTATGTCTGACATCCTTTTTTCTGCCTGCTGCATTCTGTTACCAAAGGATTTTACTGTATTTTTCGGATCTTTGAAGGCTGTAATTTCTTGCCTCAATGTTTCAAAATCTTTGATCGTTTTGTCTTTGAATTCATTGAATTCTTGAGTGAACTTTTGGAATGCTGCTTGAATTTCTGATTTTATCTTTGTCTCCATTCTATTAATCTTATTTGCAATCCAAATTCTGAATTTGATTTCTAACATCTCAGCGATCTGTTTATGAATGAGATCTTCAGTTGCATCTGCCACATCTTTTTCTGGGGAGGGGGGTTGATCTACTCTGGTTATTCATATTACTGGAGTTTTTCTGCTGATTCCGCCCCATGTTTAT
Organism: Otolemur garnettii; assembly: GCF_000181295.1. Classification (NCBI taxonomy): domain Eukaryota; kingdom Metazoa; phylum Chordata; class Mammalia; order Primates; family Galagidae; genus Otolemur; species Otolemur garnettii. The sequence goes on along the minus strand of NW_003852650.1, from coordinate 217,063 downwards.
TTTACCCAATTTGGTTTTTCTCCTTGGGCTTTGCCAAGGACCTGTACAGTCCTGAGAGACTGAGGATCTGCTTGGTGTGGTGGGGCTAAGTGGCTCTGTCTTATTTTCACCTGGTCTCTGTCCTACCCTAGTGAATCAGTTACTCTTGTTTGATGTCTCAGCAGTGGATAAATACCAGCAATTAAGTCACCCTGTCCCCCACAAACAACAACTGGACAAGGAAAATCAAACCTTCCCTCAACCATACACCCAGGGTGCCACTTGGGATAGTTCTTGGGTGATTGGCCTGTTTCAAGAGGTCCAAATCAGTTGTCCCAGTCAGCACCAGTCTCAAGTGGGAGAGTTCAAAAAGTCTCCGGCAACTAGATAGGAGGGGTATGCTGGCAGCTCAAATATGACTAGCTCCAGTGCTCCGTGAGGGCAGAAGGACCCACCCAGAAAATGAATTAGTCTGGGAAGGTTGATGCCTCTTTCCCTACCTTACACCCAGTCACTGGTAATTCCACAGGGCTGTGACCCAGTTCACTCCAGTGAGCAACTGCTCCCAGGATTTACAACTACCTGAGTCAGCAAGGAGATCTGAGTTTGGCAGGGGGAGATGAGGCCTGAGAACCTTGCGTGTTTCATATAGGCTGGGGCAGTTCACTCAGTTTCAGCCCCGTGCCTGGTTGATGTTGCTGGCAGAATAGGACAGAGCAACTTCATAGAATTTGTTTCTATCATGGCTAAATTCCTCTGCAGGTCAGACGCTGCTAGAGGTGATAAACAGCACAACTCAGCCCTGGGCAGCAAGCAATTAGAATTTATACTGAGGTGTCAATTCCAGCCTCTGCCCGCCCACTGCCTTTGTCTCAGCTATAATCTCCTGAAGGCTGGGTGCTATTAGGCTCCATGAAACATTCTTTTGGCTAACCTCTCCCTGGAAGTCTGTGGGCTCTGCACTTGCTTGGCCTAGGTCAGTGCCACCCTTAGGGCTTCTCTTTACTCACAGAACTTCCCACATCCGCTCCAATGCCCAAAGAGACAGGGTGTGTTTGTCCAGAATGGCCTTGGGAGTGTGCGCTGCCACAGCTGCTGCTCTGCAACTCAGGATACTGCAGCTTTTGTATGGTTCCCTCTCAGCTGACTGTCCTCCCCACCCCCATGCCACAGAATCAGCACAGACCAGTACCAGCCATTTCTCCCTCCATTCCTCTCAAGAAAATGCCCAAGAATCTGGACTCCATGGGTGACAGACCTCCTGACCTCAGGGTGAGAGTGGAGGGGAGACCTGGGAATTTAAAGTTGCAGGTTGAGAATATATACACTTTTATAGTTTTATGCCTGTCAGTAGAGTGCCATGGCACTCTAGTGGGGTAGGAGATCCAGTTTTTAGAGGGTCTCTCCGGTGGGATAGAGTGGGAGGACATTTGAATTCTGCTCACTTATGTGTATGGAGTAAACTGAGAGCCCTTTTGTGGGGGAGGAGACTCCTGTCCACTTGGTGGTGGATTTTGTATCTTTTGATTGTATTTTTGGAATCACAGCTTGCCTCAGCAAAGTTGTTGTGCGTTCTTCAATCTTCTCTCTTGGTTCAACTCTAAACTATCGTCTTACTTGCTTCTGTCCTTTAAGTCTCCTTCTGGATGGGAGCCTCTGTGGAAAGCTGGCTGTAGTCTGCCATCTTGCCTCCGTCTCCCAGAATTATTTATTTATTTATTTAATTAGAGACAGAGTCTTACTCTGTCATCCTGAGTAGAGTACCCTGGCATCGTAGTTCACAGCAACCTCAAAGTCTTGGGCTCAAGCAATCCTCTTGCCTCAGTCTTCCCAGTAGAAGGGACTATAGGCACCCACCATGACACCCAGATAGTTTTTTGTTTGTTTGTTTGTTTTGGGTTTGGTTTTTTAGGAGAGAAGAGGTCTTGCTTTTATTCAGGCTGGTCTTGAATTCCTGAGCTCTGGTTATCTACCTGCCTCACCCTTCCAGAATGCTGGGATTATAGGCTTGATCCACCACACTGGGCTTTTAGGTTACTTTTAAAGATTCATTACCTGTTATTCAATGAATAGTCAAGTGGTAAGACATCACACGTAGAAAAGTAAATGTGTGCCTGTGTATGCAAAATTTTGTCATTTTTCTTTTACTAGATTCCTTCTGAGTTTTTTGGTAATATGTATGTAAATTATTGATTTACTGTTCAATTATCTCCTGCAATGACTTTTAAAAATCACAAACTGTATCTGTGAAAAACTTTCAGTGTTTTTGCATGTCTGAAATGTATTTATTTTTTCAAATGTTATAAATATTTTTGTTGTATAAAAAGTTCTAGAGTCAATATTGATTCTATTTTCTTGGAACTTTAAAGACTTTGTGCATTCATTATTTTGAATGAGATATACAATAGTAATATGATTCTTTTTCTTGTTTGTTTTCTCTTTCTGGAAGCTTCTAGAATTTTCTGTTTAGCCTTTTTCTTAAATTTCACTAAAATATGTCTAGGTGTAAATTTTTCTCAATAATCTTCTTGATACCATTTAATCTTGTAGTTTTCTTTATTTCTAGGATATTTTCTTCTACTGTATCTTTAATTATCACTTCCCTCCTATTTTTTTCTGTAGTTTTATTTTAATTCATTTAAGAATCATATTTTTCTTTTTCTTATTCTCTCTTTTTTTTTTTTTTGCTCAGTGCTTGGGAAAGTACCTTACCTATTTATCTTAACCACTCTACTGATTTTTTTAATCATATTTTATACTTTATAAGACCTCTTTTTAAAAAAAAATTATTTGTTTGACACATTTTTTCTTTTATGGATGGCAACCTCATATTGTTTTTTGAGTATCATGCATTCTCATTAAATAATTAATCAAACATTCATATATATATGTGTATATATGTGTGTGTGTGTATATATATATATATATTTTGTTGTTGTTGTTGTTTGTTTTGTTTTGTTTTGAGACAGAGTCTCACTCTGTTGCCCTGGGTATAGTGCCATGATGTCTTTAAAGCTCACAAAAACATCAAACTCTTAGACTCAAGTGATCCTCTTGTCTGAGCCTCCCAAATAGCTGGGACAATAGGTGCCCACCACAATGCCCTCCCAGTTTATTCCATTTTAGTAGAGATGAGGTTCTTGCTCTTGCTCAGACTAGTCTCAAACTACTGAGCTTATGCAATCCTCCTGCCTCAACCTCCCAGAGTGCTAGGATTATAGGCATGAGCCACTATAACTGACTGAATACTAGAATATTTTAAAAGTAGTCTTCTGATTCTCTGAATAATATTGTTTCATTCAAAATTATTCACTCTCATTTTTCCTATTTTCTTTCACATTGTTGACTGTCCTCAAATGTTGAGCAGCTTCTTATTTATTAATTCATATTTAAAATTACTTATGAGGGACTGAGTGGTTTATTACAGGTAGTTTGCGTGGGTTTCTTCTGCCATTGTGTAGGTCTTTGTCCTCAGTAGGGATCTACTCTAAGTGGGAAGTTGATTATGGGCTCTGTGAACCTGGCCAATACATGTCAATTAGCTGGTTTCATTTCTGGCTTAGCAGGCAGGGAGATAGGAGGTAGATATATCCACTCTTTCCAGGCATAAATGAAGTGAGTTTTACTTTACCCTGAAACATTTATGCTAAGTAATATTTGTTTTATTCTATTTATTAGTAGCACATTTGCTTAATTTTTTACTCATTCTTTCTTTTTTCAGCCCTTGTATATATCTCTCTCTTTTATTTCTCCTACCCAAACCAAGCTTGGAGTTTTCCAGAGGGAAAGATAGCTCTTGCATCTCTGAGGTAAGCACATGTGTTAAGCAAACATTTTTAAAGTATAACAAAGGAGGTTAATTTAATTTGAGAAGGACTGCTTAAACTTTATAGTTCCCAAATGTTTTCAGATTTTAATAATGTAAATAGTGGCTATTAATTTGGAATAGCTGATTGAAGAGCTCAAATTAAGTAGAATACCTCTTAAAGAATTCCGGCTTTCTGGATTTTTTTATGGTTTGTCTGAAAACTCTGAATTTTCTCCATCTTGATGGGCTCAATGAATAATTTATTTGGTTTTAAAAATAATTTATCTTAGAAAAAGATAATTTGTTTGGTGTTATATGTTCATTATTCATTCTTTAGCAAAGCCTTCTATTTCATCCAATAAGTTAATTGATTAATCTGTTCAGTTTCAAAAGGTAACCTTCTACCTCACCCTATGTTATAAGTCCATTGATTACCTAGATGTATCTTTTAAACTCTGTTAGTTTTCTTCTGACTCATTTCAAGTGTGTATTTCTTGGACCAATATTCTATACAATAAACACCTGGAATTTAGGTTTTACTCATCCAATATTGAGTTTTTAACCCATGAATTTACATTGTAATTTTGTGAATAAAAGTATTCTAGCATTTTTTTTTTTTTTTTAAAGACAGAGTCTCACTCCATTGCTGGGGCTAGAGTACCATGGCCTCAGCCTAGCTCACAGAAACCTCCAACTCCTGGTTCCAGTGATTCTCCCTCCTCAGCCCCTTAAGTTAATGAGACAATGGGTGCACTCCACAACACCCAGATAATTTTTTTATTTTTCTTCCTTTGCTCAGGCTGGTCTCAAACTCCTAACCTCAAGTGATCCTCCTGCCTCAACCTCCCAGGGTGCTAGAATTACAAGTGTGAGGAAATGCGCCTGGCCAGGTATTTTAACATTTTTTGATATTTTATTGGGTTTTGACTCAGAGGCAATTCCCAGTTATCAAACATGTTGAAAGTGGGAAAAATTCCTAAAAATCTGTGTAGTAAATATATTAGTCTAATTGTCATAGGGTATCTGTCACAATCACTCAGATCTTCCATTAGAACACAAAAGCAGCAAGGATGAAATATAAAATAAATGGGTGTAGTTGTGTTCCAGCAAAAATTTTATTTAGGCACCTAGCCTGTGGACTGTAGTTTTCAACCCATAGGAAGCCATAGAGAAACAACATAAATTCCTCATTACTGAAGTTCACAAATTGTATTCGAAGACGTCTTCACAAGGTGAGTTTGTTGGTGCCATCTTCCTGTTTGTTAATATCCCTGTCAAAAATATACTAATGTGAGATAAATTAATGTATATTTCCCTCTTTGTTCTTCTGATATCAGAATAATTTATTATGCTTCTGGATGAAACATATATATTCTATTTAGAATAGAAAGATAAATATGCCTCTTTACAAGAGAAGTATGGGTTTTCTGTCTCAAGTTACAGATAATTGATTTTGCTGTCCAATATCTTAAAGGATGAATTATATAATTTTATTTTTTTAGATATCAAATTATCATTTTTGGAAGGTGTACTCCAATATTTTAATTGGCTTATACTCAATTATCTTTTATCAGAGCATTCATTTTCATGGAGGTTGTGTTTTCAACCAATATTTTTAAGAGTTTTCTGAGAAATTACATTATTAAAAATCAGGCATTCTTTATATGATAAGAGGGCCAATGTTGTTTGAAGCATTTCCAAAATTCTGTGATTTAACATATAATCTATGACATAGACTTCTTGGTTTTTTATTGTCTACTTGTTCTTGAGTCAAGACAGACCCCAAATTGTTTCCTTAGGATGGTGTGGTTTTCTCTCAATTACTGTCTGGGGGCATCTCTGTTCAGACATAGTTAGTCTTATATTTAAGAACATGTCATGATTGAATTTTCTTATTTTCTTAAACTCATAGGAGAATTGGAAGATAAAACCCTATCTTCCACTTAGTCACTTGTACATATGGATTCTATCCTTTGTCAGTGGTAGATACTCTGAAATCGAGTCTTCTGTTTTGAAAATCTGAGAACTCAGAAGTGGACAAATACAATTCATTGAATATTTCTGGATTGATACCAATAAAGCTTTTTCTTTATATCTCATATTTTAGGACTTTCTGTGGCCTGATGTTCCACAGGGACAAAGAGGGGGATTTGGTGTGTGAGCTTTCTAGATGCTCCATCTAGGAATCAAACAGATCAGGTGCACACACACTATCACATGAATAAAAATTTCCACTGCTAAAAAGTCTGAGAATCACTGACCTACAGATATTCAAATCCTTGGCTCTTAGCTGTCAGAGTTCTGTGTAATAAGACCACAGACTTTCAGTCTTTCGTGTAATTGCTCTTACAGAATTGTATTCTTTTATCATTACTTTAGCTTTTTTGTTGAGCTTCATTACAAGAAACAGTTAAAAGAAGTTTACTAGAATATTTTTGGTGAGTCTGTCACTAAAATAGCCCTCTATGAAAACCTATTAGAATTTTTTCCTCTTGAACCAGGAGACTAGAGTTCAATTTCTATGCAATTGATTTTATTTAATTTCATGGACATTATGCATTTCACAAATGTTAATTAATTATCCATTAGAAATGTCCTGAATTTGAACTTCTCCCCTGGAAACTAATTACATGCAGTTTTGCATAGTTGGTTTACACATGACTTTGTCTAAATTTCTTTCATTTATTAATTGAGTGTCTCCATGCTTTTATTTGCTTTTATCTGAATGATTGTGTGTATCTCTTTAAATTTATTTAAACCCATTTGTATTCAATAAGCCTATCAGATGAGATTCTCAGTTATGGGGATAGAAAATCCAATCCAAGGTGGTTTAAAAAAAGGGGGAGTTTATTTGGTTATGTAACAATAACAATAAAAATAGAAAAAAAATAGGCCAGATACCGTGGCTCAAGGCTGTAATTGTAGCATTTTAGGAGACTGAGGCAGGAGGATTTCTTGAGCCCAGGAGTTTGAGGTTGCAACAAGCTGTGATGACATGAGCCTGTCTGAAAAACAAAAACAGAAACAAATAAACAAAATCCTGCAATAGGGTTGGTTTCAGATATTGCTTGAATAAAGGTTCAAATAAATGTCACAAAGATCTGTTTTTTTCTCTTGCTAACACTCATTGCAGTCTTTTGCTATGCTGGTTTTATTCTCAGACAAATTATTGTTTTGTTTAACAAAACTAAGGGGTCTATATAAGCTCTAGCTTGGATGGTTTACTTTTTTATGGGTCTACTAATATCTTAGGACTAAGATTTCTTTGTTCTGATTTGGGTGATGTGTTCACTCCTGACCAATATTTGAGGCCTGAGCGCAGAATGCACTGTTTCTTAGGCCTAAGTCACATACTGTGGGGATGCTGTCAACAACCTAAGAGGAGGCACAGATGGGTGATTTTCTCAAATCTAAAGTAGAATGTGGTTTAGGAAAGAAAGTGATTGTAGGAGCAAAACAAGGAAAAGACTGTCCATTTGTGTTGGGATATGTATAATTAAAAAATTAAAAATATAATGTTAGTAGTTTTTTTTTTTTTTAGTACTCTTAAAAAACAAAAGCATTGCACTATCCTCCATGATCTCTGGAATGATGATTTATAAGGGGTGACTATAAAATAATAAAACTACCTTTTTAACAAACATGAAAGAATTTATATATTTAAATGTGAATAGTATTTCAAGGCCATTACCTTGGGGATCTATATACATAATGATAATAACTACTGCTGATTGAATGTCTGTTCTTCCAGGAATTTTAGGAATGTAGCTAAGGAAATAACATTGAACACTGACCACTAAATTCTTCCCAGAAATTGTCTCTGTGAGCATAACAAGAATGTCCTTGAGAGTGAAAATAGGAGGTAATTAAATTTATTTTCTTCTAAAGAAATAAAGCAGAAATTTTGGTAGTTGGAAGTGTTGGGGGCCTAACTGCAGCCACACACAAACTATCTACCCTAAGACAAAGGACCTAGTTAGCTCCACCCCCCAGGATTTCTCACCAAGGAATCTTAACTCACTAAAGGCTTCGGGGCAAGCTGTGAAATTTGCCTACCCTCTAAAGCCCCATATAAAAAGAGTCTCTAACTGCCCCTGGGAGCAGATGCCACCTTTGCACTGCCTAGGTGGGTCACCCTCTGCTTTCAATAAATCTGTCCTGAACTTCTCTGCTCAGGACTCATCTGTGGCTGCCACCATTTAAGACCTTTCAGGAAGCAGAGAGGGAGATTGGAAGGAGAGGGAGCCATCTTAGGGGGAAAGTTGGTTGGAGCTGGAAATAGCCTCCACCATTGCTAATATAGTTTTTAAACTCTATTAATATTCTGTTAATGTCTAATGGAATTAGACATTAAGGAAGTGGTGCTTTGGGGAAATCAGAAAAAAGAGGGGCTGTGTTCCCTGTGGAGTGGCATAGTTAGAGAAAAGAGGAAGATATGGAATGTGAAAGTGATCAAAGATTTAGCAGAAATGAAAATTGAGAAGGAAGGATAACTATGGAATTGGGACTCAAAGCGACCTTCTATAACTGGCCCTCCACTGAGCAAGTCAACACCCCTGTATGTACAGAGACCCCATGACCTGTCCCAAGGCATATGGCCCCTCTTTTAAAGCCTGTGATCTACATTGATTGGAGAGATGGATGTGAGACAGCTTCTCTCCTCTCTCCTGGCAAGACATCTGCCATGTTAAAAATCCTTCTTCCTTGGCAATTCTTGTCTGCAGAATTGAATCTTTATGTGATGAATAAGTAGACCTAGACTGAAACCCTCTTGCAGTTTCTACAACATTTTGGGACTAAACTTTATAGAGGTCACAGCATGGAAAGGAAAGGATGATCCCAGTTGATGTCTGAATTAGAAATACATGATTGCAATTTTTTCCAACAATTGTGTATTAATATCCATGTTTGCTGATGGAAAACTCAGATTCTGAGAGATGAATTGACTTGACCAAGGTCACATAATTTATAAACTGGCACAGCTAGAATTTAATCCCAGGACTGATTCTAATGCTGAAGCTCTTTCTTTCCTTTATTCTATAATACTTGCTCTTATTTCATCTTTGTTCAAAACTGTTTTGTGCAGCTCACCACCCATAGCAGAGTGGTTATGGGGCCAGCCACATGAGCCAAGGCTGGTAAGTTTGAGCCCTAGCCTGGGCCAGCTAAAGAACAACGACAACTACAACAAGAAATAGCCAGGCATTGTGGCGGACACCTGTAGTCCAAGTTACTTGGAAGGCTGAGGCAAGAGAATTGCTTAAGCCCAAGAGTTGGAGGTTGCTGTGAGCTCTGAGCCAAGGCACTCTACCAACATAGTGCAGACTCTGTCTCAAAACAAACAAACAAACAAGCAAAACAAAACAAACAAAAAAAACCATTTTATGTGCCCACCATTTAGATTTGACTTAAGAGGTATTTGATGTTTTATAATTAAATATATAAATTGCCACTGAACTGAAGCACTTTTATTTGCATGGTCAGTATATTCTCTTTTTAAAGGAGGATTGATACAGAATGCCAATTAAAATCAAATGATTTTAATGACTTTATGTCATTAAAATGATTTTAGTCTTTAGGACTATCAGATTATAATAAGAGAAATTTGATAAGGTAAATACTCATTCAGACCAAGTTTAGATCACCTTAAGATAATAAAGAAAGATAATTTTCAGAAAAAAGATGAAATCATAATGTTTGGAAATAAAAATGAAAAAAATGAATACATGTTTAAGAATTTATTTAACTTATTCAATGAAGTAGCTATGTTATAACTGTTGAAAGGAAAAGCAAAAAGGCTTGAATGTTTTAAGAATAAAGGAATTACATTGGAAGTGAAAGCAAAACTAGTTTTTTTAATGTGGGAGAAAGGATGTCAACAGAAACTCTGTTGTATAAGACATAATTTGCATATTTATCAACTTACAAAGGGTTGTATAATAGCTCAGAAACAGTAAATGGTTAGAATCTGATGACCTAGAATGATGTGTTTTATGTTGCACGTGTTCCATTACAACACAATTTTTAAATAAATAAACCAGAAATGCTTAAAGCTTCCTCTCTTCTAGAAAGAGTATGTTGGAGCATGTTTAGGGCATGAGCTAGGACATATTTGATTTTTGAACCTCCCATATTTATGTTTCATGGCTTCATGGCCTCCTCTCATCTGTATGTTTTTATAAAGAAATATTAATATTTAAATGTGGTTTTAATTGAGTTTTGCAGGCCTTCTGAGTGATTGCATCTTTTTCTTGTGACTCTACAACTTTGGCTTAGTAAATACCCCCTAAGATCTTCATCTATTTGGTTCCTGTGTTTGAATGACAAGAGGCTAAAGGGTAAGGGCAGATGGTTAGTATGAATCAATTTTATTCCAGAATTTTGGATACCGAGCAGTGAGAATTTGGATGGGTGAGGGCTCCTGATCTTAACTCAAAATTTTCATCTGGATCTATTCATAGAATATAAGTTTGGAAACAATGGGCTAGCACATAATCTTGTGGTTTATTGTCAAAGAGAAATCTTATTATTTCTTTCTTTCTTTTTTTTGACAGAGTCTCAAGCTATCCCCTTGGGTCGAGTGCTATGGCATCATAGCTCACAGCAACCTCCGTCCCAGGCTCAAGTGATCTTCTTGTCTTAGTTTTTTCTATTTTTAGTAGAGACGGAGTTTATACTGAGTTTTGCTGAGTAGTTTCTTCTTGAATTTTGCTCAGGCTGGTCTTGAACTCCTGAGCTTAAGGGATTCACCTAACTCAGCCTCCCAGGATTATAGATGTGAGCCACTATGCCCGGCCTATTTTTCTTATTTCTAAGCTCTTATACCTTTTAAGTAGTATCATCAGAAGTTTTGGCAAATAGTTTATAGTGAATGGTATGTTTAAGAATAGGAATGGCTTCTGAGAGTCATTGGTAGAGAAAGTATTGGTCTTTGAGATAAAAGATAGTGGAATAACCCCAAAGGTTGGCAAAATATGGGACATACTTTCTGACATGACCTCTGAAAACTAAATGCAGGAAAGGTGTCAGCTGAAGCCTTCTTGGTAAGCTTATTATGAAAGAGAAGAATGTGTGAAAATAGTGTATTGATGATACTGAGACTTGAGCCCTTAACATTGGTGAAGGATTGGTATGAGCCCTATAGATTGTGGGGCAAAAGCACTGGAGTAAACCTAGTAACTTGGGTTGGATTAAATGAGACTTTGGGAGATGAAGGGATGAGGAATGAGTTAATCTCATGAATTTGAGGGAGGCAGGATCATGAATTAGATCAAATAGTAGGGATGCTCTTAAATTTAAAAATGGGGGGTTGGATATTTGGACTCTAAGAAGCTATTTTGATGCCTTTGATGTACAGCAGCCATAGGAAGGGATATGGGTTTTGTGACCCATGTGACATTAGTGAGACCTGGTTGGCAGGGCCCAGAGTGTGAGAGATATTTGAGTTTAGCTAAGCTTTGGGGAGAATGAGACTTTTGGCAAGGTGAGATTAATTTCATTAAGCTTAATGACTTTGTTTTATTTGTGGAACACAATTCCATTCTCAAAGGTTAAGAATTTGTCACTATCAAGGACATACATGTGGAGGATATTTTGAGCATTATTACAATGAGGAAATAGCCTTAAAAGGTGACTATTTTGAAGTTGCTAAATATCATATGTATAAATTTGCAAAATTCAGTCGCATTAATACTTTATATCTTTTTATGCATTTTAATTTTTATGCATAGCATACTGTGGCCTATTGATGATGGTCTGTAGTAAAGAATTTAATTAATGCATCATTTTAAGATTTCTTATTTGCTATAAAATCCTCTTTTGTCAAAATGTACCTTTGTATAAATAGCACCTATCCTATTTTAATGTAGTCATAAAAGATATTCTAACCAAAAAGAAACCCTTCCTCAAATCCCTCTTATCATTTTAAAACAAAGCTTTAAACGTAAGCCATTGACCTGCTCTTGTAAAAATTGCCTTGGAGAATCAGGGTATCTGATTCATAGAATTGACTATAATAGCTTTTCCAATGCCATTGTATCCTGCCAGGCTTGTACTTCTTCAGGGACTTTTGAGTATGCACATGACAGATTCAATTGTTTAAATATGTGGTTAGTGAATTTGTCAGATGCCTTTGTTGGGTTGGAAATAGTGTGTATCCTGACATTAAATCCTGTGTAATATGTTATCAATCTCCTACAAGAATTCATCGTGAAGTTACATAGTCTGGGGGTATTCATGGTCTTCTGTGTCAGTGAGTTCCCAAACCTGGCACAGTGAAGAATGGTACTTTGCATAGCCTTTTTGCAGATTCATCTAGTATAGCAAAATCATTTCTTTTCATCTTTTTCAATTCAATTAAATGTAAGTTTACATTTCTTATTCTTCTTCAGTAAAAAGTCTTGAAGTCTTAGTTTGGTGAATCAATGATATCATAAATGGACTCAAGGCTTTTTTTCTATTTTTTGTCTTTTTGATCTGCTATTCTTACCTATTAAAATAGTTCTAAGTGTTATATTCTTATACCAATATTTCAAGCTATGAGGAAGGGTTAAGAGTAAAATGCTTTCTCCTTATGAGGCACTGTCATTTAATTCAGAAACAAAAGCTCCCAGCTGCCCTTGCCATAATGCTCACTGGCCAGAACTGTGTCAAGTACCCACCTCTAGACTAGTTTAGACCAGAGAAGGAGCCATTCTTTTGTAAGATTACAGGATCTCTCCTACCACTAGAATTCAAGAGCCAGGCCTCTCCTGGCAGGAAAGAGATGGGAAAGGTGATGATGTTTGCAGGCTGTCTGATGGATAATATGCACTACAGAGCACATGCAGGTGTGCAAAGATGGGGTCAAGGGGAAGTCAAGGCTATAGGGAGCTTTTGTGGTGGAAGAGTACAGGTAGTCCACATTCTGGAGGGGTGACTGAGAGGCGATGAGTGGAGGTAGAGGGCTGCCAGGGAAAGCTGAGGTATAAGGGCAAGTAATGAGTGTCCATATCAGGTTGTGACAGTAGGAAACAAAAGAGTGGGGAGCAATCCAATCATTTGAGGAAGAAATGACAGCAACTCACGAGGAAATCAATATAGAGATTAAGAAAAGATGTGAAAGACGAGTGAGTGAAAGGCATCTCAAAAGTTCTTATCCAGAGGGCTAGAAGTGCTACCACTGATGGCCAAGCAGTAGTTAGCAAGAGGAATTGATTAGGAGGAAAACGAATCCAGGGCTAAAACTCAATTCAATGCAGCATCATTTATTAAGGCCTCACTATGTGAAAAGCCCGGGCCAAACACTATGAGATCTACGGAGAGATTTTCTGCATATGAGGGAAAGAGTGACTATATATACTTTTCATATTAGAAAAGAGATAAATCAACCAATACATAATTTTTAAACAAATTTTTAACACTTTTATGGGGAAAGGGGAGAAGGAGGAGAAGTGGAGGGAGGGTGATTGGTGGGACCACACCTATGGTTTATCTTACAAGTGAACATGTGAATCGTTTAAATGTAGAATATAAATGTCTTAACACAATAACTAAGAGGATGCCATGAAGACTATGTTAACCAGTTTGATGAAAGTATTTCAAATTGTATATAAAACCAGCACACTGTAGTACCCCATGACTGCATTAATGTACTCAGCTATGATATAGTTAAAAAAAAAAAAGAAATCTATGAATATGTGGTCTCTTAATACAGTTGTGTTTCAGGGGAAACTGCAAAAGAGTTCAGAGAAAAGCAAAACACAAAATTCTAGCATTAAAAGCTATGTCTTTAGCATGCATAGACAGTACATACATATATATAAATGTGTGTCTGTTTGTGTATATATATATATAAAAAATTGCTTTGATGCCTATTTTAGAATAAAGCCACTCTCAGTAAGGAGACTACTAGAATAATTTATAACTGGTGGTAATTGGAAGTCAGAGAACTCAAGAAGGAACTGGAAGGCGCCGGAACAGGAGGTGAGGAGAACTTCCCAGCTTGACTGAGTCAGCCTCATTTTTTCCTTGTGGTATCTCATCTTTATCGGCAAATTCACCAAATAATTTGCAGCTTTCCACTTACATGGTATGAATCCAGCTCAAGCAGAAGGTTCAGTAACAATTTAAAAATAAACTAAAAATCTTGATAAGAGCAGGTATTTCTAAAGACAGAAAAAAAATCCCTCCCAAACCCTGACATTGTAATTGGATTTAGCTAAATGAGACTGGGACCTCAGGAGAAAATTAGAGACAAGCCTGGGATAAAATCAGAAATAGCATTTTTTTCTTATTGGTGTAATAAATTTGGTAAACAGCCTCTCTGCATCATTGGGAGGAAAATCCACACTGAAAGAAATCTGTTTTGATTTTAGACATTTTTTAGAAAGTTATTTTAATTTAATTAATGAGAAATCATAGGTTAATTGCCTCCAGCTTTAATGTGAGGGTATTATGCATGCAGGCATATTTTATTTATATCTTGACTGTTTGATGTACACAATCAATTCAAAAAGGGATAATGAAGAGGTGTTCTGTCCTGTGTGGAATAATAATTAGGGACTCTAGTGCAGAATATTTTTTATTAATTGCGCAGCTCAGTAAACATGTTTGACATAATACTGAGAAATGCATTTGTCAAATTTTACCAACACTTTTCTGCTCTTTACTTTTACTGTTTCTAGCTTTTTTTCAAAATCTTTTCCCTACTGACCCCCTTTTTCCTAACTAGGAGGCCCCAAAGTCCTCATTGTTTGATTTAGAGACTTAGGACCACCTGCTAAGTTAGTTGCATTATGGAATTCAGGAAATCATATTGGACATCTGGCTGCTATTCTCAACAAAATCCATCTATATTGTTAGGAAAATAGACATCTAAATTTTTTCATAGATGGATAGAAACCACATCAGTCTGTAATGCAGAATAAATCACATTAGCAAAATCTTTGTGGTCTTTTAATTATTGTGTCATTTGTTAGCAATTTTACATGTGACCCCTGACTTTTGTGACAATGTTATTGCCTTCAGTGAAGATTTGGATGTGATATTGCAGGTCTGTTCATCCCTGTGAAATGCAACCAGGGACTACTTCTGGTCCAAAGTTCAAACGATGCTTCCAGAATCGTTGAAGTTTACTTCATAACTGTTCTGCAATGCTTTGGGCACAGTTTAGTGGATATTTATTGAGAAAGTTGTTTTTATACCGTTTTGTGGGCAATAAGCACATTTATAGATGTCAAGAACTTGGAATATATTGCCAAAAATAGGCATGTCTTGACTCCTTCACTTGCCTCTTCCGACAATCATTTTTTCACTTTTCCATCCACCCATCACCTCACTCAAGTCTCTTCCTATAGATAATTTTTCTACATTTCTCTTCTTTACGCTTCCCATACGGGATCGCCACAGGAATAGTATATCTTGGTTAAGCCAGTTGTTTCTAATTACCACACGAAACAAAACTTCTGCTGGGCCATCAATGTCCAGGAATGATTCTTTGGCTTCCAGCAAGTCATACATATGAGATTTGTAGAGAACCATATTGTTCCAAAAATCAAATGTGAATTTTATAGCTCTTTCTCCTAATGTCCAGTTCAAATTGAGCTGAGGTGAAAGTGACTGTAGTAATAGCATTCAAATGTTGTCACCATCTGGTGCCTGTTTGGTGGCCTATGTTACACGAGCAGGTGGTCCCTGTGTATCTTGGAGTGGCCAGCTGTCCACGTCACAAAAGCCACTGTCACAGTCAGTGTTAATTGGCATCTTGGTTGTAATGATCTGTGGAGAAGCCAAGTCTGAATAGACCTCAGTATATTATTCTTCTTTGTTCCAAAAGCTCTGGGTCAAGGCTGACGAAAATTTCCCTCTGCCTTTTTTGTCTTACTTCCTATATGAAAGTCCAAAAGGGTCTAGTATGAACACTGCCTATCCAATCAGTCTATAGAAAAGCAAACACACAAATTTCTAAGCCAGTGATTCTTAGCTGAGGTGAGAGACCCACAAAGGAATCTCTTTCAAGGAAACTTCATAGAATTTAGAAAATATTAGTTACCTACTTTGATTGCTCTGAAGATAATTAAGCACCTTAACCTTAAATATTAGGATTTTAGAAATAAAAGTAAGCTTTATGGGTTTAATGATTTTTTCTGTGGCCAAGTTTAATCTATAGGTAGTGGCTACTATAGAAAAATCAAGTTGGAAACGTCTTATCCTTTCTTGAACCAAACAAAATTGCTAATATTTTGACCTACAAAACTGGCTTTTATATGGTTTAATTTAATATTTCTGCTTTGTATGGTTTTTAGGTTTTTCAGGAGGTATCTATTTTGTTAAGAGAAATATTCCTATATTATAAACTTTTGGCCTTGGGATTGGTGTTTAAGGTAAGCTCACCCAGACTGACTTGAGTGATAACTGCTCCACTGCATTTAGGCTAGTGTTAAATAATATTAATGCATCTTCTAAAATGGTGATGTCTTCTAAGTTCAAGTTACTTGCAAAGAATAAAGAGTTTTACTTGTATGAATAATAGGAGCTCTTCAAAATCATACACATACATAAAAATGCTGACATTTAGAGCTAACTTTCAAAAGCAAACATTAATCTTTTTATCTTATTCCTATCACACAAGGAGAAAGAAAAAAACACACCAAAGAAGCTAAATAATGTTCCAGATGCAGTGGAAAATATTTTCATAGTCAATAAATTGGGTTGAAGTGTTTGCATTAAAATAACCTGCAGATATTTCAGCTTCACTTTTCAATTTCATCTTCACTCATAAGTCTTATGTGGGTATTCCAGCCCTTATTTCTCTTTGCTTTTTTCAGACTTCTCTAAAGGCCACACAATCTTTGTGTCATACACTGCAACCCAAATTGTTAACTGCTTTAAATAAATTTTTTGTTTGTTTGTTTCATGGGTGCATTTCTTATTTTTCTATCTGTTTTAACAGTTACTTGAAGTGAGGTATTCTATTTCAATTATTTTGACTCTTCCGAGAACTTTGCACTATGCTGGGTAAACAGGAGGAACCAATAAATACTAAACATTTAGTAAATATTCACTGAGTAGAAGTGAAAGGTGGGACAGTGAGCCCTGTAAACAAATTAAATTTCCTCGGTTAGGTTTTGATATGGAAATGAACTAAATAAGCCATTTGCACATTAAATGTCTTCAAGATATTGATCTTTGTATAAAAAGGTCAAGATTTGGTATAAATTGAACGATTGCAAGGAATGTAAAAGTTAGACTGTCCATATTTTATGCATTCTATTAATTCTAAAAATTTCATAGTTCTAAATCAGAACTAACTACATTAACAAATTATGTATGCTGAATTAGTCGCATTACTCAAGTGCTGTTCTTTTTCCTCTGTAGAATACTTGTCACACAGATATTTAAATGGAATCAAGGCTGTACATAACCATGACATAATACTTTGTCAAAAAGAGAAAAAAATTAATCAGGTTGGTGAGTAATCAGATATCTCCTTCCCTACCCCATCTCACAATCTCAAGAAGTAGACTCTAAAAGAAAAAAGATCATTATAAAGGAAGTAGAATCAGAGCACCTTAGTAAAATATTGTAAAATTTTAGTCATTAGTTCTTGTATGATATTTTAACTTCTTTGACAATTCAGCATTCTCTTTTATAAAAAAGAGGCTCTATTTAGCGTCTGCCAAATAAGCTCAGAAAGAAAAATAAAGTATAATATTTCAATATGAAACAGGATGATTCACAACTGGCATTTAAGTTGAATAACCAAATTAAAATCAAATTCCAAATTGCTGCAGTTGAATCATTATCCAAGGGAACTTCTCAAAAAGGCAGATTGCTTCTCTAGAGGCACGAAAAGAAGAGCAGAGAATGTGGGAATTTGAGTTTACATTAGTCATTTTCTTCAAGAAGCCCAAGGCCTTGTTAGGCTAAGGAGTGTCTCTTTGTAGGCTAGAGGAATGTGTTGGCCAAGAGCTTTCCTTCTATTCAAAGGGCCCAATAGGTGTCAGGGATAAAGATCAGGATAGTAGCAAAAGGAAGCTTAGGAAGAAAAGAGTGTTAGCATGCAGTGACACAGATTGCACAGAAAATGAAAAAGTTTGGGAAGAAAGAGACTGTGGGATATTATAAAGGAAAAATAGGTATAGTAGGGGAAAATCCTGAAGCCCTAAAATTACTAAAAAGTTAAATAATAGATGGAAAATAAGAAATTAATTAGGAACTCTAAGAAAAACAAAAAGCTGTACAGGAAATAAAATCTGGCCATATGTTATACTATTTGGCTATACTATAGTGAACAATGATTTTATGGTCATAATTAAGTAAAGCTGTCTTAAATTTTCAAGTTTTAAAATAAACCATTTAGGATGAAATATAAGCTACATATTTATGATTGAGAACAAAATGTAAATGTCATTCCCTTGGCAATGTAAAACACAGATGACAGCATTTGGAGAATGAACTACAAGGAAGGGCAAGAATGTTCTCATCATGAAGAGTGAGGCATCAAGAGATGCTGCGCCAGTTGAAAGAATGAGAAATAAAGATGACAACAAATTATTCACCATTATGAGCATAACAAATGGAAAATCTAAAATGAATGCTGATGAAACTATTTTAAATGGATGGTGGGAGGAAGTAGAGGGTGGTGTAAATTGGTTAAATGCTCATCCATCACAGCAAGGAGTAAATGGTTAATGTATTATATAAAACTACCAAATCTATTAACATAAACAAGTGTCCAAAAAATATATTTGTCAGCGTAGTGTTATCTTGGGAAGAAAATGTTAAAAATGGCTTCCTTTGTGGGTCTGTCCTAAATAGGGGTTGGCAGATAAGGTATTTTTTTTCATGTGTCCTTTATATGAGGTAATTAAAAAAATCATCTTTATGTCCAGTTTTAATAAGTACTTTTCAAAGAATTATTAGAAAAATGGAAAATCCTTATTTACAGAGGAGGTAGCCACTATACACTTATTTTCTTCTGTGTACTCAGGGTGTTGAGAATTGGGCAGGGTCAGTTCAGCACCATGTCTTTCCTGCAAAGCTTTCTGTAGATCCAGACTTGCTTAAATCCTTCCTTCTTTTCGTCCTACTTTAAGAGGTCTTTAGTTTCAGGAAAGGGAATTTTAAAAATGTCTTAATAAATAATGTAGTCACATGACTCAATTTCAAAAGGCATAAAAGAAAATATAATTAATTATGCTTACTATTCATGTTCTCCTTTTACTTAATGTTGAATTTCTACTTATTCTTCCAGAAATTTTCAGAGTTATTTTACATACACAGAAGCTAATGAGCACATGCATACACACATTTTTGAAAACCTGTTGGATTATAATTTTTTGGACAGTTGGAGCTTGGAATCTATTATATTTAAAAGAAAATTAATGTATTTCTAGGCAATCAAAAGCTGGGTTGATTCTCCAGTTGTTAAATAACAATCCCCCAAGAATATCTGCATAGGAACCAAAATATTTAACACTTAATAAACTCACGTCCAGGCTGGGTGTGCTGGCTCACACCTGTACTCTTAGCACTCTGGGATGCTCAGGCAGGTAGATTGCCTAAGCTCAGGAGTTGGAGAGACCAGGCTGAGCAAGAATGAGACCCTGTCTTTAAAAAATAGCTGGTTGTTGTGGAATGTGCCTACAGTCCCAGATACTTAGGAGGCTGAGGCAAAAGATCACTAAGAAAATGCCGTGAAGACTATGTTAACCAGTTTGATGAAAACATTTCAATTTGTATATAAAACCAGCACATTGTACCCCATGATTGCATTAATGTACATATCTATGATTTAATAAAAAAAAAGAAAAGGATCACTTGAGCTCAGGAGTTTGAGGTTGTTGTGAGCTATGGATGCCACAGCACCCTACCAAGGGTGACAAAGTGAGACTCCGTCTCAAAAAACAAACAAACAAACAAACAAACAAAACAAATTAAAAAAATAAACTCAGTTCTGAGTTCACTGTGTGAAATATGCACTAATAACAAAGTTTGCTCCTCAACTGTGGCCTATGGGTCAGCAACATTATCACCTGTTAGCTTCTGAGAAAAGCAGAATCTCAGAGGTAAACACAACTCTAGTCAATCAGAATCTGTGTTTTGCTGAGATCCCTGGTTGCTACGTAGGCGCATTAAAACTAAAGAAATATAGCTTCACAAGGTCATTTATGAATTACATTTTCTTTTTATGAGTTCACTTCTCAATATGTTTTACCACGTCCAACTTTTCTTCTTATATATAAACATTTCTATCCTTTAGGCATACTCATTTTCTTCTTTTCCATTTTTAGAGGGTAATTTTACTCTAGATATGAGGAAGATGACGGCAATAATGCAGAACTTGATTTTACATCAGCAGAAACTCAGTTCTACCTGGAAAACATCTGAGAAATGATTAAAGCTCACTCTGGTCTTGCCTGGAATCACACATAATGTTTGTTTCTGGTTGCATGTAGATTCGTTATAGTGGCTTATCAATTTCAGTAGGAAATTTTGAAAAAAAATTTCTGGCAGTTACTATAGTGACTCTTCTGATACTGAGAATATAGGTAGTAAAAAAAATATCTCTCCCTCTGTTTTTTTTTTTTTTTTTTTACAAGTAGTGCAATAATATATAGACTGCATCTCATTTTGATTTGTTTCTTAGACATTATTATATGTCAATGCATAAATAAACTTCCTTTGTCATTTACAGCAGCCAGGTACTTTATTGTGTAGTTCAGCCATAATTTAATAAATTGGATTTTAATAAACATTTGGGCTATTTTCAATATTTAACTATTACAAAGAATCTTGCATAAAAAACTTTGTACATATATCTTTACATATATGTGAAAGTATGTCTGTAGAAGAGTAGTTATTAGGTTGAATGACATGACCCCTTGTAATTTTGATATCTATTGCTAAATTGTCTTCACTGATACTTAATTCATTCCTCCACATGGGATGGATCTGGTTCCTTGTATCCTGTTCAATAAAAGTGTGTTGTCAAATTTTGGGATTTATATTGTCCTAAACTGCGAAAAGACATTTGTGTTATTTTAATTTACTTTTTTGTTGTGAAAAATGTATCTTTTCCTATTGATAAGCCATTTGCTATTATTATGTTTTGAATTATCTATTCTAATTCTTTGCTCATTTTTTTCTATTGGGTTGTTGATCTTTCTCTTATTGGTTTGTCTGTTTTTACAGTTTTGGACTTAAAGTTCATTTTATCTGAAATAAGCACAGCTACTCCTGCCATTTTTTGGTTTCCATTTGCATCAAATATCTTTTTCAATCTTCACTTTGAATGTTAGTGTGTCTTTAAAGATAACACGAGTCTATTAGTCTATTGGGTGGCACCTGTGGCTCAAAAGGGTAGGACACCAGTCCCATATGGTGGAGGTGGCCACTTTAAACCCAATCCTGACCAAAACCTAAACAAACAAACAAACAAACAAAAAAACCCCATGAGTCTCCTGTAGGCAGCATATAGTTGGTCTTTTCTTTTTATCCATTCCACCATTGCATATCTTTTAGAGAATTTAATTCATTTATATTCAAGATAATTATTGATAGATAAGGAGTTACAACTACCACTTTGTTACTTTTTTTTTTGGCCAGCGCTGGGTTTGAACCCACCACCTTCAGCATATGGGGCTGGCACTCTACCCTTTTGAGCCACAAGGGCTGCCTTGTTACTTGTTTTATAGTTATTTCATAGACCCTTTTGTTTTCTTCCTCTCTTATTATTTTCCTTTATGGTTAAATGATTTTTTTCTAGTAGTATCTTTTGACTCCATGCTTTCTCTTTTTAGTATATCTATCACAGGTTTTTGCTTTGGGGTTACGATGGGCTTACAAAAAAAACATCAAATATTTATAACAGTCTATTTTAATCTGATATTAACTGATCAGGTTTGGATACGATTTGAGTTTGTTCTTACCAAAATCCATGTTGAAATTGGATCTCTAATGTTTTGCCATTGTGGGCGGGGGCCTAGTGGAGGTGTTTGGGTCATGGAAGCATACCCCTTACTATTGGCATGGTGCCACTCTCAAGGTAGTGAATGAGTTCTTGCTATTGCAAGACTAAATTACTTCTATTGAGAATAGATTAGTTCCCGTGAGAACTGGGTTTTTATAAAGCCAGATGGCCCTTAGGTTTTCCCTCTCCACATGCATCTGCTTCTCCTTTGACTTTCTCATGTTATGACATACCACAAAAGCCCTAGGGCCATGACCTTGGGCTTCCCAATTCATAGAAACATGAGCCAAATAAATTTCTTTTCTTTAAAAGTTACCCATTTTCAGTTATTCTGTTATAGGAAGATGGAATGGATTAACACAACAACTTCATTTAAATCATAAAGAAAACCACTACACTTTAACTTCATTATCTCCACATTTTACATTTTTGATGTTGCAATTTATGTCTTTTTATAATGTGTATTTCTAGAAAAATATTGTAGCTATTATTTTAATAGTTTTGCCTTTTAATTTTCATACTAAAGATATCAGTGATTTACCTACCACCATTACATTATCAGAGTATTCCAAATTTGATTGTGTACAGTCATTCTATAGTATCTGTGGGAGATTTGTTCCAGGACAGCTTGTGGCTTGTGAATACCAAAATTTGTGAATGCTCAAGTCCTGCAGTTGACTTGAAGAACTTGTTGATATTAAAAATTGGCCTCCATATCTATGGCTTCTTCACTCTTTTTTTGACCCATGGTTGGTTAAATCCATGGATGTGGAAGCCACAAATACAGAGGGCTGATTGTATTTATCTTTACCAATGAGTTTAATTCTTTCAGATGTTTTCACATTACTCATCATTGCCCTTTTATTTCAGCTTGCAGAACTCCCTTTAACATTTTTTGTAAAACAGGTTTGGTGGTGATGAACTTCCTCAGGTTGGGTTTGTCTGAAAAAATCTCCCTCTCTTTCATTTCTGAAGAACAGCTGTTCTGGGTACAGTATTCTTGGTTGACAGTTCTTCTTCTTCTTCTTCTTTTTTTTTTTTTTAAACTGTCAGCACTTTAAATTACTCCAATTTCTCCTTCCCTGTAAGGTTTCTGCTGAGAAATTTAGTTCTAGTCTTAATGAAACTCCTTTATATATGATTTGCTTCTTTTCTAGTGCTGCTTTCAGAATCCTCTCTTGGTCTTTGATATTTCATAGTTGGATTATTATATGTCATGGAGAAATCTTATTTGGATTGAATCTGATTTGGCATGTTTGACCTTCCTGTACCTGGATATTATTACCTTTCTCTGGGTTTAGAAAGTTTCTGGTATTATTTCTTTAAATAAACTTTCTACCTCTTTATTTTTCTCTATGCCCTCCTAAACACCAGTGAGAAATGTATTGACTCTTTTGATGCTATCTCATAAATGCTGTAAGATTTCTTTATTCATTTTTATTATTTTTTCTTTTTCCTACTCAGAGTGTAGATTTTCAAATAACCTGTCTTTCAGTGCACAGATTCTTTCTTTTGCTTGATTAGTTTTAATATTGATGGTCTCTATTGCATTTTAAAAAATTTCATTCATTGTATTTTCCAGCTTAAGGACATCTTATTATTATTATTTTCTCTTTGTTAAATTTTTGTGATAAATTTTCGAATTTTTTCTCTGCATTTTCTTGAAGTGCATTGAGTTTTATTAAAACAATTATTTTGATTCTTTGTTAGGCAGTTCATACACACATCCCCATTTCTTTAGAGTCAGTCCATTTGGTGATGTCATATGTTTCTGATTGTTTTCTTGATCCTTGTACTTGTGTATCAATGTCTGTGAACTGAAGAAGTAGATACTTATTTCAGCCTTAAAGCAGTATGGTTTTGTTCAAAAATGTCCTTCAACAGTAAATCTGTCCAAGAAATTCTAGGCAGGTGGTATGTTGTAGTCCCTGAGCTCATGACCACTGCAGCCATTGCAGCACTAGGGGGCTCCCTAAGCCCGGGAATGTTGTGACTTGTGCAGTGCTGGTCTGGAATCCCTTGGCTGCTGAGGATGGCCTATCTCTGGGTAGGAATGCAAACCCCTAACTTGTGAGGCCTGCGTGTCACTATGCGTTATTCAAAAGTCAAGGCCAATGAAATCAGCTGATAGTAATGTGGGCTGCAACTTGAGTTTACCTCACAAGGGCTGTGGGTTCTATCGGGCACTGCAGCAAGTTTAGAAGCTCAGTCTATAGATATTGGCCTGGATTCAGAGGCCATGGGGCTGTACCTGGTGCTGAGTTTCACTGTGATGGGATCAGTATTGTGGTCCAATATAAAGCCCTATTTTTGCTTTCTTCTCTTTTCCCCAAGTGTATAGTTTCTCTCTATTCTGTGCTGCCTAGGGTTGGAGAAAGGTTGATGACATGTGTAACCTAAAACTCTTTCTACCCTTTTCAAAGCATCTATTATTAGTATGCTGTAACTAGGGACTGTGATCTCTCACCTGGTTTCTCTAGGTAGTGTGAAGGTATTTTTGCATGTAGATAGTTGTTTAAATTAATGCTTTTGTTTGTGTGTGTGTGGGGGCAGCATTGGAAATTCCTATTTTGACATCTTAGTATCTTGCTCTGCCCTCTCTGAGAATACTACATATTGTCTTGTTAGAATCCTTTACATAAGAAAATCGACTTTTGAGGTGTCGTGTAAATTCCATTTCTCTAGTTTTTGCTTATCTTTGGACTTTATATATATCATATTTATAATATAATTATATAATATATTTGGAGTTTATATATGATGATACATAATATATGATAACTACTTATTATATGTATAAGTTTTATATTGGTGAATTAATATTTTCTGTCATATGTTCTAGCTGTTCTTATTCTGAGGTGACAAAAGAATTTTCCCTTAGTTTCTTTGTTGTTCATTAATGGTTTTATTTATTTATTTATTTTAGTTTTCTATCCATTTAGACTTTATACTCTTTTAATGTGTGAGGCAGGAGTTCAACTTACTTTTTTTTTTTTTTTTACCTCAGAACTTCTGTTTATCCCAACACTATTTACTGAAAAATCCATCTTGATAAGAGGAACTTTTCAGTAATAAATTCCCAGGAGCCAACTTCAGATACCAAAATAAAGTCCTGGGTTATTTACATGTACAGCCATATTTGTGAATCATAGCAAGGAGGTTTAATCTGGAGGTAGAGATGAAAGCATTTTTTTTTTTTTTTTTTTTTTTTGTAAAGAGCATTATCTACATGGTTGGCTGATAGCCTACCCTTAATCTGCAGGAAGATAGTTGTTCCTGGATTGATTTTATTGATAAGACATACTACTAGAAAATGTATATGCTGCCTGATTTATGTGTATCTTCAAATGGTTCTTTGGGCTTCACATGGAAAGTATGGGTAGTTTTATCTTTTCATTCAAGATATTTAAGCATAGTATATTGCATGTCTGATAATATTTTCTCCTCTGAAAAATGAAAGTATCCTTCTATCAGGAAAAACAAAAACAAAAACCCAGTTTACTAGCATCTTCTTTCCTAGTAAATTGGAAAAGTTCTAGATCTATGAGATCATTTTTTAAGTTCAAACCTGAATACAAGTAAATGAGCACACTCTGTCGTATTTGAATTATCAAGAAGTCTCACTTACTGGCAGCAAGAGGAAGAACAAACATTGTCTGAATTAGGACTAGTTACTGGGTAGGGAGAGCAGAAGATTTGAGAAAGTTCAGAAGGCCCAGCAGCAGACAAGGTGGCTTTCTCTCTGGTCTGCTGGGTATCATAATAAACTTGTTCCTCAGTGACAGTAGGTGTTTGTTCACTTGCTTTCTAGCAGGAGTCCTAGTTGAGTATCACTACCATCAGTTAGCAGCAAGTTAATTCACAGCCCTAGCTATACATCAAAATTCTTGGGGAGTTTTCAAAAATACTGATGCTTGGACCCTGTCTATGGGTCTAAAACCACTCGAATTTAACACCTCTGCTCTCAAGTCCCAGGCATCTTCTTCCGTATCAGCTCATTTAAAATAGAAGAATAGGACAAAGAAAAGTGTGGGCAAGAAGAGGATAAGAAAAAAGATCTGATCATAAATCATCAAAGTAGGACTAGAGACGTGGGGGTTTCCAGGAGATGGCAGAGGGTGCTATCTGGGGCACGGAAAGGGTGCCAAAGAGAAACCTCACATAGAAATAATTATTTTTTCTCTATCTGGAAGGGCAAGTAGAACACTGCTACATCTTGTAAGATGGAGATAATTGTTCCTTTGCCAGGGGACAAAGTGTAGAACATAAATCAGACTTTTCAGAGGAAAATGCTGATGTTCTTTATGCTTTTTTTCTTTTAAATGGTGTGCTTCTAAAAGGCGCTGACCTTTCTCTATGTACAGACCTATAAATACTGAGAGGCTTTCTAATGCCATAGATTCAAGGACTTGTTTAGGTTTTCTGTGGGCCAGATGTCTCTCATTTTCTTGAGGAAAAATAAT
Source organism: Otolemur garnettii (assembly GCF_000181295.1). NCBI lineage: Eukaryota > Metazoa > Chordata > Mammalia > Primates > Galagidae > Otolemur > Otolemur garnettii. Next base: position 190,860 of record NW_003852650.1, on the reverse strand, counting down.
GAAATCTTGCTAATTCATAATTCACAGGCTAGAATATTTGCTAAGATTTCGGATGCTATAAACAAAGGCTTATCTTGGCTTTCCAGCTTACATTTATAAGGAAGTCTCTAAAGCGTTTTGCAAACAGCACTTGGACCTAAGAAACAGTTTAAATCTCATCATTCCTGGCAGGTCATTGCCTTGTCCTGAGGTTAAATTCAATGTTGTGTGCTGAGTAAACATTTATATTGCACAATTGTAAGCATTTAACAAAGCCGAAGTGCTTTTTGAGTTTAAATGCTAGCTACTTATTAGACATGTACCTCATTGGAAACCATGCTGAGAAGCATATTCAGTTGAGGATAAGCGGAACTCCTGGACTAAGCCCTTAGCTCCCCCTTTTGCAGAGGTGGAAGAAGCTGTAGGTGGGGTCTCAGGCAGCCTCCTGCAGGCTGGGAGGAAGTGACCTCACCTGATCTGGGAGAGGCCTGGAGGGGTTTCTCTCCCAGTCCTCTAACTCTAAAGCCACAGCACCTGTGATTCCTTCCTTTTTTTTGTTTTCACAGATATCCCATTCATTACTGGAAGCCTCAACAATGCCTGTCTTCAACAACTGGTGTATGGGATGACCTTTTAATTTATGTTATTGCCCTATATCCAGTTCCATATCCTCAGCCTGCCAGAAAAAAATTGAGGGGCCTTATTAGGGTTCTGAAATGCTGGACATGGATGCATCACAACATTAGGAACTGATTGATGCTGTGTGGATCTGTCATTTTTGACTTTGTTCCAATTAAAATGATATTTGTAGAACTGGCAAAATGCACCCACTTCCAGAGTTATGTGTTAAACAATAGAATAATAAACATGGGAGTACATCCACTTAGAGACAAAAACATGCACATATGAGAAAATACTTAAATATAGCCATTAGCTAGAAGCCCCTCAATGCTCCTTGCAGGATGCGAAAGTTGATCCAGCGCTTAGCAGGTAGAAGCTGCTTGATGGATTCTAACCCTTCTCCTTACCACCATCTGCTGGGTGCACACTGTGTGCCGGCATCTGGCCCAGGCACCTTATGTGCATTATTTCATTGAATTACGTCAACAGCTGTGGGTCTAGTGGATCTTTTCCCTGTTTCACAGAAGGTAAAACAGAGACCTAGGGAATAATCACCAAATGGTCATAAAATTATTAAGAGGCAGAACCAGAATTCAAGGTGCGAGTGTAGGGATACGGGAAACTCCCACTTGGCTCTTCTCCATTCCCTAGTTTGTAGGAACAGCCACAGACAGGGACAGGGATGGAGGGGCAGGAGGGGCAAGGGGCTCCCAGGGGCTTCTGGTGAATTTCAGTCCCCGCCTTCACCACTTCCACCTCTCATTGTCTCTTTCTTGCTGGTTGTCTGTGGCTTTCAAAATATCACTTAATGAGAACATTTGAGAAATTACTTGGAGAGTTGATCAGCTAGAGAATGTGATGTAATTATTGCTCACTGCAGGGCTGCCCCAAGGAGTGACAAGGGCCCGCATTGAAGCAGCTTATGAAGAGGACTTGAACGCTGTACCAGCTGCACGTCCCTGGCTTCCTCCCAGGAGCTCCTGATGGGATATTCTCCACGATTTCTAAGACCACCTGGAGTCATTAGTCCCTTGAGATCCCCTCCTAAAACCATTATTGTCCTTTCCTTTGCTCCCCAGGTGCCTTAACTCTGATCCTTATTCACTGTGAGATTGGAAAAACACACGTGCAGGTCTGGTCTTAGGTAGCAATAAAACGCTTTTCCTGTGGATCCTGACATATGAGTGACATGGGAAGACTGTTTCTCAGCGTCAGTAAACCTAATGTTTGTGTAATGGGGAACCGGAATTCTCAGCTCTACCTTTTGGCTAACTTACAATCTGTGTCAGCACTGTAATCATTAGAACTCGGTTTTCATGCTTCCTCTTATTATAGCGACTGCTGTGGATATAATAGTTTACAATTTTTTTTTTCATCAGTTTTTCTTGGATCTGAGTCTTGAGACAACTTTAAAAGTTTGTTTCTGCAGAGATATGAGTTGGGTTGAAAACTGCAAATGAAGCCTTTGAGTCACTGGCGTTCTTTTCCATGTATGTTTTCCAACAGTGGAGTGTTAGAAATATTTTTAAAAAGTGTTTCTTGTAGTAAATGTGTATTTTCATTTAAAAAAACCCATTTCTTGATAGGCAAGAAATGAATTTATGTAAATATAATTTTTAAATAAATGTATAAAACTTTTCACCCAGAGCACACAAATAAAATAATTGGCTGAGAAAATGGTCATTTTCAGTTATATTACACTAACAATTTCTAACTTAGTGTCTCTATGTATACTTTAAATGTTTTATCAACATGAATTCATTATAGAAAAAATTATTGCATTTAAAAGAAACATCAAAAGCTGACTATTTATTTACTGTTACCAGTTTTCCTTTTTCCTCCATGGAAATTATGCTTCTGAACGTAGTGAATAATACCAGAGGCGATTACGCTGATTTTGATGGAGTCTGTGGGTATGTGCGAGTCATTTTCAAAGTAATAATACTTCTTCTCATGGGATGGAGAGCATGAAGGTAAGGGGAAGAAAACTACCTTTGCATTTCCACTGTGTCACAGGTCATGCACTTGATGTGTCATGTTGTCCCTAACGTTCCTCAGAGCCAAACTTTGGGTGGGTGTTCTTATCTCCTTTCTAAAGTAATGCTGCATTTACACCCATGTCTGTTTGATGCCAAGGTCCTTGTTCTCGCTATCCCTCTTCATCTTCATGGGATGCTTCTCTTAAAAATCTGAAGAATAAAGGGGGCTCATAAGAATTTTAAATGAAAGCAACTGTTAAGTAGCAGTCAATCCCAAGGGGAGCAGTCAGATACCCACTCTACTGATGTACATTTTGTATATTCGTGTATGCAGGACAACTGAACATACAAAAAGAAAACATCCGTGGGGTCAGTCCTTGACTTCTCCTTTGGGAAGGGATTGTATAAGTAAACCTAAATTTTAGGATGTTGTTTGAAAATACTTTATCTATGTTTTTACTACAAGTTAAAATTCAAATTATTATAAGTATAATAATTGTCATAGAGCATAGAATGTTGGCAACCACATAAAGATTAGTGAGTGGTAGGTATCAGCCAAAAAAAAAAAAAAAGGATTCTATTGGAATTTCAGAGTTAGTGGTCTTTTGTTTTAAATGCAAGTGCTTTTAATAACCTTTTGGGTTTGTTCCCAAATCTAATAAAAGCAATGGAATTTTTTTTCCAAAAAATGTTTTTGGATGTCACAGATCACTTAAAGTTGATCAATTCCACACTTTTTCTACCTTTTTTCAAGGCCTGCAAATGTAAACAAATCTTTAATAGCCTATCAAGAGCTTAACTAGAACAGGATCCATGTTTGTGGAGATGGGCAATGGGTGGAAGGGACCAGTATGGAACTGAAGCTTTCACCAGGCTGTCCTAAAAACTCACCCTGTGGAGTGCATGTGGAAATTTTAGTGTATAACATCTAGGTCTTTACTTGTTAATCATCACGAACTCACCATGCTGAGAAGTTTTGGGAGGGTTAATAAGCTATCCATAGTTTTATCCCGAGGTGGTTGAAACATAGCCCTTAGCTGTGGTGCCAAGCAAATGTTATAAGTGAAGAAAACTAAAAATTCACTTATATGAAATTTCAGAATATCTGGGTGTTTGGCTGCACACTTGATGGACTGACCAGATTTATTAGATTTCTATGAAGTGTTGGGCTTTATGGTGGCATAGATGGCATTATGTAAAGGCACATAATCCCCAGGTTGACCAACTTATGGACCAGATGGTACTCTCTTTAAAAGCTTCTCTATGCTCTTCCATCTCTGAGTAATAAACACTGGAATGACATTATTAAATTTTAAAATGATAGATCATTTTAATAGGATGCTATTGTCGAAGGTTAATTTCCAGGTTGTATCTCTCAGTAAAAAGTAATTTTTTTTGATAAGTATTTCTAGACTCAAAGCTAGAACCTAAAAGGAAAGTCTTCACTTCAGCACTGGGAAGTATATGAAACAATTTTCCAACCACTCGACACCGTGAGCTCATTGCCAAGAATTGGTCTGCAAGGTCTTCAGAAGGGCAGGCTATTTGTAAACTCCTTTTGACTTAGCTGGCAATACATAAAAAGTTCTTTTTCCATGGCTAAATGATACTTGAGAAGAGAAAAAATGTGGTGAAGCTGGATATATCTAGTTGAAATAAAAATGACTTCCTTATTTCTGCAGAAGCAAAATATGCCACTTACAGAAAAAAGAAGAATTTATGAATAGAAAAAGAATCAGGTCACAGTGCATTTCCTTATTCCCCACTGAATGTCATTACTCAAGCACTGTGTTTTTACCTCTTTTATTATACCTGTCATTCTTCCTTGTACTTTAGATAGCAGTTCATCAACCCTGCTGTATCCTTAGCTTCTTTAGTGATTATCATGTCTTTATTTATCTTTAAGCATACTCCCTATGCCCACCCCCTTTTCTTGTACCAATTTCTGCTCCAGTTGGGATTTTGTCTCATGTATGTGCCATGAATGGGATTAAAATGTATAGTCCAATATCAATTCAGGAAATTTTTGATCCATTTGTACAAATTACTTAGAATATTCCCTTTTCCAGTGGGGCAGCAAGACCCCTAGATTAGTGCTTACTTTCCCCTTGAAACATACCAATACCAATAGTATGCTAATTTCTTCTAAACCAAAGCCATTTCCTCCTTACAATTCAGTGTGTCTGTCCATGACACCCTCTTGTGGTTTTTCAATTTATTCCTAACATGCCCATTTGGGAAGTCTTTATAATATTTTCTCTGTTGATCTTCAAATTTTGCTTAAATAGACATTATCCTGAATAAGAAAATGTTCATTCCTCAAGTGAGCTGCAGAGCACAGAAATTTGGAACCTTTTTTCTATGGAGTGTGATGGTGAGCTGAATCATAAGAATCTCACACTTGTGGTATCTGCTTTAAAAACAAATTCTTCTTTATTACCATAGTATTTTTTTAATTTTTAAAATTTTTTTATTTTTAGAGACGGGGTCTTACTGTGTCAGCCAGGATGGAGTGCAGTGGTGCAATTATAGCTCATTGCAACTTTGAACTCCTGGCCTGAAGTGATCATCCCATGTTGGCTTCCCAAAGAACTGGCATTACTGCACTCAGTTCTAAAGTGTTTGTATAGTTTGTTTTGTCGGCCACCCTCCCTTCCTTTCTCTTTTCATTCCTTTCTCCCTCCCTTTTTTTCTCTCCCTCACTTCCTCTCTTTTTTCTTCCTTACCAAAAACCATTCCAAATACTTCAAGTTGTGGTTTGACTGTAAAGTCTTTTATTGACTATAAATTGGTGTACTAAGAAGGTATATGAAAACTTTATTATCTTAGAAATATGTATACTGTTTTATTACTTTTATATTATTTTCATATTACAATCATCCTAGATAGCTCCAAAATAGAATGTAAAATTTACATTTTAAATTTACCTTGAAACGTTTAAGAAATTTTCTTCTAAGCTTTCTTTGGATTATATATCTAGACAGATTGGAGGCATAAGATCCTTCCACCCACTTTGTTAAATGTTCAGGCTATTTCTGTTACATTTTTGAGAAGCTTTCAAAACATCTCTACTAAGATAAACTTTTTAAAAAAAATATTACTATCTTCTTATTTCTTAGGCTCTCAATGCAATCTCACCACTCTCTATTTGAAACCCAGCTAGACACCATTGCTTGGGCTCTCGAGAGTCCACTTTTAACACCTTTTCCTAACTCCTCATTAAAATCAAGTTAGAAGGAAGCTTGAGGGTGGAGATGACTGATATCCCAGAAATTGGCAAAGGCTCCAAAAATGTCCTTTTTATTTTTATTTTTTTAACTAGTTGTTAAGTATGTACCAACCCTGTAAGGTTGATGTTTGGTCTGATTATTTTCCTTACACTTTGTATGTGATTGCTGTGTTCTCACCAGCTATTTATGCATCAATCTCTGGGGTAGGGGAAGCAGTCAGTCTTTATCCAGGGTCTCACAAGTAGCTGGTTATTAATCAAGTGGTCATTTGGCTTAGCTCCCTTTGTTGGGTCTTGTGAGTATAAGTATGAATGTGTTCGATCTAGATACAACCATAGATAAGGGAGCTAAAGCCCAGAGTGATTAATGACTTACAAGGTCACAATTCTGATTAGAGGCAAAGAAACTGGGACAAGAATCCAGGATTTCTGAGTTTCAGGTAGGTTTTATCATTCATATTCATTCCTGTCTCTCATAACTTAAAAAATCTTTAAGTCATAAATATTCTTGAAATGAGATTCAGAAAGCATTGCAGACTACAGAGTAAAATACTAATGCTGACAATATTAATCTTTCTTTATTCAAATCTGAATTATATACATCAAAAAATAGAAAATGTAAAAATATTGGCAAAATGCAACTCTCAATAAATTAATATAAGTTAAGAGCCTCATACTTTAGAACAATTTACCATTGTCATCTGTCAACTTTTAAAGAAATGTCTGGATCCAGCTCTCATGACATTCAACCAAAATGACACGATTTTTTCCAGTAATCTTAACAGTTTCTTCCAACTCACTTGTTAAGGGCAGCTGCAGCATCTTTAGCAAGGAACAGAAAGACAGAGGGCAGCACGGGACCAGAGTGCTAGCTGCCCTTCAGAAGAACTTGACTGTGTAACTTGTACATCTGAAGAGATAACCAAGAAAATGAGAGAGAGGAAGGGGAGGTGGATCTTCCCACATCCTCTCCCCCGCCTCCTCCAGAAAGAAATGCAGCATCTCTTTCTCATTGTCTAAGAAGAAAAGGGGATCTTGGGGACAAAACCAATGAAGGGTAAATGAATGCTCTGCCAGTTCAAAGTCAATGTGAAGATTGGACAGAGGAAGCGTGCAGAGCTCAGAAGGTATTATTTTTAGAGGGTGCAAACAAGAGAACTTGCTTGACAGAAGGGTTTTTGCAGGCCCTTGCAGCCTCGGTAATTGGATAGGTTTAGCAGCTTGAAAGAGGGGCTCGAGGTTCCTGATGAATGCTCCACTTGTGCGCGGGCGGGATTTAGCATGCTGAATAAACACAACGCAGGGACGGAAGGTGATAACTCCCAGCCTCAGCAGAAAGAGAGAGCCTAAAAATATGCCAGGGGGGTGGGGGTCAATAGAAGTGATTTCACTCCGCCTGCACAGGACTGCTGATGAGGGCTGACAGGGCAGGGCCACTTCATTAATGCAGCACAATGGTGCAGAGAGCCTGCAGGGCTGCCGGCCACGCTGCTGCAGAGGCCACCGCAGCTGCTGCCGCCACTGCAGCAGGCAGCTGTCACCCACCTAGGCTGCAGCTCCCGGCGAGCCAGCATAGAAGCCAGGCAACAATAGACTAAGGTGGATATCCCAGGCGGAGCTCTTTGCTTCCTCCTGGACTATTTCATTTCCGTTCTCCTCTTCCTAGCCCTCCCTCTTCCCCTCCCTCCATTTCCATCCCTGTGCTATTTCTCTTATAGAAAAGAAGCTTTTCTCTTGCTGGGCAGAGCATTTGTAACAAAGCAAAGACAGGAGGCCTGGATGCTGAAGCAGAGAGTAGATCACTTCTAACTGCAGGGATGTCAGGATGTGAACACTGCTGCTGGGATAGGAGGGAATCCTACTGGAGTTATGCACACTGGATATTTCAAAGGAGGAGAAATCTTCCTAGGGAAATCGCACATAAAACAATTCAGAAGCTGAAATAAAGTCATTTTCCTGCAAGCGGCTTTCTATTTTCCTTCTGGAGATAACACATCACGAATATCCCCAGGCACTCCTGGCTACCGACTGTAGCCCAGAGCTTCCCATTTCTTCTTGCTCCCAGACCTCCATTTGTCCCAGAAAACATAAGCGGAGCCCACTCTGCCCAGCTCCTTCAGGCTCTGTCCTTGTCTGGCTGAGTCTCATGAATGGAACTGCAGCCCTGCCACCCGGATCATTCAGTTACCTGCACCAAGGTTTCTGATTGCTACCTCATCGATCTGGCTTGGCTGGTCCAGAGAAACGGGAAGGACAAATAATTGTGAAATAAATTCAGTAGTCCTCCTTGGCACCTTCCTCTTTTCCTATACTCAGTGCAACACTACAGCTATTTATTTCATCTTTGCAATTTTCAGGAAAGTGAGGAGGTCAAAAGGGAGGTTCAGGCAAGCGGTCCTGCTTTTCCTTGCACACCAGCTTTCTGTAGCTACGTCTGTCTCAATACCATGCATCCTAGGAGCAGTGAGTTATGAGCGAGGATGGCAGGATCTGTTGGAGATTACCATTCTTTTGCAATCATTTTATTCATATAAAAGAAAAATTTCTGCAGATACACAAATATTGCCTGTTTAAAACTGTTTCCAGCTGTAGAAACTTCTAGGCTGTAAAATATTCATCTTTCCTGGCCTGCTGACCTTTAGCAGGTTTCTAACTTTCATAGGTTTAATGTAATCTTCATAAAAATTTTTTGGTGTACCACATTTTTGGTGGACGTTTACAGAGTTTACATGCAATAATTAATTAGTTAAGCCTAAAAGTTTAAAGTACTGTTTAAAAACACACATACAGGCATGATTTCATGAATCTAGGCCTAAAGGCTGTACCAACACATGTGAGCTGATTTAAAATAAGCGTTTTGTAATTTCTAATGTTGTCAGGTTTTTTTTTTTTTTTTTTTTTTTGGGGGGGGGCGTATCTGAGCAAACTATTCAGAAATATGCACACTGATAAGGAAAGTACTTAGAATGATTTGGCTTGAATGTATTTGTTTTTTGTCTTGCCCAGCTCTGTCTATACCCTATAGACTGTATAGGAAGTGTCCTCACTTGCTTTTTTATCACTCCAGCAAGTCTCGGTAGGTGTTTGCGCATAATAGGGTGGAAGAATTGTTAGTGGAAGAAAATCTAAACAATACTCTCAGTATTTAAACTTCAGTTAAAACAATATTTAGGTATATGTGAAGTGGGTGAGGGTAGGCCAGCAGGGAAAATCCTAAAAGTATGTTTGATATTTTCAATTTAATTCTAGCCTTTTACCAATAGTTTCTTCTATTTATTATTATTTACAGTAGAGATATATGAAATCACAGAACAGCCAAAATCAAGCTAGAAAATTAAAAGATTCCTAAAGCAACACAAATGAACCAGAATTCTCATCAGGCAAATAATGAAAGAATAAGCATTTTTGAGTGTATGAGTAATAAATACTGAAGGAGTAGCTGGAATTTTTCCATTCCAAATACAAAACAAGCAGAAAGGAAAGATAACTGGCAAACCCTTTTTGTGTTAGAAGGTTTGGAAATGACACATTCCCCACAAATCCCAGCATTATTTTTTCTTCAGAGCAAGAGAAAATTCAGTGATCAGAAAAGAAGGAGAAAAACTCGCTGCACAAAATAATAATCCCAAGAAGCCAAAACGGAAGCCTGGGGGGAAGAAAGCAGAGTGACCGTGAAGGGATGACCCAAACTCGGCCCACGGCAACGGCCTCATGCTCAGCGTGCGTGGCTGCGCTCCGGCCCTCAGGGCTTGGTGTTGGAGCATGGTTGGGAGTGTGACGTGTTAACAGTACTTTATTTTATTTTACAGTTGCAACTCCACATTCATGCCTGGATTGGTTTTTTTCCTCCTTCGTTCAGTCCCAATCTATTATTCCTTTTCAATCCATGTTTCTGACCTTTCTAAGATAAAGTTGGCCCATTGTGACTAGTCCCACCAAATTATATGATGACCAGGAAATCAGGTAAATGCTGAGTTTTAGTTTCCTTATTGTTAGCAATTAGATTAACAGGTGCCTTGGTGTAGTTCTTTTTTTTTTTTTTCTTTCATGTTTCTTGCTAGATTTCACTGGGCTTCCCTGCAACTACGCGTTTATAATCTTCATTAAGTTCGTAAAAATTTTGGTCATTACTTTTTTAAAGTTTTTTTAAAATTGACTGCACTTTCCCTTCCGTTGAAAACTCCAATTACAAAGACATTTGCACCAAAATGTATACTGCAGCTCAAGTCATCATTGTCAAGTGGTGGAAGCGACCTAAGTTCCCATCACCCCGTGAATGGATCAACAAATTGTGGCATATGTATACTATTCAGCCATTAAAAAGATGAAGACTTTACATCTTTTACATTTACCTGGATGGAGTTGAAAAATATTCATCTTAGTAAACTACTGCAAGAATGGATACTTAGTAGAGAATCCAATGTACTCCATACTAATGTGAAACCAATATATAAACAATTACACGCTCATATGAACAATAAACCACAAATATAGTCTAGCATGGGAATAGAGGGAGGTGGTAAGGGGCAGGGGGAGAATGATTGGCAGAAGGGGGAAGGGCATGGGGTGGGATCTCACTCGCCCCCTGGGTGAGTAGCTCTTTTACAATTGGAACTTTACTCTGAAAGTGAGAACAATGTAGCCTAAAAAATTGTACCCTCATAGTAATTTGAAATAAAAAAAGAAAATGAAAACTCCAATTACATTAAGCATATCCCACCCACCCCCAGCAGGCCACTAGGAGGTATTCTGCAGCCCACAAGAAGTGTTTATATTTTTTCAGATATGCTATTAATCTCATCCAGTATATTTTTCATCCCCAAATATTGTCATTTTCATCTCTAGAAGTTCTATGTGGACCTTTTCTACAGCTTCCATGCCTCTATTCCTCCAGCTTTTCTTCTATAATATATAGAAGACAGTTATAATAACTGATTTCATGTCCTTGTCTGCTGATTGTAGCATGTGTCAGGTTTGGTTCACCTTAGAGTGTTGATTTATCATTTTTTCCCCATTATGAGGTGTGCTTTCTCACTTTTTTGCATGCCTGGTAATTTCTGTTTTGATGTGAATTTTATCTTACTGGGTCCTGAGTAGGTTTCTATTCCTACAAATCTTCTTGAGCTTTGTTCTGGGACACCTTAAAGTTATTTCAGACACAATTTGATCTTTGTAAGTTTAGCTTTTAAGCTTTGTTAAGTGAATTCATTTGCTTTGAAGCTTTGGTAAGTGAGTTTATTTTACCCCAGTAGTGAGACAAGTCCCTTCTGCACACTTTATCTAATGCCCTGTGAATTGTGGGGTGTCCAGTCTGATGGGGATCATGGAGGTGGGTGGGATGGTACAATTCTTGGCCCTGTGTGAGCACTGGATATTTTTCCCTCTAATCTTTCAAATGGTTCTACCTCTGGCTAGAGCATGAATACTCATAGGGACCTTCTGTAGAGCAGGGGAATTCTCTCTCTGTGCAACTGTCTCCTCTCCTGCACTCTGTCCTTCACACCCTAGCTACCTTGCTCTCCCCATCTTCATCTCCTTACCTCAGGGAGCTGGGGGGTTCTGCCTGGTTCTCCTTCCCTTTCCCACTGCCTGGAAGCTTCTGTCAACAAAGTGTTCTTGAGCAATGGTGGGTTTCACCGCATCTATTTTCTGCCTTTCAGGGGTTCCTATCCTTCATTACCTGATGTCCATTATCTTAGAACTATTGTTCCAGATATTTTCTCTAGGATTTCTGGTGGGAGGCCTGTCAGGTAAAGCCAGTCCTTATTATACCCTCTTGGCCAGAATCAATAGTCCTTACTTTTCTTATGTTTAAAATTACACTTTAATTTTTTTTACACTTCTTATGGAGTTGTGAGGATAAAAATAAAAAGATGATATATTTTTGAAATGCATTTACCTAACATATTTATAGCCTACTTTCTAAGATTTATAGAGATAAAAATATAAACATTGGTTAAAAAAGTAATGATGGACAATAAAGTGAGACCAGAGGTAGTATCCCAAATGTTCATCTTAAAATTTTGTTCAACTGAAATTTGGAAATTTATTGAGTGCATGCTTTGTGTCAAGCTGTAGGCACAGTACTGACCAGTGACCCTTGGTATAGCTGAGGAAGGGTGTCCACACTCTGTCATGTCCCCAGGATGGTGCTACTATTGTTCAGCTTTACCTGATGTAAAGACTGACATTCTTGATAGGGGTCCTCACTGCTGCCTTGCAACTCTTCCCCATTGACACCCTTTTCAAAAAGTTGTCACCCTCTAAAGTGCTGTAGATTTTCTTAAGATGCTGTACCTGCACTTTTCTGGTGCCTTCCATCTGGATCTCCTTCAGTGCTGTTCTCACCTCCTCCAGGAAGCCTTCCCTGATCCCTCCCCATCTGCAAGTCTTGCTGGCACCTGGCTTGAAAGACCTCAAAGTCTTCAATATTTAACTGCACAGCTCATGTGACACTGGGTTATAATAGTTTGCTCATTTATCTTCCCATCAAATTATCAACTCCTTAAAGGGAAGGATGATCATTTTCATTCTGTATTTCTAGGTCCTACAATGTCTGGCACATAATAGATGTTAACATTGTTAAATGCATGGGATGAATGCGTTTATCCTAAAATAAGTAGAAGAGCCCGAATCAAAGACCTAGTTATGATAAATTTCCTTGATATTTGCCCATGAGGTAATGCCAAAGCCACCTGCCAGGGAGGCACACAGCAGTCAGGTATTTACTTAACTGATGATCTGGTAGAAGGTGGCCTATGTGAAAACAAAAGACATTATTATCCTACTTTACAGTTTTGTTTAGGGCTGACCTCTTACTTTATACATGTGTAGCCCTTTCACAACTTCTCATGCTTATTTTATTATGTTACTAACAATACTTGATAAAGGCTGAATGTTTGTACCTCCAAATTCATCTGCTGACGCCTAAAACCCCAATTCGATGGCATTTGGAGGTGGGGCCTTTGGGAGGTGAGGGTGAGGGTGGAACCCTCGTGCATGGGAGTAGTGCACTTGCAAGAGGAGACAGGAGTGATCTCTTTCCGTCAGGTAAAGACACAATGAGAAAGACACTTGCTTGCAAATGAGAAAGAGGGACCCCCTAGGTGATGCGTCTGTTGCTCCTTGATCTCAGGCTTCTAGTCTGCATAACTGTGAGAAATGAATTTCTGTCGTGTAAAGCACCCAGTCTGTGGTATTTTATCATGGCAGCCCAAACTAAGACAGCACATTGCATTATCTCATTAATAATAAGTTCCTTGAAAAGTAGCTGCTCCCTGACAAGCATCCATTCCTTCTAGTCTCTGACTATGATGCTGATTATCCAGAAACCACTAAGTTAAGTGAATAAAAATGTTAAACCTTATAGAGGCTCGTGATCTTGGCTCTGGCTTTCGTTGGGCTACCTGTGCACTTACATTATTTGATATGACAACAACAAGTCTTCTTATGGGGGAAATCTAGGCATTATTTTATTTGAATGAGGAAGTTTTTTTGCATAATGTTTAAAAAGATACTTGTGGATGACAGAGAATGACTAATTTTACCTTAAAATAGAGATTAAAGGAATTGTGCTTTGCTATGAAGGGACTTGGCTGCTTTTCTCCCCAAGTAATGAAAAGCAGTGGAATAAAAGGGCAAATACTAAGAACTCTGCTGGGAGCTTTGGTTGTTTCCTCCCTATTTTAGATGAAGGAATGAGAGACCTTCCCCTACAGTGGGTGATGTAGAGGATTTGCCTAATTTTGTCATTGAATCTGGAGGGGCCGGCCTGGCTAAAGCCTGCTTTTCCTGTTCTCTCTGGATCAAATTATGGTGATGTGGCTGACATTCAATAAACCCTGAACACAGACCATGTGCCAAGGGCACTCGGGTAACAAGGCATGACCTCCATCCTCCAGGAGAGGAGGAAGAGCTGCTGGGTCCCTGAGCTAGTAGCCACGTCTGTCTCGTTTGCTCTTTCACTGCCAGTGCCTACTGTAGGGCCCAAATTAGAAAGATTGTTGATCAGATGGATGAACGAATTCCATTATAGTACAGCAGCCATACACTGCAAGCTTAACCAGATTGAAAAATTATGTGGCCAGGCGCCTGTATTTCCAACTGTTTAGGAGCCTGAGGCAGAGGGATCACTTGAACCCAGGAATTTGAGTCCAGCCTGGGCAGTAGAGCAAGACCTTGGGTCTAAAAATATCAACGATGTGAAAAAAATTATGGACTGTGTATCATCAATTCTGCCAGGGTTAGAATGTGAGGTAAGGCGGTTTCTGGTCAAGACTGGGTGAGGAGGTGACATCTGATTTGGGGCTTTGCAGGCTGAGTATTTTTTCAGACAAAGAAAGTAGAAAAGAGGGGAGGATGGGTGTGCTCCCACTTAATGGGCACAATGTTAGGGTACGTGGCGCACCTCTTGGGGGCGAGGCACAAATATAAGAGGGATTCTACCTAATAAATGCAAACATTGTAATCTAATTCTTTGTATCCTCAAATTAACCTGAAACAATAATAAAAATAAAAAAATTAAGAAACTAAAGAGCATTTCAGTGGATGTGAATGCCTGTGGCAGACAGATCTGCTAAGGAGCTTGTCTAGTAACTAAGGCAAGAGAGGAGTTGAAAAGAAGCCGGAGATTGAGGATTCAAATGAGAAAATCAGATCAGTGGCAGTTTGGGGCCGACCGACGCACACAGCCAAGTGGTGGGGAAGTCAGGGAAGGGTCCCAGGAACCCGTGTGGAGGGCACCTGGGGAGGGAGGGCGTTGAATCTCCTCCCTCCTCCCTGCTATTCCCCCCATTCACCATTTCAAAGTAGAGCACCAACTCCCTAAGCGGGCCTTCTCTCTTTGTTTTCTGCTCAGTCTCCAGGACCCAGAATAGATCTTGGCACAGGCACATTCAACTTCTGCTCAACTTCTGCCTCGAGGATTCTGATGTTGCAAATGCCATCTTTATGGATACTTGTGTTGCTTGGGTTTACCTTGGTGAAACCTCACTGCTTTGAGTATGATCTATATTCCAGTAGGGAAATCAGTTTCCTGTCCTTGTCCCCTCTGTTGTCCTGTGCTTGTCTCCTTGTTTCACAGCAAGCTCTAAGGTCAGCAGGACCCAGTGGACTGCAGTAAGAGTCTGATCAGACTTTCACAGTGGGGCTCCCACATCGCATTTGTGTGGCCACAGAAGGGACCTTTAATCATAATAATTCTAATAATTAGTATTTATTGAGAGGCTAGTACAAATTGGGATCTCTGCTTTGCCCTTTATACAAATTATTTCATTTAATCCTTACAATAACTCCATTTTATTAAATCTTGACAACCACAAACTATAATTTTTACCTGCAATTTATAAGAGAGAAAATTGACACTCAGAGGTGTTGTATAACTTTAAAAGGTCCCACAGTGAGGAACCCATCTTGTGGCCTCTAATTACAGCTAAGGAGCCAGAGCTAAGGCTGAACATGGGGGTAAAGAAGTGATAGTCTAGGGCCCAGTTCAGGAGCTGGGGACCTGAAGAAATAAATCCCTTCTATGGCACTCTGTTCATGCTCCTGGTTGTACCTGCAATGCTTGTGGACACATAGACAAAAGCAGGTCTCAATGCACAGTCACAAGGTGAGATTTTCTTGCTTGATGCTGTCCATTCACCAAACAAATGGGAAAGGCTTCAATTAATAATTCTAAGGTAAAGGTAGGTGATGACTGATCAATCAGCCAGCTCACATCCGTTAGCATGAGAAGGTCTACTTCCTGTGACATCCTGGGTTCTCAGGTATGTGCTCCAAACGAGAACTCCAAGTCTATGTTCTCCTAGCTGAGACCAAACCCAAGGCTCCAGAGAGCAGAAGGTCGGAGCACTAAAATGGGTGCATTAGAATTAAGCTGGCTTCCTTCACAAAGCTTCCTATAAACACTACGTCGGCTCTAGAAGACACTCAATGTTTGGTTTCTCAACCTATTAATATATAATGAGGATACGATGTAATTAATATCGTTTGTTTTGATTTTCTGTTAAATTCGCTTTAGTAATAAGAATGCAAGGTAATTATTCAGAAAGCCTTTTCAACAAATGTCAGTTTTCATTGATTAAAAATCAAGTCAGTGCTTCATTTGAAATGATATTTACAAGCACGCTTTAAGCTGAAATGAATAATTATCAGGTTATTGAGCTGCAAGTGATCTGCAAAGAATTGTCTATTCTTTTTTTATTCTTTTTGCACCGAGGCTGGATCTCAAATAATAATCATAAAGGACAAACCAGAGGGTATTGAGAAGTGTTAATGCATTTGCTTTGAGGGGGCTAATTTTCTCTATACAGTATTGAACCCGCACTTCCCCTCCCTCTGCTGGCTGCAGAAGTCTGGAGGGCAAGAGTCAGGCCCTGCTGCTTGGGAGGGACTCCCTGTTCCTCAAGCAGCACCTAAACTTCCTCTGCTTTCCTGCAGTCCTGGTGCACCGAATGGTTGTTCTGCCGAGCTGGCTCAGGAATGTCTTTTCCCTCTAAGATGGCTTTTGTTTCTCTATATTTCTTTTTCATTCTTTCACATAAAACAATGGGAAAGTAGTCTGTCATCTGTTACTCACAGAATCATGCTGAAGGCAATGTGAATTCAGAGCCATTTGTTTTTCTGGGACTAAAGAATGTGCACAAAAACAACCCCAACAAATTTAGTCTGCAGTGTGTTCATATTTACAAATAGACATGTACATATAAATCAAGTCACCCAAACTAGGCACTGCATGGATTTAAAAGTAATGTTCTTTGTGTGGCTAACTCTTATTTGAATTATTCCAAGAAAGTGACAAGATCCCACTAATGGATGGTCTTTTCTTTCAATTATTCACCATCCTCTGTACCAGCCACTCTTATAGGTGTTTGAGACAGAACAACAAAAATACCATTCAAAATCCCTACCTTGTGGCCTGCACAGTCAAGCCAGGGTGACTGACAATCACAGATAAACACGGGAATCATGGGGCTTGTTAGGTGGTGAATGGTGCCAGCTAGCAAGACAAGCAGGGACACGGGTAGGAAGTTTTAGTTTGCAGTTGGATTGTCAGAAAGGCATTACTGGAAAGGTGGCAGTTTAGCAAAAGCTTGAAGAGTGTGAGGGTGGGAGCCATACAAGAATCTAGGGGAAGAGCATTCCAGCCACAAGGAACAGAATATGCAAAGGCACTGCTCTGGTGGGTGGTTGGCTGTGGAAGCAGAGCTCAGAGGGTGAAAAAGGAGAGTAGGAGAGGCAGTAGATCCAACTGGAGGCCTTGCTGCTGATGGCCCACATCTGTAATAAAGGAGAAGTATTATAACAAATAACAACTGGGGACCGGGACTCTGCTGCCCACCCAGGTAGAACCCATCCTTCTGAGTCTTTCCTGATGTGATCACTGGGAACAACGCCACTCCATCAATGGCCACCACAATCTAGAGGGAATGTTCCTGTGTCTCCAGCTTCTGGGATCTAGTCAGAATTTAGCCTTGCTATGTTAACTAAAATTGGCACTATTATTTCTTTTAAGAGAGAAGTTAACAGGGAGAAAAATTGTATTTAGAAATATCAGAGAAGAATGTCACTTGGTTGTCGTGGACACAGCATTGGCTATCGATGTATGAGTTCAACATGGAGAGGCTTTCAGACGTAATTCTGAGTTTTCTTCTAAATGGAGATATTTTGGTAATTGTCTTCATGTGAAAAATAGACTAAATTTTTAAACATCAGATTCCTGATTTCTGATATGCAGAATGTCTTGTCTCTCCCTTTGTTTTTTTGGGGGGTGGGTGGGTGGGGCTCTATAAAAATGGCAGAAGAAAGCCAAGAAACATGTTTACCTGAATGACTAGACTAAGGGGAGATGGGGAGAGAAGAGGGAATTGGAATTTATTTGATGCTTCCTTTGGCTCTTATAGCTCTCTCCGGGTAGGTAGAGAAACTGCTCAGCACTCCAAACCCCTTTCTCTGTGTTTGTGACTCCATCACGTATCCATTGGAGGGGAGAGAGACTCCATTAAGTGACAGAGTGTGTCACGATGTCACAGTCAGGGTCCACAGATATAGTAATGGTGGCTGAGGGAAACACCAATTCAAAGCATCTCCTCATCTTAACTAGAGAACACTGTGTCCAAATTCCTTAGAAACTAAAACCATCTCCAGCATCATAGAACACAGCCTTCCTTCCCAGGTTACATGTTGGAGTCTGCTAGAAATATAAATCCAACACCAGAAAATATCCAGAGTCTCAACCAGTAAATGATCAAAAAGTTTGCAATTGGGGTGGATGAAAACCTGAGAAATGTGAGGAACCTTAGTCATTCTATGGCATCAGAAAATTAAATTTCCGTAATAACAAATTACGGTATAATGAGGTCACATTAGTGGAATCAGAGGCCCAGATGCCTCAATGATTTAATCTCTCTTTTCACGTAAGCTTGCATCGAATTTTAATGAGTATTTTGATTGATAACATATTTAGTTCAAAATAGGTCTTTGAAGACAGCTGTAAGAGTATTAACATTTTAAAGATGCTGCGATAGAAATTCATTTCATTAAGAGCCGATAAGACAAAAATCACGGTAGAAACCTGCTGGTGTCAGACATCCTGTTATGACCCATCTACTCCTATCGAGTAAAAGGATGGTAATGTGTCTTTATTGGCCTATTCTTTGGACTGTATAGAAGCTCATTTTCCTTATTGAAGAAAAAAGCCAAGTGACACCAATGAAATAGGTACACTAAAAGCATTAAATTTAAGAGAAAAGAGAATTTCGAGTAAAAGCTGCCTACATATAAAATAGCCTTGGTGCCTCAGGTCTTGGTAAAATTGCAGTGGCTTTGAGGATTTAGAAATTATCTCAGTGAGGCTGAAACTTCAGAGCTAGGCTGTCCAACAACAATGTAATGCAAGCCACAAACGCAAGCTGTGTATTTACTTCTAAAATTTCCAATAGCCAAAGTAAATCTATAAAAAGAAACAGGTTAAATTAACATGCTTTTTTTAACTCCAACTATCTAAAATGTTATCTGTTTAACATTTATTCAATGTAAATATTATTAATGAGATATTTTCTTTCTTTTGCACTGAGTCTTCAAACAGCATCCTGGTTTCTTTTCTGCCCCAAAGAATGTAGAACAAATCTAATTCTTCACCCAGGTGACAGTCCCTTTCACATTTTGCAAAAGATCTTATTTGTTCCCTGTCATCCATTTGACATGCTAAATATCCAAGTTCTAATAAATATTCTTTTTTCGCCTCTTCAACACCTTCCTGGTCGCCGTCCTCTGCACATCCTCCTGTCTTAACAAATGGTTGGTCTTCTAAAATTTGATCCTCAGAATTGTTTCCATGAGTATAATAGGACTGTCACTCCTCGTTCTGAATTTATGCCTCTATTAGTGTGATGAGCTATTTGATGAAGTGAACTACATGGGGCAGTGGACTCACTCAAGGATTTGGGTAGAAACTGCCTGTTTTTTCTTCCTGGAAATGCCTTAAAGCTAGGGGTGTATTTACCGTGAAGCTCATGAAGCTCTAGCTGCAGGGTCCTCTTCAGCATCGGCCCCCTTCAGGGCCTGGGAGGCCTTGGCAATGTGTTTATGTGGTCATGTGATTTTGTAAAGTTTACAAAAGTAAAATATTTTACTGCACCTTACTATTCCCACTTAACCTTAGTTTTCTTCCGCATGTTGGGAATGGCTGTGAACATTTTTGGAATTGAGCTAAGGATGGAGCTGAGTTTGGAATATATTTAGTTTGGATTCAGTGGGATAATTATGTGGTTTGCAGTCATTTATGTGTAGTTATTTCAAGCTCACCCAGTGCAGGAATGAGTTCCAGAAATCTTTCTCCTTTTCCCTGGGCCTACTCACCAGCATTCAAACATACAGGCAAGGTCAGAGGCTGTACCTCAACATAACTGTACCCTGTGGATCCCAGAACCAGAAGCTGGTCTGTGCTCAGTTCTGGCAATTATCCCTGCACCATCTTAGCCAATGACTCTATACTTATTGATGGTCAAAATAGCAGCTCTCCCTTGTCAGATATATACTTAGTATTATGGTATATGAAATTATCACAACATATACGTTTTTTCTTTTTTGATGGACTTACATAACACAGAATTATATAACCAGACTTCCTGTGTTTTTAGGATACAAACTTTTAGCAGGACTGTGCACAGTGAGTAGATCTTTTTTAAGGAAGTAACTTGGACAGATCTTTCTCCGAATTTGACAACACTCCTAAAAATTTATGTGACATTAAGTGTAGTGAGCCGTGAAACCAAAGGAAACCTTCTACACTATAAATAATGAAAAACAAATTTTGATCAGCCATATTAACATTAAAATGTCTTTCTATTCTCTCTAGAATAAAATTTAAAAATCAGTATCATGTGAAGAAGTGATTAAAAGGTATGCAGCCAAAAACACTATAGGAAAATTATATTGTACAATACATATATCAGGTAGCAAATGAATATAAAAATTACATCATTTTTCTGGATGTTGTGATTTTTGTGGCACTTAACGTTTACTGGTGATTTACTTTATCATTCTCATTAATAATTAAAGACAATGATTATTTAATGAATAGTGAATATTTAATTTTCTGTTTGTGACTTCATATTCTGCAAGACCTTCACTTTTTCCCATTTCTATAGGTTTCAGGCCCCACAAACTCTGTATCCACCTCTGCTTTTTTACAAAGGGATCCAATCTTCATTATAAAAACCATCCATCACTCAAAACCAAGATCCAGTGTCACTGTCTTTAAACTAGTGCCTGAATCCTTCATCAGTTGAGAACTACTTTAGATTTGTACAGTGCTTTGTTTTTACCCCTTAGAACCATTATCAAAATGTGTCTTGTTCTGTTTCTCTGAGTGTCTTGCAACGGTTTGTATAACTATGTGTCTTTTTATTATCAGAGAAGAGATTTGATACAAAAGACACTAAAAGCTGGAAGCTCATACCTCTAACTGGGTTCCCCGGACAGCCCAGGAGCCTAGATTCAGGTAGGTCATGGTCTCCAAAGGGCTTCCCATAACAAAGAGGTCTAAGCGGTATCCCAATCGGCAGGTGGACCACAGGAACCCTAAATCTCAGCTGGCTGTAACAGCCAAGCAGGTGGTCACTATCAAGATTTGTAGACTCGGTGCCTGTGGCTCAAGCAGCTAAGGCACCAGCCACATACACCTAAGGTGGCCGGTTCGAATCCCCAGCCCGGGCCCGCCAAACAACAATGATGGCTGCAACCAAAAAATGGCCAGGCTTTGTGGCGGGCGCCTGTGG
>NW_003852650.1:160178-169639 GCF_000181295.1 Otolemur garnettii | reverse complement strand
AAAAAAAAAAAAAAAAAAAAAAAGATTTGTAACACTGGCCAAGAAGGCTCCAGTAGAAGTGTGAAAATTCAAAAGTAACAATCTCGGAGTCCCAAAATACAGGATTATGCTAGGCCAGACATCAGCCCTACAGACACTGTGTGCAGGCAAGAATCTTAGGACCCTAAACATTGTACCTACCCAGAAGAAGCCTTGCTCCTGGTAGAAGAGTAAAGAGTTACAGCTGCAGCACCAAATGGGCTGACTAGATCACTATCTGGACTCTGAAAGTTGCCTAAACAGGCAGAGCAGTGCGTGGGGCCAGACTGAGCCTGCTGGTAGAGGTTGAGGGGTGGAGCCTTGAGGTGGGCAGTGAGCAGGAGGAGTGCACCAGTAATTACAGTAGTCCTTGAACCCAGGGTCTATGAGTTCACTTGACTTTCAATATTTTCAGACAATGTGGAGCACACAGTAAGTGATTAATATTTGCAAAATCAAAAGTAAAAAATACCGGTTTCTCGACACTTCTTCTCCTTTATTCCAGAGCTGTCAGTGTCTTTCCTAAAACATGGCTCCCAGAAGTCTACAACTATGGTTGGTGTGACAGAGGGAACTTCCATTTCTTCGGGTCCAGCTGCTGCCCTTTATAAATGCTCTCTGAGATTTTCTCACAGTCTTTTATTTTGTGATAGTTAAATGTTTGCTTACTGACAGTTAGCACCTAACAAACTTGTAGCCAACTAGGATTGTTTTGTTTTCCAAAAGGTCTAATTTCCAAGTTATTTCTCTTATGTTAAATGTACAATTGGTTGCTTTAACCAAAATATGGGATTTTCTGCTTATAAAAGTTAAATTTTATCTTAAAAACTTTGGTTTGAGCATCACAAAATCTTGGGATAATTATAAATTAGTCTTTTATTTATCATATTATATATCCTTTCTAGTTTTATGTCATGTAAAATGTTTTAAAATTGTATTTTTAGGGGTGGGAGTGGTGGCTCATGCTTGTAATTCCAGCACTCTGAGAGGTGGAAGCGGGTGGATGGCCTGAGCTCACAGGTTTGAGGACAGCCTGAGCCAGAGCAAGACCTCATCTCTAAAAATAGCTGGGCATTGTGGTGGACACCTGTAGTCCCAGCTACTTGGGAGGCTAAGGCTAGAGAATTGCTTGAGCCCAAGAGTTAGAGGTTGCTGTGAGCTATGACATCACAACACCCTACCAAGAGTGACAAAGTGAGACTCTGTCTCAAAAAAAAATTATTTTAAACTATTTATTACTTGAATAAACTTATATAGACTTTGTATACATGCAAGCCTGCACGTGTGTATGCTATACGTTTTTTACACAAAGCATTTTGATCAATGTTTCTTTTACTGACACATTAAATGAAATTTCAAGAAAAATAGAACCCAGAAAAGATTTTTCTAAGCTGTTAAATCATTTGGAAAATGTTTTCAGGATTAATTAAAAATACACTTAAAGAATTTTTGAAGCTCAGAGGCCCTTAATCATGTTGGTTATCCTTACAACTCTTATAAATTTTATTCTGATTTTTAATTTTCAAGAATTTTCATTTGGAAATAATTGGAAAGTCCTAGAAAAGTTACAGCAGAAATAGTACACAGAATTCTAATATTCCCTCTAGTCAGATTTATCTGTTGTTCATGTTTTACCCCATTTGCTTTGGTATTTATCATCATTCTCTCTCTGATAGTGTTTTCAGTTTTGTTTAATTAACATTGGTAACAATCATTTTTATCTAACCTACTACTCATACTCCACTTTTATTAAATGTCCTTTTCTGATTTTTTTTTCCATCAGAAGATACCATTTAGGATAAGGTATTGTAATTAATTATGTCTCCTTAACCCTATTTTAATTGGGAAAAATTTCTATAGCTTTTATTAATACATTTTTATTTAATTAAATCATAGCTGTGTACATTAATGCAGTCATGGGGTACAATGAGCTGGTTTTATATATAATTTGAAATATTTTCATCAAATGGGTTAGCATAGCCTTCATAGCATTTTCTTAGTTATTGTGTTAAGACATTTATATTTTACATTTACTAAGTTTCACACGTACTCTTGTAAGATGCACCATAGGTGTAGTCCCACCAATTACCCTCCCTCTACCCATCCTGCCCCCTCCCCTCCCCCCCATTTCCCATTTCTCCAAATTCTTGAGCTACAATTGGGTTATAGCTTTCATATGAAAGCTATAAATTAGTTTCATAGTAGGGCTGAGTATATTAGATACTTTTTCTTCCATTCAGAGATACTATGCTAAGAAGAATATGTTCCACCTCTATCCAGGTAAACATGAAGGAGGTAAAGTCTCCATCTCTCTTTAAGGCTGCATAATATTCCATGGTGTACATATACCGCAATTTATTGATCCATTTGTGAGTCAATGGGCACTTGGGCTTCTTTCATGACTTAGCGATTATGAATTGGGCTGCAATAAACATTCTGGTACAAATATCTTCGTTATAGTGTGATTTTTTTCGTCTGGATATATACATAGTAAAGGAATTGTAGGTATTAATACATTTTTTTAATGACATTGGCATTTTTGGAGCATTTGGTATCCTTTCCTCACTTGGGGGGTTATTTGATGTTTCCTCATGATTACACTCAGGTTATGTCTTCCAGGTTGGAACAGAAGAGATGTTGTATCCCTCTGAGAGTTGTATCACTTCTGGAGGTATATGGCATCCATCTGCCTCTCACTGGTGATAGTAATTTTGATCAAAGCCAACATTGTTAGTGATGTCTAGTTTATCAATGTATTGCTAGTATTTTTTTCTTTTGCAGCTGTGTTGCCTGAGGGAGAAACTGTTAAGTTCATAAAAATATCTTGGTTGGTCCCTATTAACTTTTCTCCCTACATTTAGCATTCCTTGATAATTCTTTACCTAGATGGTACTATATGGTAACTTCCCATTTTCTCTTCCCTCACCACATTTATCTGTTGGCTCTTGGGAGTTTGCTACAAGTGAGAGTCCTGAATTCTCATGAATTCTTATTTTGCAATGGGTTATAACCAATTGCAGCCCTTAATGGTTTTGGTGTTTAAATTGTCCTGGTTTGACCAGTGGAAGCTCCTTTCTACTTATAACGTACATCTGTTGTTTTTGTAGTTGTTTCAGCATTTACTTGTTTGAGGGAATAACAAGAAATTCAAGTTTATTTTGTTCCTACCCTACCATGGGCTTAGAGTCAGCCCTTTCTCTGAAGAGTCATCTTTTTATTTGGTGAGAAATAGCATTAGAGGCCAAGCTATTGCTGATTTATGATAGAGATCAATATCACTGTTCTAAATGAATCCACGTTTTTATCCTTTCGAAAACCAGGATATATCCCTGATATAAGTCCTCTGCAACATCTTCATAGTGCCTGGCAATAACATTTCTGAGATTATAGTAACAGGAATTCTTACTAATTTCATATGTATTTCACTTAGAAGCAGTGATTTGAATTAATTTCTGTTGTTGGATATTCTTTATTAGATAATCTGTTGTAAATTTCAGTATCTTTATTACAATGTGTTTTTCTGTCTTTCTTGTTTTAAGTACTTTATGTTTCATAATGAGAATACAAACAAAATATGACAGGATTTGACTAGTTCTTTATTTTTGGCATTTAAAAAACTGGAATATAACATGCATTACAATAAAGTGCCCAAATTCCACGGTGTGCAACTCAATGATGTTTTATAACATCCCTGTGTATCAAGACAGAAAAACTTACAAGTAACCTATATGTTCTATCATTTATTACCTTCCTCATGATTTTTAATATTTCTGTGAACAATGTCATTGTGTTTTCATTGAACAAACTTGTATTATTTTTGTTAAATTGATTCCTAAGTATTTCTGTTTTTAACACTATTATAAGTGGAACTGTTTTGTAAATATCATTTTCAATTGTTTAGTACTAATGTATAGAAGTACAATGGTTAGATTTTCTGTATACAATATATATGATATCATTTCATTTGCAAATAGAGATAGCTTATTTTTTTTCCTTTTAAATCTGAACACTTATTTCTTTTCCTGCCTAATTGCCTTGGCTAGAACTTCTAGTACAATGATATATACAAGTAGCAAGCTAGTCCCATTTTGTTCTGGGAAAGTTTTCAGTCTTTCCCCATGAGTTGTGGCATTAGCTATGAGTTTTTTGTAAATGCTTTATATCAGTGGTCTCCAACTTTTTGGCACCAGGGACGAGATTCAAGGCAGATACATTTTCCCACGGACCTGGATGGAGTGGGGATAGTCCCCATGTAAGTCCACAAGCCATTGATTTATTATGGTCTCTGTGCAGCCAGACCTCTCTGCTAATAATCACCTGCATTTGCAGCTGCTCCCCAGCGCATTACTGTCTCAGCTCCACCTCAGAACATCAGCCATTATATTTTTGTAGGAGCACACAACCTTGATTCCTCACAGGTGCAGTTTACAGTAAGGCTCACTCATGCTCCTATGAGAAACTAGTGTTATGAACAACAGGGAGTGGCTGTAAATACAGATGAAGCTTCACTCACTTGCCTACCACTGACCTCCTTCTGTGCGGCCTGGTTCCTAACAGGCCATGAACTGCTTCTGGTCCACAGCTTGGGGGTTGGGTACCACAACCTTCTATCATTATCAAGGAAATTCCTTTCCTTTCCTAGTATTTTTGAGTGTCTTTATGATACAAGTATGTCAAATTTTGTTAAATGCCTATTATGTGTCTGCTCAGATTATCACGTGATTTTTACCCTTTATTCTATTAATATGATGTATGATATTGATTGATTTTCACATGTTCAATCAACCTTTCATTTTCAGGATAAATCCCACTTGGTCATGGTGTATAATCCTACTTGTAGGTTCTGGATTTGCATGTTATTGAGGAGTTTTAAATCTGTATTTGTAAGGGCTATTGTTCCATAGTTCTCTTCTCTTTAGTTCAGTTTAGCTATCAAGGACACACTGGCTTCATGAGACAAGCTAGGAAGTGTTTCTTCCTCTTGTATGTTTAGGAAGAGTTTGCTAAGAGATGATATTAATTATTCTTTAAATATTTGATAGAATTCACCAGCCAACCTTCTTATCTTGGGCTTTTCTTTGTGGGAGGTTTTTATTTTTTATTTATTTATTTTTTAATTATTAACTTTAGGTCTATTCAGACTTTCTATTTCTGGTTTGAATTTCTATAGTTTCTATTTCTTAAGGATTATTTTCATTTCACTTAGTTTATATGATTTATTAGAATGCTATTGTTCACAATAGTCCCATGTAATCCTTTTATTTCTGTAAGGTTGATGATCATATCTCCTCTTTCATTTTTTATTTTAGTCGTTTTTGCCCACTCTCTATTTTCTTGGTCAGCCTATCTGAAGTTTTGTTCAATTTGTTGAACTTTCAAAAGAACTATTTATTTCATTAATTTTCTTACTTGTTTTATTTACTATTATCTATTTTATTAATTTCCATTTTTATACTTTCTTTCCTTTGCTTGATTTAAGTTTAGTTTGATCTTTTTTTCTAGTTTCTTAAGGTACAAAGGTTAGGTTACTGATTTGAGGGCTTTCTTTAGTTTTTAAATCTGGATGTAGATAGCTGTAATTTCCTTGTAACCACTGCTTAATCTGTGTCCCACAAGTTTGGCGTGTTGTATTTTTGCTATCATCTAGCTCATAGCATTGTTGGGGCTCAGAAAACAATGCCCCCAAATGAAAACTTCAGCAGCAGACTCAGAAGCAAAAGTTTTTCTCTGATCTTCTGCTCTCCTGGCTGTCAGTTCCATTCTCCCTGAGGCTAGCCATAGAAACTAGAATCTCTCTTCCCCAAGGTGGATCACAGACATCAGAACCCCTTTTCTCAAAAGTGAGCTTTAAAACTTAAAAATATTCTATGTAAAAACTGGCCATAAAGAAATCATCTGGCCTACTTTGTTTGATGTAGACCACTAGACCCCCATTCCAGAGAGGGTCCTGCCCCACACCAGAGGGCAGGATGCTGCTCAGAGAGACCAAGAAGAATCTAGACAGACAGCCCCTTCTAGGTTTCCCAACTCAGTCTCTTAGCATTAGGTCAGATCCTTTTTGTCCAGTCATGTTTCTGCACAGCTACCTATGCTTTGTCAAATCTAAGTTTAAAGGTGGACAATTTCCCCTGCATTTTGGGGTCTTCATTCTGAAGACTCCTGTTTATATACATTCAATAAATTTGTATGACTTTTCTCCAAATAATTTGTATCTTTTCAATGATTTTGTAGTGAACCTTCTGAGGGCTGAGGACCTCTACACTATCTTTTAGTTTTTCCTATGATTTCTTCTTTGACCCATTGGTTGTTTAGAAGTATGTTGTTTAATTTCACATATTTGTGAATTCCCCCAATTTCCAACTGTTTTGATATTAATTTCAATACATGTTCAGAGATATACTTTATATGATTTCAATCCCTTTAAACTTATTGAGAAATTAAGGGTATAAATTATGGTCTTTCTTGGAAAATATACCATATGCACTTGAGAATAATTTGTATTCTGATGTCATTGCATGGAGTGTGATATAGATGCCTATCAGGTATAATTGCTTGACACTGTTGTTAAAATATTATATTTCATTAATGAACTTTCTGTTTAGTTATTCTTTCCATTATTAAAAGTGAGGTATTAAAGTCTTCTAATATTGTTGAAATGTCTATTTCTCAACTTGTTATTTTATTTATGTATTTTGGGGTCTGTTGTTAGTTGTATATACATTTATAATTGTTACATTTTCTTGACAGATTGACCCTTTTGTCGTAATATAATGTCCTTCTTTGTCGCTTACAAAATTTTTGTCTTAAATCTATTTTGTATGATATTAAGACAGTCTCTCTAACTCTTTTTGCTTTATGGTTTGTGTGGAATATTTTTTCCATCCTTTCACTTTCAACCTTTTTGGTTCTTTGAACCTAAAGTGAGTCTCTTACAGACACCATCTAGTTGGATCATTAAAAAAAAAAAATCCATTCTGTTAACCTCTGTATTTCATAAGGGGATTTTAATTTGATTTCATTTAATTTAATCATTGATTAGAAAGAATCTAACCTCTGTTATTTTGTTGATTATATTCCATATATCTTATATTGCTTTTGTTTTTTGTTTCTTAATACCTCCATTACTGCCTTCTTTGTGTTAAATATATATTTTCTAGCCTATCATTGTCTACCATTTTAATTTCCTTATCATTTCTTTAAAAAAAGTACTATATACTATTGTTTTTTTTTTTTTTTTGAGACAGAGTCTCACTTTGTTGCCCTCTGTAGAGTGATATGGTGTCACAGCTCACAGCAACCTCCAACTCTTGGGCCCAAGTGATTCTTTTGCGTCAGCCTCCCACACAGCTGGGACAACAGGTGCCAGCCAGAATGCCTGGCTAGTTTTTAGAGATGGAGGTCTTGCTCTTGCTTAGGTTGGTGTCAAACTCCTGAGCTCAGGCAATCCACCTGTCTTGGCCTCCCAGAGTGCTAGGTTTACAGGTGTGAGCCACTGCATTTTCTTGCTGGTTTCCTAGGGACTACAATTAACATGTTAATTTGTAACAATGTAGATCAGATTCATACCAATTTAGTTTAGATACTTGATAAAAATTTCCCCTTATATAGGTCTGTTCCTCCACCTTTATTTAAGAAATCTTTGCTTATCTCAGTGTTATAGAGCTATGCGCCATGCTGTATTCCAGAAGATTTTCAATTATTATCTTTCACATTTAGAACTACTAATTTGGAATTGATTTGTTTTTTTTTAGGTTATGAGAGAGGGCCAAACTTTATTTGTTCTCCATATGAATTATCAAATTGTCCCAGCACCATTTATTGTAACAACAACACTTTCCTTGTTGCATGGCTGTGATAACTCCTTACCAATAAAGTGACTGTATGAAGGTGACTGTAATTCTATAGTCTCTGTTTTTTTCCGTTGGTCTATCTTTGTGCTGTTCCCACAAATAGTCTAGTTACTATAGCTTTATAATGAGACTCGATATAGGGTAATATAAGTCTTCCAACTTTGTTCTTATTTAAGATTATTTCTACAATTGTTTGCCCTTTGCATTTCCACAAAGATGTCGCATCAGCATGTTAATTTCCCCATACAGAATCTTCTGAGATTTTTCACTAGGGTTTCATGAGATTGATCCTTTTGATATTTCTACAATGGTGAATCTTCCAATATGTATGTATTCCACTACTAATAAGGGCTTCATTAATCTATGTCAGTAAAATTTCATAGTTTCCTATGTGGATGTTTTACTCTTCATTAAATTTGTTGCAATGTATTTGATGCTTTGATTCATATGTGGTATCTGAATTAAAGCATCAAATCAAAGTATCAAAGGGGGGCAGCTGGACAAGCCCCTAACTGCCCTCTGGCTAGGGCAGCATCCCTGCCTGGAACTCAGCATTTCTGATAAGCCTTAAGGAATCAATCTTCTTTTGTACAATTATTTTTTAAAAATAAAACTGTGGAGAAAGAAAAAAATTCATTTTTATTAATAATATTTAGAAATATAATTGATTTTTATTTATCAAACTTCTATCCTATGAATTTGTTAAATTTACTTATTAATTCTTATAGTTTGCATGTATATTCTACTGTATTTTCTACATGTGTAATAATATGCCTTTGAACAATTAGAGTTTTATTACTCTTTCAAATTCTTATAGTTTATTTATTTTTGCCATATTGCAATAGTTAATTTTTCCCAGAACATTATTGAACTAACATGATAGATGATATTGTTTCATTTATTTATTGCATAAAGAAGGCTTTTAGCATTTCATTATTATTCCAATTTTAGTTTTTGAAATGCATTTTCACACTATAATACAGTTGTTAGGGATTTTTTATTTTTTTAATTCAGTGTTTAAATTTGATATAAATATATAGAATTCCATTTTGTTAAATGTTTTTAATGCATACTTTGAAATCACCATATAGTTTTCCTTCTATATTTTGTTGATATGGTGATTGTTATTGATTTATTCTATGATTTTAAACCAGCTTTTTATTATTGGTATAAGCAGTGATATGTCAGGTTATACATAGGTCACTACAAAAGTTTTGAGACAGACTGTGTTATGATTGTTTATTTCACTTCCAAGAAACACAGCTGACAGCATCCTTTCTGATCCAGCTATGCAAGTTTCAACTTGCTTGGCTTATTGGTGTTGCTGGGGGAGGCTTCATTTGTTTCTGTCCACATGTATTTTGTGTTTCTTGATTTTTGTGTCTCTCAAAACTTTCATAATGATCTGCCTACGAGGTCTGACAATTAAGTTTGCAAACTTACCAGCATGTGCTTATATTGGCAGCACCGTACAAACAACCAAGTAAGGGTTCATATCCTTTGGTATGTCAGTGTCTCAAGCTGCATTCGTGTCAACGTGTGGCAGTGTCTTGTTGAGTGGTGTTCATTATTATTGTTGCATGTTTTTGTGTG